>NC_141536.1:106987725-107293861 GCF_021556685.1 Rattus norvegicus
CACATCCTGTTCCGTGTCGCTGTTCTCGGGAACATGGGTGGCTCGAAGTGTCTTCTTCTTTCGAAGTTTCTTCTTCTTCTTGCTACCTCTAGTTTCAGCAGATGTCAGTGTGGATTCTGCCTGTTGCTCAGGCTGGTCAGCTGGGGACTGAGTTTCCTTCTCTGCAGGAGTTTCGGGAGTGAAAGACAGTCTCAGAGAAGAACTGCTACAGGCTTCAGATCCACTGCTGCCTTTGGCTGACCCTTCACCTTTGTTTACACCAGGAGGATCAGGAGACTGGCAAGGAGGAGAGTTTTCTCTGCTTCTGGAATTTCCTTGCTCCACAGAAAAATTCAGATCTTGGTTAACCTCCTGGCAATTTTCTGTTGACTCTGATGTTATCACTGCAGGGATAGCTGGGTAAACTGGACAGCTGTCACCGGCCACTCCTGAATCAGGAAATCAAACAGAAAAATCAACTTCCGTAAGCAGGGACTTTTGGTTTTTCTTCTATTTTGAATGTTCACATATTTAATGGTCTATGGGTTTTACTGTGTGTGTGTTTGTGTATGTGTGTGCGCGAGTGCAAGGAATAAGCTTGGATGTCCACGTGCCAGGGAACTTGTGTGGAGGTCAAAGGGTGACTCTACCTCAGCTTTTCATCTTACTGTAGGGATGCTGGTCCTCACTGCTTATGAGAGTACGTGACCCACTGAGTCTACTCCTCAGCTCCCACAGATGAATCACTTTAGTGATACAGGAAAATGACTTATTTAGTAGAAAAGGTCAGGTTACGGTAAACTGTCCTTTATATAGTCTACATGTAAACAAACATATACTTATGGTTTAAGACATTGAAATACAGCTCAGGATGTTTGTAGTTCAGTGGTAGTACTGGGCTTGCCTAATATGCACTCTGCAGCAGCCTTCCCCCCTAAAAAAGATAGGAAACATGGGACAAAATAATACATCCACACTTTTAAGTTCTATTAAATAATCTCATCTGAAGTCAATATAATCATTACATAAATTTAATATTTTTAAACTATGTTTTATTTATTTTGTGTACGTGGCCAATTGTGAAGGTCAGAGAACAACTTGCAGAAGTCAATTTCTCTACAATATGGATCCTGAGGATCAAATTCAGGTTTCTAGGCTTGGTGATGTGTGCACTCACTCCACCTGTCATCCCTGCAGGCATTATAAAAACCTAAATGCTGACCCCATAAAGCTAACTTAAATTTCAGTATGACAGATCACAGACATTAGATCTAGTATCTACATAATAAATACCTACCACAAAAGGGCCTGAGTAGCAGAAATGAAGGGGTTTTTCCAACTGCTTTAGCTTAAGGAATCACACAATGACAGGTGTGTGTGAAGTGTGTACATGTGTGTGTACATACCCTGGTGCAAGCGTGGAGGTCAAAGGGCAACTTTTGGGTGTCAGTTCTTGCCCTCTGCCGTACTGAGGCAGGCTCTCTGGTGGATCCTGCCGCTGTGGTTCACACGTCAGGCTAGCTGGCTTGCAAGCTTCCAGGCAATTCTCCTGCCTTGGCCTCCCACCCCAAGGAGTGCTGGGATTGCAGATTTGTGCCATCATATCCAGCAACATGAGGTGCCAGGATTACTTGGCCAGCTTTTTCCTGCTGAGCCATTTAATTTGGACTGTCAGTTTTTCTGACTGAACTTTTAATGTGATATTATTTGTAGTTATAAGATGTTATCCTCAAGGGGCTGGGGATTTAGCTCAGTGGTAGAGCGCTTACCTAGGAAGCGCAAGGCCCTGGGTTCGGTCCCCAGCTCCGAAAAAAAGAACCAAAAAAAAAAAAAAAAAAAAAAAAGATGTTATCCTCAACTGTTAAAAAAATCCAGGCATGTGTTAAGATCCTTGGCTACTTCTCAACCCACACAAGATCCTGTTAATACCAGTAAACACCAGAACCCTGTGGCCAACATGGCTACTTGCTTCTCAGGGTTCTTATCAGTCCTGGCTTACATCTGAGGTAATAAATGCAGTAAGCACTCAGAAACTGAGAGGACAGGCCTTACTGAGTAAACAGGCTGACCAAGCTTACCCACACATCAGAGACAAAGGAAGCATTGTAGAAGAGTCAAATGGATGTCAACTCATTAAGCTCTGAGAAAATCAGGGAACAATGAAAAATGAATTCTCTGAAATATTTTATTAGTTTTTTAAGACTTTACATTTATTTTATCTGTATGTTTTAGCACCGCTGTGCATATGAGGGTCCAGGTTCTCTTCCTTCTTGTGGACTCTAAACGTTTAAACTCAGGTGATCAGGCTTGCTGACAAACCTTTACCTGCCGAGCCATCTCTCTAACCCCACACTCTCTGAAGTACTTGAAAACAACAGTCCTATATGAAGTATCTGTCAATGAAAAGCTAACTATAATAACTAATTATTTTATTTTTGAGAGAAGGTCTCAGAGCCACAGCTGGCCTGAACTTGCAATGCAGATCAAGCTGAGACCTGATCTCTAACTAAAGATCCACCTGCCTCTGCCTCCCGAGTGCTGAGCTGACAAGTGTGGCTTTGTTTCATTAGCTTTACAACTGCCTCTGGGGAAACGCTTACTTACTATTAGTTTGCAGTAATTCCTTGGACACATTGGAAGCAGAGCCTTGTGGCACAGTGTTCATATTCCCCTCTTGTTCAGGAGACATGGGCTCTTGTTTAATCTGAATTGATGAATCAGGGGCAGTACCATGGGCTTGGAAAGTACAAGTGGTTATTTGGAGAGGGGTTCCAGAGGATGGTAGAGATGCATGGGAAGGAGGTGGATCCAGAAACCCCGGGAAAAAGGGTACAGGCAGCAGAGCTGTCTCAACAGATGGCTGAGATCGGCTGTCTCTGTGTTCTCGTGCTATGAGGCTACAGGGAGTCTGGTCTGGGTGCTCAGAAGGTTCATACGTTTCTAGAACAGAAAACACAGACACACAACAAATGCAAGAATGTTATTTGGAAAGTCATTTATTTCTTAGCCAGATTTTATTTCTTTTGTCTCACTGTTTAGACCAGGCCGGCCTTGAACTCACAGATCTCCATCTAATTCACTTTCCAGTGCTGGGATTAAAGGCATGTGTCATCATACCTGGTTTCCAATATGTATTTTTTTTTTTTTTTGGTTCTTTTTTTCGGAGCTGGGGATCGAACCCAGGGCCTTGCGCTTCCTAGGCAAACGCTCTACCACTGAGCTAAATCCCCAACCCCTCCAATATGTATTTTTAAAGACTAGGAAATAATTTTAAGTTGGGCATTGTGGTTCACGCCTGTAATCACAGCCCTCAAAAAGTGGGAACTAGAGGATAAGGATTCTAAGCAGAATAGCCAGACATGGCGGCAGAGCGTTTACTGCCAGCACACAGGAGGCAGAGATAAGCAGATCTCCATGAGTTTGAGGCCAGCCTGGTCTATAGAGTGAGTTCCAGAACAGCTAGGGCTACAGGGAAGACCCTCCCTGAAAAAAACTACAACAAAAAATTAAAAACATACAAAAATTAACTTAATAATGTGTTAGCATTCTCCCTCTCAACTTGTCCAAACAAAAATGTCTAATCAGTACAACTATCAAGGGCGCAGAGAACAAGCTGTAACAATTACACTTCTCAAAGTACAAGGTGGGTCACACCTGCAATCCTAACATTCAAAGATTTGAAAACGGAAGACTGCACTGAGTGCTATGTCATCCTAGACTATATATATAAGTCCTGGGACAGCCTGGGCTACTGAGTTAGGCCCTGTCAAAAAATAAGAATTAAAAAAAAAAAAAAAGTCAAATTTTAAATGACTTATCTAAGTCATATAGTTACTAACAGAAGCCAAGATTTAAACTCAGTTCTTCTGATTCCTCATCAAAGCAATCTGTTATTCTTTCTCCTCCTTCTGTAACTGGAACCCCACAATGTAAAGCAAACCTCAGGCCTTGCTCATACAGGGCAAGCACTCAACAACCAAGCTCCACTGCCAATTCTTTTTAATCCACCACTATGAAATGCAGGTGGGCCTTGAACTCACTCAGATAAACTTTCACCTCACAACTTTCCCATGTCAGCTTCCTGAGCAGTGCAGATTACAGGCCTGGGCCACTCAGCACAGCTCTGTCACACATTTCCCAGACATCCAAGTCTCTGGTTTTTACAGAATGAAACTATGGAGACATGCAGGAAAATGTATGACACTCCCACGACTTGTGCTTTAGCCCTGACAAATCACAAACTTAACAGTTCATCAGACAGGCTCTAAATACCTTGTAATCCTTGTAAAATCTGTATCCTGTGGGTCCTCAGTGCGCTCATCTCCACAGTTACCTGCTGCTTGAGCATGAGCAGCCTCTGAACTTCCACGTAGGCTGTCTGCAGTGCTGCCCGCGCCTGCAGGAGCTTATTGTCCATGCACTGCAGAGACTTGCTCAGCTCCTCCTCTCTTAAGGAGATAGTCAATAGCTGGTCAACCTGAGAACGCTCTGTCAAAACAAAACAAAGGCCCAGTTTAGTTACACTTTCTTCAAAGACAGAAATACATGTGCTTAGTACAAACCTGTCTTTCTCTCTCAACATGTGAATGAGGCTCAAGGATCTTACCCCACCCCCTGCCTTTAGGGACACCTCTGTCCTAGCATGCAGGCTGCTTTTGGTCTTGTTCCTTTCTTTGGCTGTCTCTGTACTCCTCACACAGGGCTTTGGCTGAGACCGAACTTCAGGCTTACAGTCCTTGCACTTTTCCTCTGAGGCCATGGTTTTCTACTCTGTTACCTCCATCACCACCCCCCTCACCCACCGCGTGCCACCGCACTCTCTCCTGATGCTTCTCTTGATGTGTCATGTAACCTCAACATCTGAGGCACCCGTCCGCTCTGCTCTTGGTGTCACAGCTACCTTTATTAAAGCTTCCCTGAAGAAAGTCTAGTCTTGATACTGAACAGAAATCTAGACCCAAATCAGATCCTGTTCTACTACACACTCCTCAACTGACATTAGAAAAGCAAACAAGGTGCCTCAAAAATAAAAAGTGAAGCTAGGCTGGTGGCTCACAAGCTAATTCCAGTCCTGGAATGCAAAGGCACAACTACCTGGAGTCCAAGGCTAGCATGGGTCACACTGTAAGTAAGTGAGAGGGGCAAATATTTAACCAAATGACCTCATTCCAACTGGAAAATCCCAGAGAGATTCCCAGCCTCTATTGTCTACAATATATATATAACTTAGCCTTCAGGTTTATGAGGTAGCATGTATTTCTTAGCTACAACTGTTGCTTGGAGCAAGCAGTCAAACTTTTTTCTGCTTTTAAACAGGCAACAGGGGTTAGGGAGATGGCTCAGTGGTTAAGAGTGCTGACTACTGTCCCAGAGATCTTGAGTTAAATCCCCAGAAACCACATGGGATCTGATGCCCTCTTCTGTCATGCAGGCATACAGGCAAATTAAGCATTCACATACATAAAATACATAAACAAACAAACATTAAAATAAGGCAGCAATGTGAGATAAACTATGCTTTAACCAAGTGTGGCGTCCTAAGTTTGCAATCTTGCTTTGCAGAGGCTAAAGTAGAATTGCAACCCAGGTCAGTTCAGGCCATCCTGGCGAGGACTGAACCAGGGGCCTCGTGCCTTTCCACTTAGCCACCACCCAGCAGCTTTTTCAATGAAAACAAAACAAAACATTTGCAAGCCTTGTGGTATGAAGCCAGAAGCTTGTAACCCAGCACGGGGAGGCAGGAATGAGGATTACTGCAAGTCTGAGGCCAGTCTGTATAGCAAATACCCTGTCTCAAAACAAACATTGAATACTGTGAGGCAGACGACCAGTGTTCCATGATTAGAAATCATCACGCCAGATTATAAAAAGGCTGAAGTGCTATCAGGGCGACTTCCTGTAATCAGAGACAAAGGTAGAGGACCCACCCAGCATGTATGAAGCCACGTGTTCTACACTCAGCAATGTTAAAAACAAAACAACGTTCTTCTGTAGCTTTATATAGCCATACCTTTCTTTCCTTTAATTTTCCTTCTTTTATTTTTTCTCTCAAGACTTGGTAGTTCAGGGGAAGATCCATCCTAAGAAGAAAATTGCATACCGAATATATAAATGTCATTGTACAAGAGAGGGACAATTCTGCTATTGCTTCTCCCCCCCCCGCCCCCCGTCGGAGCTGAGGACTGAACCCAGGACCTACCACTGAGCTAAATCCCACCCCCACCCCCTTTTTAAAGACTTATTTATTTATTATATATGAGTGCACTGTAGCTGTCTTCCGACACACCAGAAGAGGGCCTCAGCTCTCATTACAGATAGTTGTGAGCCACCACGTGGTTTGCTGGGATTTGAACCCAGGACCTCTGGAAGAGCAGTCAGTGCTCTTTTTTTTTTTTTTTTTTCCTTTTCTTTTTTTCGGAGCTGGGGACCGAACCCAGGGCCTTGTGCTTGCTAGGCAAGCGCTCTAGGCAAGCGCTCTACCACTGAGCTAAATCCCCAACCCCAGCAGTCAGTGCTCTTAACCACTGAGCCATATCTCCAGCCCTCTGCTATTGCTTCTGTCTCTATGAGGACAACAGAGGCTTTGTGCACAACGTAACCATTAGTCCACCTAATGTTTCTAATAAGAAAGCCCGAGACCACGTGTTTCCTGGTACCTTAGATGTTCTGAAGCATCTTAGATGCTTAGGTACTTAGATGTTCCCGGGTGCAGTGAGTGACACGTAGACTCCCGGGAGAACCAGTAACATTTTACTGAGTTCATCTTGGCATGGGTTGCACTCTAGAAACCTTTCCAACAAGACACTAAACCATCCACATACAAACCTCAACAATAGCTTTTAAATTAAATCTCAAGCTTCAAGTATATTTAAAATCACCTAACAGTATCTCCTCTGGCTAAAGCAAACGGAATTGGGCTTCAGCTTTAAAGGGAAAGGGGGTACGAGATCACAGATGGCTTGAACGCCGGAAAGAAAGTCTCTGAACTTTCTTTTCGGAAAGGGACCTGGGGATAGGAATGAGGATGATGATGATGACGACATCACCACCAGCACCACCCCACCCCCACCCCCACCCTCCCTTATCAGGGAGCCAGAGGGGCATAAGTGATTAAATGAGGGATTGGGAGAGCTTAACTAACTAGGACAATTACAGAGACTGGGAAAGTGTTGCAGTGTTCATGTATGTGCATTCTAATGCCATCAAGTCTCTCCAGCAGTAAGGTAAGCCTTCCAGCTAACTAAGAGCCCAACATTCGCACATGCTCTATGAATGCAGCAGTACCAAGTGCCTCCATGAAAACAGATGAAGTTACAGCTGAAGATGTGACCTATCCTTAGGTGAATCACTGCTGGGAGACCAGTTTTAGAGATGACTTCATTATTTTCCTGGTACTGTACATTTGTATCACATTACATCTGGTTTAGTAGAGCCACTCAGAGAAAAACCAGAAGGAGGAAAGTAAAGAGCATCAAGATCTGCTCTGGAGCAAAGGAAACCATACCCCAGATACCCCAGAGAAACGAGTTGAGCCTTTCTTGTCAATATCCAAGTCTTCCCAAGAGATGCTTGCAAAGGCATGGGGAATTGTACTCACCCCAGTGGCTCTTCGCTTCTTTCTAATACTGTGGCCATCGTTTTGCTCAGTACCAGAGGTACAACTGCTGTCAGTGGCTGCATCAGCTAAGCTGGAGACTGCATGACCTGAAGATGATGCAGTTGATGAAAGTGGGTTTCCTTCTCCAGTGCTCTCCTGGGTGTGGTGCTCTGATAGTGGGGTAGTCCTCTCCTGGCTATGCAGGTCTCTGGCTGAATGCATGAAAGGCATTATGTGATCAGATGGTAACTGTGCGCTATGTCGCCGCTGGGTAGGACCGGTGCCAACCCTTTCACCTGTTCTGACAGAGGGAGACAGAGGTGCCACTTCCGGTTCAAGATACATGGCTGCCTTCTGAGATGCAGTACTAGGTGAAGGACTCTGCTGGGCTTCCTTTTCTTTGCCAGCACCTTCTCCAGTAAAGAAGCCATATACAGGGGCCCTGTCCAAGACCACACTGCTTTCAGAAAGACTTCGCTTTCTTGCCAAGCCAGAGGATGAGGAAATGGAAACACCTTCCCACTGGAACCCCTCCAGACTGGACAGGTCTGGTTCTTCCTCTAAATCCAAGACTTCCTGTTCATTGTGAACCAAAGGTACCATTTCGATGCCAAACCTTAAAAAAGAGAGAGAGAGAGAGAGAGAGAGAGAGAGAAAGAGAGAGAGAGAGAGAAAGAGAAAGGAACAAATCAGATGTGGCTGGGGATGTTAGAAGTGCCAGGCTCCACTGCACAGAGGAATGAATGCTCCTGCTGTCAAGGGGCACGACCTCTAATATGGATTCCAGAGTGAAGTAAACAATACTGCAGTGTCACAGGCACTGAACTGAACTGTGTGCAGCTGCAAGAATGCAAGTGAATTAGAAACAAATGCTCCCCTGCCACACAGAAATCTTTGTCTACAATAAACATTTCAAAAGCAAGAAACCAGTTTACCAAGTACTCACACCACTAAGCCTGTCTCCAAGCTTTCTGCCTTACCACACCATGCATTTTGTAAAAGGACTAAGAAAGGAAAACAAGGCGAACAAATCAACAAGGACAGTGAAGTCCTGAGCCTGGAGGGTTCACTTATATTGTTGCAAAACTTACTTTCCAGCTGAACAAGCCTATGTTGAACACTTCTTGACCACTTAGAATGGCACCTCACTATACGTTATGAGTGAGCTTAAGAGAACGCCTTCTGCCATACTCACTGTAGAGCCCAGAGGGCCTACAGGAGGGCTCCACAAGCTCAGGAAGGTAGTAAGAGCAGGTAGTTGAAAAACCTGACCGCTAGCACGGTGGTGGCGGCACATGCCTTTAATCCCAGACAGAAGCAGGCCTTCTATTGAGTTTGAGGCCAGACAGTTCTATAGACCAGGTTCCAGGGCAGTCAGGGAAAAACCCTGTCTTGAAAACCAAAAGGCAAACAAATAAACAACAACAAAAAAAAACCCAAAAAACAAACAAAAAAAAAATCAAAAATTTTTACCAAACATTAAGATTCAGAGACAGATAGCACATTCTAGTCCACCTAAACCAGTGACAGATTCCTGATGATGTAATCCTGGGTCCAATTCATGTCTCAGGTGTGCTTCCATTTTAACGGCATCCTATGTCAAGACAGACTATCACATGTGTCATGTAGGAACAGCCAGTGCTTAATATTGAATTAAAGCAGACATTTACAATGGATATTTTTTGGCAAAAGTTTAATTAAGTAGAACAAGAACTCGCTTGTAATCAAGGCCAAAGGGTGGTAACCTTTAAAAGAAACCAAGGACAGGTATGAGAGAGGCACACACCTGGGTAGGCCTTTGCCCAGCTCTTGCTTTTTCTTGGTTACTTGTTGAATGACCTGTTCCCAGTTGACATTTCTCCTTGATGCATTTAGAATCTGTCGTAGGGTGGGCTTAAGCCCAGACTCCTTCTCGGTTTCATTCTTTCTATGGCCACTAATATTGCGAATTCGTCGAGCACTATTGAGGTTTGGCTCTGGGAGATGTGTTCCTGTTTTGGTCTTCAAACTAATGTGCCGGCTTAGATCTCTCTGGAGCGAGGCAGGAAAACCAAGTTTACTTAGTTCAGGAAGGAGTGTACCTGGGGGCTGATTATTGATATCAGTTTTTTGAAGCTCTGCATCCAAGCTAGTGCCCTCAAAGCTTTCTGTTTCAAAAAGTCCATCAGATTTAACAAGGTTGTGATCCTGTGCATCTTCTAGAGAGGTCTTCAAGTCTAGCAGTAAGCCAGAGTGTGGACTGGTAGCTGCTGTCACTTGTAACTCAGCCTCTTTCTGGTGAACTGTGGAATTATGTGGGGAGGCAGAAAGGTTCTCAGGTGTTCCTAGGATCTGGCTCCCTTGTTCCTTATCCCCAGTGTGAGCGCTGCAGGACGCGACCTCTGTAGTCAGCGAGGCCACATCTTTACTTTCTATGCCATGGCTTTCTGGCTCAGATATCGCGCCACTGTTTTCAGCTGAGTGTGCCTGAAACTCAATGTCCACAGAGTCTCTCGTAGACTCTTCTACACTACTCTCTTTTGCATGGTTCTCCACCCTTTTGGGTGTGCCAAGGAGTGGATGTTGCAGTGTTTTGGGACACTGCAGCACCTCTTGGGCTTTCTGTGATGTACTATTTAACTTCTCATCAGGTTCTTTTTGAGTGTCTGATGCAGTTTTATTCCCCTTTAAAACACGAGGGCATAAACCATGAGATTTGGATGTGTAGGAAGAACCATGGCTACCTTCTAAAGTAGACTTGTTCAGGAGATGTGAGTGATCTCCAGAAGGAAAGGATTTTGTCTCATTAGTTTTTGAGCGGTTCTTTAAATTATGCTTATGAGGACCCGATTTAGGGGTTGGAAGTGGAAGAAGTGGGGACTTCAGTAATGGGATCTTATTTGACTTCTGATGTGGTTCAGACTGCTCAGTAATGGGGCAAGCTCTTGCCACCTCACATAAAGCAGCACCATCAGAAACGGCTTTGTGATTGGAAGATCCAAGATCTACTTCCTTTTGTGTTTTTAACACTGGGGGATTACTTGTTTTATCAACTGGTTCTTTCAGTCCTGCAGTTATTAAGCTAAAATTAAAGAGAGGCTTATCTATGGTTTCTGATTTGTTGCCAATGACTTCTTTCAGGGCTGATTGTAAATCTAGAGTCCTCTGGGAAGGGTAAGGTGTCCAGCGGCGGAACTTTTCCCTTGCTTTGGTGCCATTTTTCCCATTAATTTTTGAGACTGCGGTGTCTGTCTGCTTAGTGGTTTGACTTTCTCGCTGCTCAAAATTGAACTCGAGTAAGCCTTCTGAAGGAAATGTATCACTTGTGTATCCCTCTTGAGGACTCCTGTACTTGCCAGCCTTGTCCCTGTCCTGCCGCGGCCACTTGCACCTCTCCTGACTGTACTTGCTTGGCTTATTAGATTTCTTGCTCCACATCTTGGTTACATCTTCCATTTGATAGTTAGAATTTCTGTTCCTGCCTTGTTGAAATTTGTCTCCAGGGCCCTTGTAATTCCAGCTATTTGTACCACGTACATTGGATTTCCAGTTTCCGTTACTGTTGTTCATGTGCCAGTTGGGAAAGCCACCTGTTCCTTCAGGATGCCAACCAGGATTCCTTCCTGTTCCATTATAATTCCAATCTACCATCCCATTGTTTGAATGCCAGCCTCCCCCAGAATTACTATGACTATGGAACCATGTTGAAGAGCCTCTTGTAGCACCTTTATGCCAGCCAGAACTTCCTCTTGGTCCACCACTGTTCCTCAAAGAATGTGGAAAACTGTTTTTTCTAGTATTGTTAAAGCCATCCTTTTCCCATTTCCAGTCCCTCTGTGGAGGGCCACGATGATGCCTTGCTGGTTGATTATAGCTCTCTCTGTCTTGGTAAGGAATTCGGTCTTCTCGTCTCCACTGGGGTTGCCTATCATCAGAGTTTCCTTCTTGGTTGTTACCGGAAGGTTTATCTTGTCTGAAAGAAAAACAGTTTGTCATTATGGATTAAATGGAATTCTTACATGTGCTTCTTTTAAAGGCATAATCCACCAAAACAACCCTCTCCCCTTTCTTAGATTACAGAATGGGGCCCATTTTTATTTCTGGTACTTGCTTTTACATCTATAATGTAATAAATTACCTTCCCCTTCATTCTAGAAACATTAAAAATTGGACACATTTAAACTATCCTCCCAATTTTGGGAGGAGGGGCAATGGAGGTTATTTTTCTAGAATTTTGTTCTTATTATCTTAGCATTTTTACATTATCCAGCTCTTTTCAAAATAAAGACTCTAGTTTGTGGTTATGATTATTGTTAATTTAACTCCATGTTCAGTCAGTGGTTATACATGATTTCTCCAGATACAAGTTCTTACTGAAAAAAAATCTATTTTCTAACCCACTTTAAGTAGTAAGATCACACTTTATCAAGTGGCCATCTGTAACTGTTAGTAGTATAAAAAACATTGACATACACCTCCCGTTTGGAATAGGCTTAGAACTGAGCTGACACAGTAAGTTAGGTCCCAAATGCAGTAAAACAGCAACACAGGCCAAATAAGGAATCCCATAAAAAAGAATTCCATTTGTAGCTACAAAGAGCTTCTGAGCTACAGGCTCTTTACAGTGAAGCTACAGCGACTTAAGCTACTCATGTTACAAAAGGTGTCCACAAAAGGGAGTAAACTTACTTATCACAGCCATGCGTGAAACCAGTTTTCTTTACAAATTACTTATGTTGTATCTAATTTCCCAGCAAGTAACAGGTGCTCAAAACACCAGGTAATAAAGTGACCTAAAATTCGCCTCGTTTCTGCTAAAGACTTCACATAGATTAATTCATTAATGCTTTTTTTTTTTAAGATTACCTCATTCCATTTTACAATCCAGAAGCAATATGTTATTTCTTTTTAAATGAAGAGGCTCAAGTTTAGAGAAGCTAAGTAATATGAATGGAGTCATATAAACACAATGGGGTTGAGCAAAAGTCTGAGCATTGATTGCAGATTTTATACTCCCTACTCAGGCCCTGATATAGTAAAAATGTCACAGAAACAGTTTCTGCAACTGAATTTCTTTCTCTAAACTTGACTTAGGCCTGGAGATAGGGCTCAGCAGTTAAGAGCACCGGCTCTTCCAGGGGACCCAAGTTTCAACCCCCAGCACCCACTCATGGCCATCTGGAACTCCTGTTCCCGACACCCTCTTCTGGCCTCCATGGACAGCAGGCATGAGCATGGTGCAGAGACACACATACACCTTTGCACATACAATAATAACACCTTAGGCTGGGTGTGGTGATAACGCACCTCTTACAGTACTGAAAGGCAGAAGTGGGAACACCTCAGAGTCTGGGGACAGCCTGGTCTATGCTTTGAGCACCAGGCCAGCCAAGGTTTCATAGCAAGACCCTGCTGCTTCAACAAACAAAATACACTAACTACCACCTTAAAAACTGACCTTAAGGGGTTGGGGATTTAGCTCAGTGGTAGAGCGCTTGCCTAGCAACCACAAGGCCCTGGGTTCGGTCCCCAGCTCCGAAAAAAAGAAAAAGAAAAAAAAAAAAAAACTGACCTTAATTGGCCTTTGAAAGAAAATAGACTGTGCATGCACATGTGCATGCCATGGTGCACGTGTATAATCAGAGAACAAGAGTACAGTCAGTAGTCTCCTCCTACCACGTGTGTTTGGGGGACTGACTGTAGTTGTCAAGCTTGGCTGTAGTTCCTCTACCCACAGAACCATCCTGATGGCTCTTAACTGGCCTTTAATACCTGTAGTATTCTGGACATAAATTAGTTCCTTTCTCATAATATAGATTTAAAAATTCAACTAAGGTAGCATGGCAGCACTTGGAACAGGGCTACAAGGAATGTGAGTTGACTACATAAAGAGACCCCGCTTCAATCAATCAATAAATAAAGGAAATAAGTGGGTGCTTTGAAATAATTATGTCATTATAGAGGCATGTAAGACTCAAAGAATTTAAGTATGATATCAGTATATAATCATAGCCTCTGATAATGGTCAATCATTTACACAGCTAAGCTATAATAGTTTTGTTGTGTAAGAAACAAAATTAGTATCCTACCCATTTAACTCCTTAAAACAGAAGCACAGACTGCAACTGCACTGTAGTCAGGAGTATGTCAGCAGCAGGACTATGGAGCCCAAGGGGGTCAACAATCATGTTGCTGTGGGCATCTTAAGACTAAGAAATTCTTCTTCAAGGACTCATTTTTAAAATGTTAATATTTAGGGTAAAACTACGTATTTCCTACCCATATTTAGATCTCTAACAAAAAGCAGGGCAGCATATGTATAAATAATATTCAAGAAGAATCTTTAAAATTTAGAGTTAGAAATTTTCTCATCACATAGTAGGGTTTTAAAACTCATGAACTTCCTTAATTGTTCTCTCCTATCTTCTGTCTCATTAGTTAAAGTTCCTGAGGTCAAAGCCAGGTATGGTAGCACACACCTATAATCCCACCACCTTAGGAGATAGAGACAGAAGTTCAGAAGCTTCTTTCACTACGAGCAAACTGGATGCTTGATGTGGCTACATGACTACCTGGCTTAATTAAAAACAAACAAACAAACAAACAAACAAACAACTTTAGGCCATAAAATCAAGTAAGTAAATCCATAAATGCCTAACACACAAATACATAAACATAGGTATATAAAATTAGGAAGTACAATTAGGGAACTTATATATAAGAGGTCATCCTTTCCCCTAAGAGATATTATTTGGGCAATAAAAAATATACTACAGGGGTTGGGGATTTAGCTCGGTGGTAGAGCACTTGCCTAGCAAGCGCAAGGCCCTGGGTTCGGTCCCCAGCTCCGAAAAAAAGAAAAGAAAAAAAAAATACTACAAATGAATAATAGTTTAAATGTCTATTCAATGATACTTATACTCTATGGCTTTTGAGTAGAAAAATATACTAATAAAAACAGTTCAGACACAGTGACCCAGACCATAAGTTTTCAGTTTAAAGACTGAGTTTAAGGACAGATAATAATTAAAGAAAGCACTTCATAGTCCTTAGTCCTGGGATAGCAAACTCAAACAAAACATTATATTTAAAATAAGATTAAGCTTTAAAGTTCTTAAAGTTAGGCTTATTCATCTTTCAAATTTCAAATCACGAGGCTGTGAATGTAGCTTCAGTTAGGATAGTGTACTCTTCGCTGCACAAATATCTAGAGGCTGGTCTACAACACAGATAAACTGTCTACAAGCGACTCTTCTCTCAAAAAGCAAAACAGAAAACAAGCTGACTTACCGGCTTTGTTCTTTTCTTTCCTGTATTAACTGAACAAGTTCCTTGTCAAAATAATCTTCCTCTTCCTCTTCCTTTCCATCATCTTCTCTTTCCTGGGCATCAACATTATCTTTGTGCGACTGGCCAGAAATGTGCTTTGCATATGCAGAGAGGCCCACTTCTGTGACCCGGCACACTCGGCACTCATGACTAATGTCCCTAGGGAAAGAGGGAGATGAAGGACATTCAATGCTCCCCACTGGCATGGCACACTCACCAGACTCCTCTGAAAGACTCTCTGCAGACGGGCACAGTAAAAGGTTAGAGTCAATCAAGTCATTGCTTCTCTCATCAATTTAGTTATGTTTGTTCATAAATTACTTTGGAATAAATTTTAGATTCTTTTCCAGCAATCAAGAGGCAACACACTTCAGATTAATGGGCTTTAGGAGAAATCTTCTTGAATTGCTGTACTTAAAATCTTGCCAGAGGAAGCATGGTGAAAGTGGAGGCAGGGCAGGGGGCTCAGAGCAAACACAAGCTGCTCTGGGGCACACCCATGGTGCCAGCTGCACTCAGAAAGCCTGGTGACAGCACATCCATTTAATCTCCAGCTCTAAAGTGCTCTTCCAGTGAAAGTTGGGGGTGGAGCAAAGGGGAGGGGGAACAGCCAATCTCAGCCGGGAAGCTAAATTGGACAGCTGGCCCTCTGCCTGGAATGTGAAGACTCCGGACCCTGGCAAATGACAGCAGCAGTCCTAGCAAATGTTGAGTCTGGATGGTACATGGGACATATTCTGCTTCAGCGGACTTATTTTAAAGGGAACTGAATCCATGTCAATTGTAGGAAGTTAACAGCTGTTAGGCAAATGCTTTCTCTCAAGTTTCAGAAATTGATGCAGTCCAGATACACACGAAATTGGCTTTTGCCTAAACTGGTGATGACTGGCTTGCTTTTGTCCATTTTTTTTCTTTTACTTGACACGATAGAAAAATCTCCTGTTTGGCCAGTCTTAACAATCAAAATCTTAAATTATCTTCAGATATGTAGCAGATCAATAATTTAACTGTTTTTAAGTTCTTTCAATTCTCTGATTACGTCATCTGTGCAGAAGTGAGCGACTGTGGCTGTCCAATAATTCAAAATTAGTCCAGGAGCTTATGTTATGGGTTTATAGTAATAATATTTCTGTGATTCCTACACCAATCTGGGTGTCTACATCTATCTGCCTATATAAATCTTCAGACGCATGCCATGAGACATGCCCAGTCACCTATTCCCTATCCCCCCTTTTAATAAAACCCAACCAAAATAAGCAGAATTGACATGAATTAACAGAAGTCCTTGAAACTGAGCACTTCAATTACTAGAAGACAGTTTCTGTTACAAACCACCTGAATGTTCATTTAAAGCAAAGCAAAACAAAACAAACACCTTACCAAGCAATTACTAAACGCCAAGCACAGCACCATGTTACTTAGTTACAAACTATGAAAACTCAAATAATGCCTGGTACATCTTAAAATACAATCCCGGGGGCTAGAAAGATGGCTCAGTAGTTAAGACCATTTTCCGTTTCCTCTAAGAGTGAGCTCCATGGGAACTGACACCCATTTCTGCCCTCTGTGGGCACTGGTTCTCACAAGGCATGCGTTTACTACATAAATATACATTTACACACAAATAAAAAAAATAAATTGCAGGGAACAAAGTGCAATGCAGTTAGGCAGGAAGTGTAACACAATGGTGTAGGTAGCATCCAGCTAGGACAGGGCATGAGGCAATAGGTTTGATCTGCAGCATTTCACTAAGAAGCAGAAGCAAGAGGAGGTCAGCAGTGGCTGCAGCCACTAACCCTAACCCTGTAGCACTTGGGAGCAGAGGCCAACGGATCCCTGTAAATTCAAGGCCAGCCTGGTCCAAAGTGTGAATTCCAGGCCTATACAGAAAAACCTGTCTCGAAAAACAAAAATCAAAAATTAAAAACCAACACCTCCCCCAAATAAAAGAAACAGAAGCAGCATTTATAAGGAATTGACAAGCAGATCTCTGTGAGTTCAAACCCAGCCCAGTCTATACACTAAGTTGTAGACCAGCCAGGGCCACAAAGGGAGACCCTGCCTTAAAAAAGAAAGGGGATGGGGGTAGGGGGAGCAGGAGAAGCAGCAGCAACTTTAGGCACACGCCCATACCCAATACTGTTTCTTACTTTGGAAGAATCTCTGAAAATGGAAAAATGTAGAAATCTTATACTTTTTCTTTTTACTTTGTAGCATAAATGCTTTCATTTTAAATTTTTAAAATGAGAGTTCTGACCAGGTTCCCTAAACATATTAATGGGTTACCTTGAATTCAATGTTCTAATTCCATGTCATCCTATAATATATTAATGCATTATTTTCTAACCGCATCTATATATTTAAAGACACGTTTAAAGGTTGAAGGTATGTGGAGGTAGAGGCAGGTGGCTCTTTGTGAGTTTTAGGTTAGCGTGGTCTATTCAGTAAGTTCTAGGCCAACCAGGGCTACATAAGCAAGACCCTGTCACAAACAAACAGCTTATTAAGAATAAAGTTCTCTGAAACAACTAGATTGATGCTAGCTCATGCTAGGTGGGTGCTAACCTGTAATAGCAAGCAAGCATCTCATAGCAACACAGAAAGTTTACAATATAAACGGGAGTCTATTCGCAACAGGCAGCGCCAGAAGACTCTAGAGACTTTGTAGGACAAATACTGAACATGCACTGCTACTGAGATCCAAGCCAACCTGTTTCTAGTTAGAAATCACTATTTTCAATGTCTTCATCTATATGTCTACTAATGTATAAGACACAGACTTCCATGGGGGCACACCAGTGCCTTGTTCTATTGGGCATTTTGTATGATATCTAATTTTTTCGAAATAGCTGATTACGACTTTATTTATAAAAGAAAATCTTCGTATGTTCAAGCCATCAATATACCTCTTTTGAGTTTTTCATTAATAAGGCTTACCTTCTTTGTATAAACATATAATTATGGATAAAATGTACTGCTGCCTTTGTGTCATAGCTAATAAAGGCAATAATTTTCCTCAGGGTGTTTGAAGGGCTCAAATTAGCTCCATCCTGTCACCACGCAATTTCCTCTCATGTACAAAGGCAGTCTTAAGACGCTCTATGCATAAGCCTTTCTTTATTAAGCCTGCTCTAACTAAAGCCACAGCAGCTGCTTGATAAGTAAAGGCTTGGATCTTGACAGCATCTATCTGGAGCAACTGCTCAGATCACACATCTTCCCTATGCCCATATTTGAAACCAAAGAAATCTTACCAATATGGTCAAGTTTGCCTTTAAAACTGAATATAAAAATTAAGTAGCCAGGCATGGTGAGCACACCTTTAATCCTAGGACTCGGTTTAGGAGGCAGAGGCAGATCCCTGTGAGTTAAAGGCCAGCATGGTCTACAGAGTGAGTGTTCCAGGACAGCCAGGGCTACATGGAGAAATCATCTCAAAAAACCAAAAGGCAAAACAAGCAAAAAACACCCACAAAAAATTATTTACAAGATCATACTCAAAAGTAAAGTTCACCTATAAGCACAGTAATTAAACATGAAATCCAGAAGAAATGATTATCTATTGAGGCTAAGAGGGAAAAGTAATAAGGATTGATTTGTATCTAAGGCACAAACTACTTCTGACTATTCTTAAATTAAGGCTACATGTCAATGAAGTATGTTTGAGACTTTACAGGGTTCTTCAAAATTTGTCGGATAAGGTTTTTAATGCAACTTATTTGTTATGAGCTAGCAACTTACATAAAACTTATTATGGCTAGACATACCATGAAGAAACCTGTATTAATGTGCACATCCCTAAGTAAAATGAGATAGGGTGGTTGAGATGGTATTTACAGGAGAAAAAGAACGTCCAGAGCAGCATATAATTGGCATGAAGGCCAGTTATTCAAGATGGAAGGAAGCATGTGTGTAGATCTAAACATGTGAATGCATGTAAAGTTTGAGTAGGCTAGACAGCACATGGGAAGAGATTTTATTAGAGGAAAAAGATGGTCTATCCCTATCCTTGTCCCTTCACTTCTCTTTTCTTCTCTTCAAGACAGTGTTTCTCTGTGTGGCCAAGGCCGTCCTGGAACTCCCTATGTAGACCAGGCAGAAGCCTTGAACTCAGAGATCCTCCTGGATCTACTTCCAGAGTGTTAGAAAGTAAAGGTGTATGCCTCCATTCCTGGCCCAACAGACTTACTTTCATGATTCTATATTCATTATAACCTCAATCTTACATAAAATCTGGTATAAAAAGTTTTAGGGGAAGCTGGAGAGAGAGCTCAAGCACCTGTTAACTCCAACTTCAGGGAGATTGAACATCTCTGGCCACCACAGGCACTTGCAATCAGGTGCACATACCCACATGGAGACACACAACCACTTGAAAATAATAACAAATCATTAAAATTAATAGTTTTATGGGGCTGGAGAGAAGGCTCAATGGTTAGAGCACTGGCTGGAACACCCCTGAGATCCCACCAGTCCTCCCTCCAATTCTAATCCCCCAGCTCTGGAGCAACCCACCTACTGTGGCCTCTTTGCTTCCATTCCCAGGAGTCAACACAGATCCTGGTAGCACACCCAGTTTGCCTTCCTCCTATGGACCCTCTGAGCAACAGCGACTTCTCACCCACTTCTTAGTGTCAACTTCCAATACATCCTCCACTGGGGTCCAGTGGTCACACCTGGCAGACTGAGAAGCATTCCCTACCAGGTAACCCACAGGCACCACAATCCAAGAACCTGAGAGGGCAACAGAAACCAAGGAAGAGAATAACCACCCAATAAAGACAAGACCAGATATCAGCATTTAGAATTACAATCATCCCAAACACAGATGCCTATATACCAGCATAAGAACACATTTACTAACAGCCAGGACAATACATCTCTGTTAGCAACTAGCAATCCTGAGCAGGCCCCGAGTAATGCAATAGCTGAAGCACAAGACAAAGACTTCAAAATGCTACGAATATGTTCAAGGTCCCTAAAGAGGACATGAAGAAACCCACGAAAACACAAACAGTGGAATGAAATGAAGAAAACAGCTAAAAACATGAGAGTAGAAATAGAACCAATAAAGAAAACCCAAACTGAGGGAAAACTAGAAATGAAAAGTTTAGCAACTTCAAAACAAAACTCAGAGGCAAGCCTCAACAACAGAATGCAAGAGATGGAAGGGAGAATCTCAGGCACTGAGTATAAGATAGCAGAAATGGACGACTTGTAAAACTAACTTTTATTGGCCTGATGTAATTACTGTCTCCGAGGCTTACTGCCTTTACCTGCTAACCTGGGCCTAGTCCTAGAAATTTCTACCTTCCATATAATCAATCCTATCTACGCTAGAATGTTTTCAGCCTCAGAATTGCTGCTGAATAAGCTCACCCTTTCTAGCTCTTTCTGATTTCTGACTGGCTGGTTCAATTGTTGTGGCTTAAAGACTTCTCCACATTAACTGATTCAATATGGCTTCTTTTTTGGCCTCTCCTGAATTTCCTTTTAGCTTGATAATAACTTTGACAGTATGCTCTAGTCTTCTGGCTCCTTCTCATGCTCTGGTTTGCTCTGCTTCACCCGTGTCTAGCTTGTTCTCTCTGTAATCTCTCTCCATAGCTGTCCCAGTAAAACTACCTCCATCTTCATCTTTCCCTACGCTGCTCTCTCTCTCTCTCTCTCTTTTTTTTTTTTTTGGTTCTTTTTTTCGGAGCTGGGGACCGAACCCAGGGCCTTGCGCTTCCTAGGCAAGCGCTCTACCACTGAGCTAATCCCCAGCCCCCCTACGCTGCTCTCTTAAATAGCTTCCTGTTCCTCTCTTTTTGGAGAGTTGGGCATATGCTATTCTGTCAAATCTTCTTTCATTCATCACTTCGTTTGCCATTCAATTACACATCACTTTTAAAGATGGGTGCTTCCTTACACAAACTAACTTTTCCCTGTTTGGGATTAAAAATATGTGGTCTATGTTGACCAAAGGGATTAAAAGGTGCACACTAAAAGCTAAGCCACACTACAACTAGAAACAGATTTTTCAATGGAAAACACAATCTTGGGGCTCACATGTGATCAATGTTCTACAACTCCTTGGTCAAAGAAAATGTCAAATCTATTTAAAAAAAATTTAGGCAGGAAGCCTCTAGGAAATCTGGGATAGTATGAAAAGACCAAATCTACAAATAATAAGAATATGAAAGTAGAAACCCTTGTCAAAAGTATAGGAAATATTTTCACAAGACAATCAAACAGAAGAAAATTTCTGCAACCCAAAGGAGGCGAAGCTTAGGAGCATACAGAACACCAAATAACCTGGATCAAGAGAAATTCTCCACAATATATTATAATTAAAACACTAAATATACAGAATGAAGAAAGAATACTAAAAACTACAAGGGGAAAAGGCCAAATAACATATAAAGGCAGAATCAGAATTATTAAAATAACACCTGACTTCTCAAAGGAGATACTAAAAGCCAGAAGAGCCCAGACAGATGTTCTACAAACTCTAAGAGACCACAGATGCCAGTCCAAATTATACCCAGCAAAACTTTCCATCACAATTGATGAAGAAAGGGACTCAACTACAGAAGCGAATTTAAGCAGTATCTATCTACAAATCTAGCTCTACAGGAGTTAGAAGGAAAATTTTCACCTGAAGAGGTTAACAAAGAAAACAGAGAGAAAATAATATCAGGCCAGTAAATCAAAGGGTGGCAGGGTACACCACAACAAAATACTCCCAATTCACTAATTAAAAGACACAGACTAAGAGACTGGATTAAAAAACGGGATCCATCCTGCTGCTACTTCTAAGAAATACACTTTAACATCAAGGATAGACATCACCTCAAGGAGAAAGTATGAAAAATGATTATTACAAGCAAATGGACATGAGAAGCAAACTGGTATTGCCATTATAATATCTGATAAAAGAGACTTCAAGTCAAAACTAACCAGAAGAGACAGAAAGGCTATATACTCAAAGGAAATAGCCACCAAGAGAATACTGCAATTCTAAATTCTAAACATTCATGCATCAAACATAAGGATAACCAAGTTCATAAAAGAAACACTACTACAGCTTAAACCACACTGATCTCACACAATGATACTGGGTGAGATACTTGGTCAATACCCAACTCTTGCCAATAGACAGGTCATCTGGACAAAAACTAGAGAAATGCTGGAGCTAAATGATATGACAAACCAAAATGACCTAACAGATATTTATGGAGCATTCTACCCATACACCAGAGTACAGTCTTTTTTCAGCACCTCATGGGTTGAAACTGACCACAAACTATAGATCCTTTCATATATGCATGTATTTTAGGAAGCTTCTATATTAGGCTTCTCTGTACTGCTCAAATGGACCTAACCTCTGTGGTTATATGAATTGCAGATTGCTTATTAAAGACTAGGAAGCAGGGTTTGGGGATTAGCTCAGTGGTAGAGTGCTTGCCTAGCAACCGCAAGGCCCTGGGTTCGGTCCCCAGCTCCGAAGGGGAAAAAAAAAAAAAAGACTTAGAAGCAAAAAACCAGATACATAAGCACATTGGTCTTTCAAAGTGAAGCCTTCTTGCTGCCATGAAGTATAACCATCACAGGAGCCAGGCCAGAAAGAAATCCATTTATATGCTGAGATGCTAAAGTCTAATAATAGCACATTAGTTTACAGACATAAGATAAATCTGTATGCCTTACAATAAAGCTAACACATTAATACCAAACAACAGGATAGTAGTTTCACAAAAATTTTTAACTATTATTCATGCAATAAAATATAATTCACATTTCTGAATTTGCCAATGTTACCTTTAATTTCTACACTTCAAATCCACATTAGTCAAGAAGACACACAGAAAAAAGGACATGGAATATACACACATGCCACATTCTTTTTAAGCCTCTTTTAAGCATCTTAAGCTTTAAATCATTAGCAGAACATTTTCAAATGCACCTAAGACCTCTTATTTGGTTTTACAGACACAAATAAGCTTCAGCATAGCTTAGCAGGTTGTACATTTCCCAGGCTATTTCAGCAAGACTAGAGGTTTATGACATATGATTGGCTTAGCTAAAGTAAAATTATGGAAAGCGCTAGCTGCAAGACCACTCTGCAGCAATGAGTCAGTTTCAACTTCCCAGTGCAACTTGCCCGAGTTGCTTGACTTCTACCTATGTGTAGATCCCAGAAGCACAAAGGTACTGCAGCTTTATCTTTTGTAAATACCCCAAATCTATTGCTATTAATTGTGAACAGTGATTCAATGCCATCAGGCAACAGTCTTCATGGTGGATTATCACAAAACAAGTTGACAGGTAGCACTTACACTTAAACCCCCATGCCAATAAGTTTAGGGAAGAGTTGTCCTTACCTGCCCTTCAGGTTCTCAAGCTCCCTGTGATGCAACATGCTTCGCATGTGTTCATCCATCTCCTTCAAAACAAAACAAGGCAGATTAAGCCAAAGGGATTGCTGGGGGTATGGTGGGCCTGGCAGCGTGGTGGATAGAGTTTCTCTGTAGATATTCAGTTAATAATTTGGGTTATGAAGCTGGAGAAATGGCTCAGTGGTTAAGAGAACCAGTTGCTTTTCCAGAGGACTGGAGTTCAAGTCCCAGCACCCATGTCAGGTGGTTGGTTCACTTCTACCTGTATCCAGTGGGAGGCCTGGGGTGAGGATCTCATACCCTCTTCTGGCAAACACCCCCACATATACATTGCATAAACTCATAAAACACATACACATGTCTGGGGGAAAAAAGTTAAAAAAATTATTTTAAAACAATTTGAAGTTTCTAGGTCAAAAAATTTTGTGATTACTCTTTTCAATTTAAAGCCAACATTGGTTTCATATTAAATAATTCTCTGGCTGTATTTCATGCTAATTTTTATTTTGTGGGGTAGGGTCTGAGACTAGGCAGGCCTTGACATTACGTGACCTTGAATTCTTAGTCTTCTCAACTCCATCTGGTACAAGGATTATAGGGGAACATGGCCATAGCTGGCTCTCATTTATGAAAGAGGAATATTTAGGTATTTTAAGTGGTAAGGCTGGCCTGCATTTGCACTAGGATTATAGCAAGAGCATCACAGCGTAATCTACACAAGGAACTCTAGTTCATCCAGGACCATACAGAAAACGCCACGGGGCCAACAAGACAAGGACTCGGCAGGTAAGGGCCTTGCTGCTGAGCCTGATGACCTGGGTTTGAACCTTGGAGGCCACATGGTGAAAGTAAAGCATCTATCTTCCAATGTGCACTACGGTATATGGGTGCAGAAGTATGCGTATCCAGTGTGTGTGGTCAAACACACACATACAATGCTTTTTTTTTTAAATTCTTTTTTTTTAAGATTTATTTATTTATTTTGTATATGAGTACACTGTAGCTGTCTTCAGACACACCAGGAAAGGGCATCGGATCCCATTACAGATGGCTGTGAGCCACCATGTGGTTGCTGGGATTTGAACTCAGGACCTCTGGAAGAGCAGTCGGTGCTCCTAACCACTGAGCCATCTCTCCAGCCCCATACAATGCTTTTTAAAGTCTTTCAAATCGGGCTGGAGAGATGGCTCAGCGGTTAAGAGCCCCGACTGCTCTTCCAGCAACCACATAGTGGCTCACAACCATCTGTAAAGAGATCTGGTGCCCTCTTCTGGTGTGTCTGAAGACAGCTACAGTGTACTTATATATAATAAATGAATAAATCTTTAAAAAAAAAATAAAGTCTTTCAAATCACTTAGCTTTTAAAACTATTTGGTTACTTTATGTGTTATGCTTTGGGGACTGGAAAGATGGCTCAGCAGTTAAGATCTCTGGATGATCTTATAGAAGTCCCAGGTTCAGTTCCCAGCACCTACATGGCAGCTTACAACTACCTATAACTACAGTTCTAGAACATCCTCTTTTGACCTCTTTGGGTACCAGGCATGCACATGGTACACAGACAGACAGACAAGTAAGCAAAAAGCACATACACATAAAAGAAAATGAGTAAGTCTAAAAAGTTGTTTTTTAAAAGCTTGTTTTGGAGAACTAGGGAGATAGCTAGATTAGATAAGAGCGCTTATTGCTCAAATATGAGGATCTGAGTTGACTCCCTGGTACCACAGACAAAAGCTCAGCCAGCGCACATGAAGCCTCACCTACACTAGAACACAGAATGCGCAGTCTTCCTCCTCACACATTTGTCCTTCTTTCCTTCATGCTATGTGCTCCATCTGTGGATATTCAGGATACTCTTCCTGAATATCAACACTTCCTCTGCTACACTACATCCTGTCTGTTTAATAGTGCCCTATTCAGACGAGGCTGGCCTCAAACTCAAGATCCCCCTGCGTCTACTTCCAAGTCCTGGAACTGTAGGTATGCATTACTGTACCTGGCTGCACTGTACTTTTCTTGAGTCTGGACACACACAAGAAGCAAGAGAATGTAATAAATGCAGTATTGTTAAACATCTGAATCGAGAAGTACATAATTTGGGAACTAAGGATGTAATTGAAAGTTAGACTATTTCCCTAGTACACATGAAGATTCCTGTGGTAGACACCACAAAGTAAAATTTCATAAACTTATAAAATCTCAATTAACCTGAATTTTAAGATATTTTCTCAGGGTTGGGGATTTAGCTCAGTGGTAGAGCGCTTGTCTAGAAAGCGCAAGGCCCTGGGTTCGGTCCCCAGCTCTGAAAAAAAGAAAGAAAGAAAAAAAAAAAGATATTTTTCTCTTGGGCTGGAGAGATGGCTCAGTGGTTGAGAGCATTGACTGCTCTTCCAGAGGTCCTGAGTTCAAATCCCAGCAATTACCTGGCTCACAACCATCTGAAATGAGATCTGATGCCCTCTTCGGTTGTGTCTGAAAACATCGATAGTGTACTCACATACACAAAATAAATCTTAAAAAAAAAAAAGATATTTACTCTTTAACTGGTTGCTAACTGAAGTTCTCTAAATCATGTACTCTCAAGTACCTTAAATTCTGGGTAGAGGTTGGTTACTGGCTTTTGAGACTAATTAAAAAGCACAAATAAGACATTTTCATGCAGTGGGAAAGGATGCAGCCTAGCTGGGAGAATGCTTGCCTAGCATGCAGAGACCACGGATGTGCTCTGCAGCGCTATGTGACAGCGTGACAACTGAAGCTGTGACTCCAGAGTCTGGGGTCAGCAGCAGGCGACTGTTACAGTCTGAGTCAGTGTACATAGAGAGCTTTAGTGTAAACAGACAATCAGATTTTAACACTTTAAATTCCTAAATACCAAGTTTAAGCTATCTTAGATGATCCAGGCACTGTCTCTTTGTTGTTACCTTTTTTGAGCCGTACACGATGTGGCACAATATGCATTTTCGCTCTCGTACCATAGTGACCAGATCTGAAGCACTCAATATCAACCTGCATGAGGAAATAGCATTTAGTAACCTTTCCAGAGATCAACTTCAACTCACTTTCCACTCTGCCCCCCCCCAATCTTTCAATCTCAATAATGTAATTTCCAGCTTTTACCAAAGTTTAAAAAACAAAACTTTTGAGTGTCACCCCCCCCCGCACCCCTATGAACGTCCCCTTCCCCCATGCGGCAGTTCTTGTCACCCCTACTGAAATACACCCAGCTCTCAAGACATTTCTCATTGCCAAGGCTCTTATCTATCACAGCACAGCCCTTGGCATAGCCCCCATTTCCATTCTCTCCTGTAGTTTTGTTTTGTTTTTGATTTTGTTTTCTTAAAATCACAGCTGAAGATTCTAACAAGATTGGTAGCAAGGTAGTGTTTAGTCTTTAATCCCAGCACTTGGGAGGCAGAAGCAAGTGAGTTCCAGGCCAGCCAAGGCCACATAGACAGGCCCTGTCTCAAATAAAAATCAAATCTAAATTATGTTATTTTTTTTGCTTAGGTCCTTGCCATGCCTACCAATCTGTTTCTCCCCTTACCTAACATACCTCTCGGTCACCTGGACTGAGTGACACTTCTGGGAGGGCATTGCATTGCACAGAGTAGGTCTCACTAAAAAGTAAAAAGGTATGTGGCCTCTAGTTAAGGCGTTTTTAGTATACTGGGTGCCCTAATAGGGAGATGAGAGGCAGACACAGGATAGTCTCCCGAAGTCTGTAGGCCAGGTAGTCTGGCTTATATAGCAAAGAGACTGTCTCACACAGGGTGGAAATACAAGACTAACACAGAAAAGATGTCCTCTGATCTCTACATGAATGCATGCCCACAACACTACTGACCAAGCACTTAGACACATAGCCTTTCTGAAAAAAGAACATTAAAATCTTTAATGAATGTTTATTTCATCTTTTAATTTACATCAATATAATTTTAAGTAAATTTAAACTTACTTATAATTTCTGCTGGAAGAACTTTGAAGCTGATACCATGTGCAAATACATTTATGACTGTTTGTACCCAATAATGAATCTTTTGAAAGATTTTTAATTATGTGTACTTGTGTGTTTGCATGGCGGTATGTCCATGTGAGTGCAAATACTGCTGAAGCCTAGAAGATGTTGAGATTCTCTAGAGCTGAAGATTCATGCAGTCAGTGACCCATCTGATGTGAGTCCTTTGCAAGAGCAGTGAGTGGTCTCCCATCCAACCATCTTTTGCAGACTGCTGGACAATGTCTGTTCACCCACTAAAGTACGACATGACAGCATCACTCTTAACCAACCAATCTCATCCTCTAGGACCACTAGAATAGGAGTGCAAATGGGGTCTACGGTGGATCTCGGCATTCAGGTTAGAATTTCATCAACAGACTTTAACTAAGCTGAGAACTCTATGCAGATGGTCTTCCTGTCACCTCCTACAGGAATGCTACAGGAATGCACTGGGGACTTTTTTTTTAGTACTAGTTATGGTACCCGGTAGAGATGATCTTTTTGTATAGTTATGTAATGCTGACTTCTCTGCCGGCAGTGAGTAGAATGCATACTGGATTTTGGTATTGTTATTTTTATTGGCTCATCTCATGCCTGGGTATTTTGTACAATACTCTTTCTCTCACTTTCAGAAGAGATTGAACTTTGGGAAAGAGCAAGAGGCAGGAACATTGGCAAGACTGACACAGAAAGAAACATACTAGAAACTGAGATAACAAGCCATGAGGCAGACACAGAATAATTAAGTTGTAAGCGCTACTTGGGAACCAGAGTAACCAAAGGCCTAAAGCTATTTTAAATAAGTATGTCTCCACGTCATTATTCAGAGCTGGGGAGGGCATGGAAAGGCCGTATGGATATAGTACCCAGTACCACACAAATGCCTGGCACATGCTCTGTCACTGAACTTTATCTCCAAAGATGAACATACATTTCCCAAAGGGCTTGGACAATGTACAAACTGGGTGGCTTCTGTTTATCTGTGCTGGGTTTTTTAGAGATTTTGAGACAGCCTCTCATCGCTGACCATCATCGTTGGATCTCATCATGGTTGGAGATGGCTCAGTGGTCAAGAGCACCTACTGCTCTTCAGAGGACCCAAGCTCGATCTTGCACCTTTGTCAAGCACCTCACAACTACCTGCAACTCCAGTTCCACGGGGTCCAACACCTCTGGCCGCTACAAGCATCTGTACTGACATGCACATAACCACACTCAAGCACACATATATCATCAAATAAGCTCTTAAAAATAGCTTCCAGGGCCGGGAGTTGGAGAGGGTTAAAAGCACCAACTGCTCTTCCAGAGGACCTGGGTCCAACTCACAGGACAGCTCACAAGCGGCTGTAACTCCAGTTCTGGGGAACTATTCCTGCTTCTGTGGATGCTAAGCATGCATGTGGTTCACAGACATACATGAAGCAAAACACCCGTAAACCTAAAACTCAATGATTTTTAAAAAGCTTCCACCATTTTTTTTAAAGATTTGTTTATTTTATGTATCTGAGTACACTGTCACTATCTTCAGACACACCAGAAGAGGGCATCAGATCTCGTTACAGATGGTTGTGAGCCACCATGTGGTTGCTGGGATTTGAACTCAAGACCTCTGGAAGAACAGTCAGTGCTCTTAACCACTGAGCCATCTCTCCAGCCCAGCTTCCACCATTTATATTTTACATGGAGATGGAGCCACCTTGGGAGATGTGCAACACAGTCTGCCATTTGAGTTGAAACAGGTGTCTTGATATAATTGGGAAAATTGCCCTTTTCCTCCTTCGAGCCTTTTACATATTTTCCACAATACCCTCTGGTTACTCAGCTAATACGGATGAACAGAGATCTTTGTCTTCTTTACTTTATGAATGATGTTTATTAGGACAGAAAAAAATATTTTTGAGGTTATAAATATAACTTATGTGAAGTGCTTGCTTACCTACTATGAATCAAATTCTGGTTTTAATCCCAAAGACTGTGGGCTGAGGAAGCAGCTCAGCAGTAAAAGGCTTTCCTAGTTAATAGGCCTAAGGCTCTACCCTAAACATTGAACAGATCTTTACCCAGTTTCACAAATATCTCCCATTCACCTTCATCCTTCCTAGAAAGAAATGCAAACTATGCTCCTGCCTTTGTTTTCTATAACTGTGAAGATATCAAGATGTGAATATTTATTTAGATGTATGAGTGCTCTATTTACAGGTATGCTTGCACAGCAGAAGAGGGCATCAGATTCCCACTATAGATGGTAGTGGGTCACCCTCTGGGAATCTCTGGGAATTGTACTCAGGATCTCTGGAAGAGCAGCCATCACTGCTGAGCCATCTCTACAGCCCCCAGGCAAAGTATTTAATTGGAGGCTAGTTTACAATTTCAGAGGCTTAGTCCTTTATCATAGCAAGGAGCAAGACAGCAGGCAGGTGGGGTGCTAGAGAAATAGCTAAGAGCTAAATTTTGATCTGTAAGTAGAGGAGAGAGGGAAAGGGGAGAGGGGAGAGGGCGAGGGCCTCTCAAGGTCTTTAGAAGCCTTAACGCCCATCTCCAGTGACACACTTCCTCTAACAAGGCCACACCTTCTAATCTTGTCAGTTCCACTCCCCGGTGACTAAGCACTCAAACAGATGAGCCTATGGGGCACAACAACCACAACTTATCTGCACACTAAAATTTAAAACATAACCATAATAACAATGTGCTAATAATAAAAAGAGCAGAGCCAGGTGTGCTGGCTCACTCCTTTAATTCCAGCACTTGAGACTTGGAGACCAGCCTAGTCTACAAAGAGAGTGCAGAACAGCCAGGGCTGTAACAGAGAAAACAGGTGGGGGTAGGGTGGAGACAACAAATAAACAACCCCACCAAAACCCAAAACCAACAACAAAGCAAAAAAGTGAAGGAGTTGGAGAGAAGGCTGCTCAGTAGTTAAGAGCACTGACTGCTCTTCCAGAGGTCCTGAGTTCAATTCCCACCTAACACATGGTTGCTCACAACCATCTGTAATGGGATCTGATACCCTCTTCTGGTGTGTCTGAAGATAGTGACAGTATTCTTACATAAAACAAAACAAAAAACCAAATAAGATAAATGTGATTTACTATAAAATATGTACTTCAATATATAAATGCTTGGGCGTGACTTTATTAGAAATCATAAAATTATGAATATAGCAACTAGAAAAACAGACTGATAATAAAACTATCACTTGCTGGGTGTGATGGCACACACTTTTAATCCCAGCACTGGGGAGGCAGAAGCAGGCAGATATCTGTGAATTTGAAGCCAGCCTGGTCTACAAAGCAAGTTTCAGTTTAAGGTGTTTGATCATCATAAAACAGGCATAGTAGCACACACTAGTAATTCCAGCACCAGGGAGGCTGAGGTAAAAGACTCAGAGGTTTGAGCTAGTTCAAGCCAGATTGGTCTACCCACTGAGTTCAGGCTAGCTGTGGCTATAGCTAAGAAATTTTAAACAAACAAAAAATAGTGACCATCATTGAAGCTAAATTTACCACTAAATCCACTAGTCAATCTCAATATCATTAACAGGGGGAAAACCACAGCAGACAGCATAGCAGACACAGTGTTTAGACTGAATCCAATAAGCACTGTACTCCAGGCATCCAGTTTGTTGTAACAGGCCTGAATCATCAACTTTATCTACACCACTGTCCAGGTCTCTTCAACAAATCAAGGCAAAAAAGCAAGGAATGAAACTGCTTATGTTAAAAGAGACCTCAGAATGTATACTAGCCAAGTACAACATGTAACCTTTGGAGAGTGAATCAAATCCTGTTTCCTGCCGTCTTAGTTACTTACGAGGTACAGAATGAAAACAAATTCAAGATCAGCCTGGACAGGCAGAGAGACCTACCCATGTCTCAAAAAGAGGGAAGGAAGAAATGTAGAAAGTAAAAGTAGCTCACTGAAAACACACACACACACACACTCTATTTTTAAAACAAAACAAAACAAAAGGACAAGCTAGGCATGGTGGTGCTTACTTACAATTTCAGCACTCGGGAAGTAAGAAAAGAATGGAGAAGACTGCCTTACTACACAGAGTTAAAGGTCAGTCTTCGCTTCATGAAACCCTAGCATAGAAAACAACCAACCAACCAAGTGTTGAATAATATAGATGGGATAAAAGCAATACAGGATGGGAATACGGTTCACTGGAATGCACTTGCAAGGTGAGGCCTACCATTCAGATCCCAGCACTGCAAAACACACAACAAAGAACGGTCTAGCAAATTTTAGTAACATTGAAATCCAAGTGACAGGCTGAAGAGGTGAAGAGCACTTGCTGCCCTTGCCCTGGACCTTGATCCCAGCATCCACATGGCAGCACACAGCCATCTGTACTCTAATTCTAGGGGGTCTGAGATTCTCTTGTGGTCTCTAAGGTTCCTGACACATATAGCACACAAAAATAGATACACACTGGTAAAATACTCATACACATACACAATCTTTAAAATCTTGAGTAAAGAGAGTCTGAAGAGATGGTTCAGCAGTTCAGAGGACTAGCTGCTCTCCCTGGGTTTGATTCACAGCACCCATATGGTGGCTCAAAACCATCTGTAACTCTAGCCATTCCAGGGGATCTGGTGCCCTCTGCAGGCACCAGGCATACATGTGGGCTAAACACCCATACATAAAAATAAAATAAATAAAATCCAAAACAAAAAAGGTAATCTGGGTGACTTCATATTCTTCTTGTTGTTTATAACCTCTGTAATAAAAATACTAAAAAAGAAAAAAGGGGGAAAAAATAGCTTAGGGTTAAACCAGGTGTGGTGGCACAGGCCTTTAATCCCAGCACTTGGGAGGTAGAGGCAATTGGATCTATGAGTTCAAGGCCAGACTGGTCTACAAATCCAGTTCTAGGACAGCCAGGATTATTACAAAGAGAAACCCTGTCTCAAAACAAACAGTTTAGGATTGAAGAACTTAGCTCAATAAGAGTGTTTAGCTTCAAAACAAACAAACAAACAAACAAACAAACAATCTCAGAGACTGTCAAACTGAAACCCTGGAACCACTTCTATCCTCCATCCCTTGACAAATATTCTCCACTATAGAGACTCTATGCCCTTATATGCAAAACATGTTTACACCATGTGCAAACACACATACTTAAAATGGGCACTATTGCAGTATGCACACCTTTTTTTTTTTAAGATTTATTTATTTATTATATATAACTACACTGTAGCTGTCTTCATATACACCAGAAGAGGGCATCGGATCTCTTTACAGATGGTTGTGAGCCACCATGTGGTTGCTGGGAATTGAACTCAGGACCTCTGGAAGAGCAATCAGTGCTCTTAACCGCTGAGCCATCTCTCCAGCCCGTATGCACACGTTCTTGACCACAATGCTTTCACACTGTGTCATTCAATTTAGTACAGAGAAGTGGTTCATTCTAACAAACGCACAAATTTAACAAGTCGTCTGATATACACCTGGTAGCTCATATTTCTTTTTTTTCTTCTTTTTCTTTTCTTTTTTCTTTTTTTCGGAGCTGGGGACCGAACCCAGGACCTTGCGCTCACTACCGCTGAGCTAAATCCCCAACCCTGTAGCTCATATTTTTTAACAGTCCCATTCGGATTACAACAGCAGCAATAGAGTGTAAGCTTTTCATGGGCAGCTTTGCATCCTAGATGGTCAGTTAGGGTAATATAACTTGTCTATTTAGGGCTCTTATTCATTAGTATACAAATACTCAACTTCCCTTTCCATAATCCATTTACAAAACTCAAACTGTGTATACTTCTCATTGAGTCATCCTGGGTCTAAGAACAAAAAGATCTGTACCAAGCCATTCAATGTCCCTTGCTTTTCTCATAGACAATCCTTGAATTTGTTCTAAGCTGGATGTACAATAACTACATGGCTTTTCTTTTTAAAGTACCTTCCTTTATATCAAAGCAGTTGGTTCTGAACTAGATTGATGAAATTCCTTCACACCTTTTCTCTTTCTTGGCTATTGAAGCTCTGTTCAAAATCTATCTTGACCCTTTCCCTAGTTAAAAACTAAGATGGGCATGTACCTGTAATTCCAGCACTGTGACTGAACTTAGGATCTCAAGTTTGTAGCCAGTCCAGGCTACATAAACCAGATTCTCTCTCAAAACTATGAATCAAAATAAATTCTACTATTTTCTGTACCTAATAGTTCAGTCCGATTTCAAAGGAGTGCTTAGAATGTCTTATTTCGCATACCAGAAAAAGATGAGCATAGCTATCACCTTAGATGAAGTTCACTAGATCCACTGCAGGAAAACTTCAACAAATCACTATCAGTATTTCAGTACCTCATGTGAAAAGTGCAACCAAAAACAAAACAAAACAAAACCCCCATCTATTAAAACAGCTCGTTAAATTCCCGGGACACACCTGAATGTACTTAGAGCACGCAAAATAACTCCTAAATGAATCTGATCATCCATTCTTTGGGCTTTACACTTTAAGATTCCTCCCTGGGGTTTTAGAACAAGATTTGGCTCTCATTTAATCCGTGGCTCGAATCACCTTAATATAAAAACCCTGTTATGGTGGCTAGAGCTCTAATCTGCTTCCAAGTTGCTTGAAAAAAAAAAAAACCCAAAAACAAAACAAAAAAAAACCCCAAACAACAACAACAACAAAAAAAAAAAAAAAAAAAACAAACTCACACAACACTGAAATCTGGAACTTCCCCAAAAAAGACGACTTATTTGACTCTCAAAGATGACTACACCTAACAGACTTAAATGGGAGGCGGTGCAACAATCTCCTCTCCACATTATGCACCAAGATCGTACTTAATATTAAGTGGATACATACCGTTCCACTAGTTGCTAGTACATTACTAAGACGCATCCCAAAAGTAGAGTCCTCAAAAGCAGGAAAAAGAGGCGACACTGTTAGTCTCGGAAGGCTGAGAGGTGGCTCTGGCCTGAAACCTACAGCCTTTAAACAGCAGACTAAGGCTGAGATTCCTCCAAGACCACAGGCGGACCGAAATCAGGGCCTGCCCCAAAGGTCAAAGACCTGGAGCCACGCATCTCTAGCCTGAGGGGCTGCTAGCAGAACCGGATTGCCCTTGCCAGAATCTATACCCAGAAACCAGACGCACCGCTCGCCCATAAACCCTAAACCCACATGGGTCAGAAGAGGCATCGTAGCGTGGACGTGCAGGAGTAGCCCCTCCACCTGCCCAAGGGGTAGACCATCGGACCCTCGGGCTTCGATACGCCCAACCAGGCCAGACCCTCCATACTCACACTCACAGCCCGTCCTTCCTACGCCATCCGGCCGCCGAGGGCCCGGCGAGGGAGCTCCCAGACGCCCCCTTAGCCTCCGGTCCGGCGGCGGCCTGGGACCCGCTCCCCGCCGGGCTCTGACGCCGCCGCCGCCGCCGCCACCACCACCATCGCGCAAGCACGCAAGCGCACGCTGCTTAGCGCGCTCCCCGCCCCCTCATCCGCCCTTTTCAACCATCAAGCTTTATTTGAACATAAGAAGTGAACAACGGACACCAGACAAGCGGCCTTACTCAAAACGTGTGAAGAACTAAGATAGGTCCCTTGCACAAACCAGTTGACTGCACCTCCCTTTCATTCAGCCTCCCCCCCCCCCCTTCATTTTCCAAGCTCTTTCTGGACTTTCCCTTATTTTCTAAGCCCTCCACCATAAGCTGCGGCAGTGTCTTGACTACATTTCAAAACTATTCCTTCTTTGTGAAACTTTTGAACAGATCCCAAGTTAGGCATGATAGCTCACCTCTGATTCTGGAGGTTGAGAGCAGAGGGCAACCTGAGTTCAAGGCAGAGCTGTTACATAGTTCCTGGGCAACAAAGTGTAACTGTTTCAACAAAATTTAAATCGTAGCCTAGCTAGTAATTATTTTTGTTTCGTTTTGTTCTTCCGAGACAAGGTTTCCCTGTGTAGCTTTGCGTGCCCTAGAATTCTCTGAAGACCAGGCAGACCTCAAACTCAGAGCTCTTGCCTACCTCTGCCTCCAGAGTCTGGGGTTAAAGTCGTGTGCCACCACTGTCTGACAATAGTTTTTTACTTTAGGTAAAGTAATGTTTTCTTGGACTGTTCGTTTTTAAAGTTAAAATTAGGATCTTTGATTTATTGTTAAATTTGGAGCATTCCTCTTCTTTTTGGGATCCTGTTATAGTGACTTTAATGAACATTTACATCGCAGTTGTTTATGAGTATAGCTACTTCTATATGATTGAAACTGCAATAGCAACTCCATTTAAGAAAACAGTTAAAGCCTTGAATTAAAATAAATACCTTCATTTATGTGTAAATCCAGATTCCTTCTAAAGGTTAGGGAATTATTTCAACTGTGTATTTGTGACATCACAAGTCCTTAAAGCACTCAAGGTCTGCTAAGCTGCTCATTCTAGTTCCTTTAAGGGCGGGTTACAGAAGTACTTTGCTCTAAGTTCAGAGCCATAATTCAAGGAAAGCCAATATAAGTGAGGACCAAAATAACCCTAGACCAGGATTTCACATTGACAGTTTGAAGCAGATAACTGTTATCAGTTGTGATCTAGTGCATTCTAAGATAATGTTCCCCCAACCCTTCAGACCCTTCCCACTGTCTCCCAGGAGGGCAAAACTGACCCTAGCTGAGAACTACAGTATTAAATCCACAATTATCCCAACCCTAACTGTATTTAGCCATCTATTTTCTTCCTCCCTGCCCTCAAGAATTGATTTAAGAAAAATTAACCAACTTCTGAGTTCATTGCTACAGGCCTTAGCAGCACTTATCAGTACTATTTCTCTGTCACTTTATTGCATTCTACAACACCCCGAAGCTGCTCAATTTCCCAAAAGTTGCAGCCATTTTTTCTAATCAGCAAAGTATCTGACTTCTCAGAAAGGTTAACTTCCTGTTTCTAAACATACAGGCTTACAAGTAAATTTTGTCATTATCATTGAGAATATCCCTCCTTCCCTCAACTCTGTGTGGGTTGGTCTCCCTTCCATGAATGTCCCTTTCTTCTCAGTGTCTTGGGTTGTATGTATGTATGTATGTATGTATGTATGTATGTATGTGTGTATGTATAGCAACATGCTTCCCATCCAGTGCTCATATAGAGAAGTCAGAGGACCTGCAACTATATGGACTCCAGGAATTAAAATCAGGTCCTTGGCTTGAGAACAAGTACTTTACCTTGAGCCTTCTGGCCAGCCTCAGTCCTATGGATTTTATTGTTAGAGGCAGGGCCTCAGGTTGCTAACCTCAACATCACTATATAGTCAGTGATGACGTATTTCTGATCTGCCTCTCTACCTCCTAATGCTGAGATTATAGGCTTCAACCACTGTTCTAGACCTCCTATCAGTGTTGTTGTTTTTTTTTTTTTCTTTTCTTTTCTTTTTTTCAGAGCTGGGGACCAAACCCAGGGCCTTGCGCTTGCTAGGCAAGCACTCTACCACTGAGCTAAATCCCCAACCCCTAGTGTTGATTTTTTAAATTATATTTTAGTATGGGTGTTTAGCCTGCATGAATGCCTGTTTACCATCCTTGTACATGTGCCTATAGAGGTTCAGGAAGGTTTGGATCACCTGGAACTTGAATTACAGATAGTTGTGAACTACCAGATGGGTGTCCTGTGGAAGAACAGCCATCTTTCCAGCCCAAAGTTTTATTTCATTTACTTACTTTTGAGACAAAGAATTACTATGTAAACCAGGCTACACAAAGATTCCCTTGCTTCCACCTCCTGAGCTGGGATTGAAGGTGCACCACCACCAACTCTCATCACTGGTTTGACTACGGCAGCTCTAACCCTATCGAGATCTTTATCTAGATCATTACCGCCCCCTCAATTTTTTAAAAATTCAACTGTTTTTCCCAGTTGAGTCTTTTCTCCCATACTAGAGTTCTTATGTCTTCATCTCAACAAAATAAAAAGAAATAAAACACATCATTCCTTTTTCTCTGACAAAGCCAGTTTCCAAAAGCATTTTATGACGTTCCCATTTCTTTCTCTTCTCCAAACTATTGGAATGTCTGTCAACTATCACCAATCCCCAGTTATTAAATTCAAAAGATATTTCTCAGACTTCTTTTATCTCTTAAGCTATTTCTTTTAAATATTTTTTTTTTATTCCTTAGATTGCCAGCATTTTGCTTTACTCTTAGAGGTGCGTGGAAGAATTCTTGGGGCAAGTGGTTTAAAACCCTCCAGTAACTCAATGGCCATAAAAACGAATTCTAGGTTTAACATTCCAAAACCTACAAGACCTTTAAAGATCTAGTTTTCTCCTTAGTTTGATCCCCAGCCCTGGTGGTGATGGTCTCAGGGATAAAAGAGCTTTTCCTATTTCAGAGTACAATGGTTTGGGAAAGAATGGATCTCACTAGGTTGTCAGTCCGGCTTTACATTCCAGAGGTCAAGTGATCCTCCAGCCTCAGCCTCTAATAGCTTGAGGACAACACGGTATGAGCTACCATGCCTTCATTTTCTTTTGTCTCAGAAAGTGAACTCTTAAGCTTCTAACGAGAGTAAATTTCAAGAAACTTCCAGAAGGCGCCGTGTTGTTGTTCCCAAAGCCTGGAAAACTCTTATCTCGTAGACTTCCGGAGGAACTCCTACTTATCCTTCGTGACTTTAAGAGCAACTTCCTGCGTCAATCTTACAGGCATTCCTCAAGGTAAAAGTTTTGCTCATTGTTGGACAAAGGCGCCTCGGAATTTCTATGACCGTATTCTGTTAATTGAAATGTGTTTACGCATCTATTTCCCTGGTTTAAAGATGCCAAAACATCCTGTAGGCTTTGGCAGTAATTGTAGTTCAAACACTAAGACGTTCAGGGCACAGCTGCCTTCAGCGAGGATGGCTGCACGAACTCCTCCCACCTTCTCTCCAACGGGAGAACCGGTAAGGTTAACGGGTGAGTTCCCAGGATCTCCGCCTGCGTGGCAGGCGATTTAAGTCCACGCCCACCCCCTGCGGTGATTGGCTCCAGCGGTAGAGGTGTGTCTGCCCCGCGGGAGCCCTGCGAGTGCGCAGGCGCACAGATCCTCGGGGCGCCTGCGCACTCTTACGCACCCTGTCGGATCTTAAGAGAGTCCAAGAGCAGCGGGGCCCGGAGAGGAGTGGCTGGAGCAGCCGGGTGAGCCTTCTGAAAAGTAGCTGAGTGAGCTGGTCAGCGGGACAGGTAGGATGATGTCCAAGGAAAAAGAGGGTGTGGTGGTGGTTCAACGTTTTGGGGGTCGGACTGGAGGGGAGAAGGGAGCTCCGGCCAGTTCTCGGTGATTGGGCCGAGAACGAAATCGCCAGGCGTTGGCGACCAGCGCGAATCCCGCACAGGAAGGGAGGCGCTATGGTGGTGCCTTGGACTTGTGTAGATAGGCTCTTCATCCCTCACCTCCAGCCTCACGGCGTTTCTCGTTAGTATTAACAGACTGTCTGGTGGCCTTAATGAACACATAGTTCTGAAATAGTTGTTAGAAGAATGACCCCGAGGCTCCTGGCGTGGCAGACTTCACTGTCTAGGAAAATTCCCTGCTTACCTTGAGTCTTCCCCATGGGGAAGCACCAAGAATATGGTCAGGCAAGAGCAATTTTTTTTTCCCCAATTCGGTTTGTGTGTGAGAAAAGTATCTTAAAGTACTGTTACACTTCTTTCCTTCGTTCTTTATCATTAGTCACTCCACTACTAGGAAAAACAAACTGGTGGTAGAGGAAGCGAAAAACATCCGAGTTGAGGAAAAAGATCTTTCCCTTTTGCTGTTTGTCATCTGGGTAGGTTTGGGCTGGGGGCAGGGATGGTGATTGAAGGAGAGTTCAGAAACTGACAGCTTTTTGACAGAGTGTTCTCAGCCTTATGAAAATAGTATAATTTCTTACTTAAAGATATTTTAAGGATTGAAATAACTTCATCTGCCCTGCTGCCTTTTAAGAGGGTTTTGAGATGTCCAAGTAAAATGCTAATAGTTCAGTCATAGCAAGATAAAAACAGATCCTTCTCACATTCTTTTTATTTTTCTTGGAAAATACTACGCTTAAATTCTGTGAGGCTCTGGGCAGTGGTGTGCACACCTTTAGTCCCAGCACTTGGGAGGCAGAGGCAGATGGATATCTGTGAGTTTGAGTCAGCCTGGTCCAGTAAGGCAATACTTGTTAAAGCACCTTTTTTTTTTTTTTTTTTTTTTTAAAGAAATGATCTCACTATATAGCTCAGGCTGGCCTGGAACTCAGTCTCTCAAGTGCTGAAATTAAAGACATGCACACTCACACCCTCCCCCCACAATGCTTCTGAAATAGGTCATATTAAAGTAAGTTAAATGGTTAAATTTAGCCTTTACCTTAAATAATTATCATTCTCAGTAGGACCTTTTGTTTTATTTTGATTTTTAGGTGGCTTCTTTTTGGGTGGGGTCCCCTTTCTACATTGTAGCAACTTATAAAACCAAGTGAAATTGGGCCAGAATTGGGAGTGAGTGACTAGAGTTCCAGGTGAGAGTCCAGTGACACCCCATCTTCTATCAGGGAACATCAACAGGCCCATCCAGAGAGTCTTTTGTGAGTAATTCCAGTTGTTCTGATTAAGATGGTAATGGTTATTTATGCTCTGAGAACAGTGTTCCATAATAACATATTTAATACTTCTGAGGCGGTTATATAGGCCAGCCCCAGTGACCTCACGAAACCCCATCTCAAAACAACAATCAAACAATAGACATATATTAGTTCTTTCAGTCTCTTAGTTCTCTCAGTCTGGTGGTGGTTTGCGATATGAGCTCTCAGCTATTGCTCAAGCTTCCTCTCTTCCTGCTGCCTTGCTCCTTGGCCATGATGGTCAAATAAATGCTTTCTTCTGTAAGTTGCTCTGCTTACAGTCTTTTGCTCCAGCAATAGTAAAAGTGTACCAAGACAGAAGCTAGTACTGTTTAGACGAGGATAATGGGGTTTAGTGCATGGCCAAATGCATGAATATTCTAGATACCATATTAGAAATGAAATGTAGCTCCAGTGTGATGATGGATGCCAATAGGCCAGACACCTAGAAGGTTGGCACAAGGGATCAGGAATGCAACACCAACTTGTTACGTAGGATTTGAATTATTTTTATTACAGATAGTTATTTGTAGGGAGGGGTGTGCCTTGGTGTGGACTTGGAGGTTGAGGACAACTTTGGTGGATTGGTTCTCTCCTATCGTGTGGTTCCCGGTTGATTGAATTCAGATTAACAGGCTTGTATTGTTGGATGGTAAGCTCTTGCTTACCTGCTGAGCCATCTTACCAGCCATATGCAGAGAGTTTGAGACCAGCCTGGACTACTTGAAGCTCACTCACTCCCCACCCCATAAAAAATGGAATATACTAGTAAAATATAGTTCTAGAGGGAATCTAAATCAAGTTATTTTGCCTGCTGACTTATGATCTATATCTGAAGTTCTGGCTTTTTTTTTCTTTAATAAATATTTTATGTATGTTCTATCTGCATGTACACCTGCATGCCAGAAGAGGGGCACAGATCATAGTATAGATGGTTGTGAGTCACCATGTGGTTGCTGGGAATTGAACTCAGGACCTCTGGAAGAGTAGGTAGTGCTCTTAACCACTGAGCTACCTCTCCAGCCCCTGATTTATTTTCTTGAATCCATTCCTTACCATTTCTCTTTGGGTTCTAGAAGTAAACAGTGCATAGGTATGTTGCACATATACTTGTACATTTGTAGCAGAGATTCTCAACCTTCCTAATGCTGTGATCCTTTCATACAGTTCCTTATGTTGTAGTGATCCCCCCACCATAGAATTATTTCATCGCTACATCATAACTAATTTTGCTACTATTATGAATCATAATGTAAATATCTGATATGCAGGATATCAGATATACAACCCCCAAGGGGTCTCAACCCAAAGATTGAGAACCACTGATCTAGAGCTTAGAATGAAGGCACTCATGGCATTGAATGTCTTCTATCGGTTAAGGATGATCGACAAGACTTCATCTTACCTAAAGTGTATGTACCCAAACTACCCAAGGCCTTGGCTGATTCCAAGTTTATGTAGGAGTTTCCTGATTTTCTGCTCAAACGTTCGATACTAGGAGTCAGGACTGCAGGTAAAGACCGTGACTTAGCATGAGTGTCAGCACTCTGGCATGGCGCAGCGCACACCTATAATCACAGCACTCAGGAAGCCGCAGCAGGGGGATTGAAATGCAAGGCAAGTCTGGATTACATAGGAAGACTATCTCAAATCATCATCATCAAAGAAATAATATTCACTTCATTGATAACTTATACTTCTGGCTGGTACCGTGCTAAGCACTTAATGTGCATTTGATTTTAGAAACAATTCTGGGAAGAACTTTTAGTAAATCTAAAAAACTATCACATAAACAGGCTAAGTAAATTGGGTGGCTGCTCTAGGTGGGATAAGGTTCTCGTGCTGGTAGCATAGTCTAGCTTGGATTGCCAGTTTAAAATAATTTTCTCTTGTTATAAGATAAGAAACTTGGACTTTTTTCCAATTCATTTATGTTGGTTCTTCAGACAGGTTTTCACACTAGCTTAGGCCAGAATTGAAGGCTTCTTTTATCCCCAGATTGACCTCAGCCTTGAAATCTTCCTGTGTCAGGTTCACAAGTGTCAGGTAAGCAACATCAGACTGGATCTTGTTCACTCTTGCAAAACAAGTGAAAGGCACTTGATGTAGTAAGTCATACCTGAAATCCTCGCACTTGATAGGCTGAGACAGCAGGATAGTTGAAAGGCTACAGTGAGTTTCAGAACAGCCTGTACTGCACAGTGAGACCTTGCCACAAGACAGAACACCTAGAGAAAAAAATGTTTTCAAATTCTGAAGAAGTTGGTATAAACAGGTACTGCTGAGATCTGTCTGCCTCTGCCTCCCGAGTACTGGGATTAAAAGGGGGTATATCGTCGTAAGGCCTCATGGCACATGAAAAGGCAGGTAGATTTCTGTGAGTTCAAGGACAGACTGATTTACATATTGAATTCTAGGCCAGCCAGGGCTGCATAGGGAGATCCTGTCTCAAAATAAAACATTTCATATAAATGATATTACATAATGTATGGCCTTTTGTGTTTGTTTTTATTTATTTAGTATAATGCCTTCAGTCCTAACACATACTGTAGACTGTAAATACAGAGGTGAATAATATCCCCTTATATGAACATTTGTTCCCTCCCCTACTTACCTGTTGTGAATAATGTTTTATCCATATTAATATAAATACATCGTGTACAGCATTCATGGAGAAGAGAAAAGGGTACCAGATTCCCTGGAATTAGAATTAGAAACAGATGTGAACCATCATGAGGGTGCTGAGAACCAAACTTGGGCAAAACTTCTCCTCTCAACTGTGGCATTACTTTCTGCAGTTCCTGTAAGTTAAAATAGCAAATGCTTTTAACCACTGAACCCTCTGTCTCCAACTTCAGCCTCGTAAGGGTTGGGATTTGTAGGCATAGACCACCATGGTCAGCTTCTTGGCTTCTAAATTTTCAAAGTGGTAGTCAGAGACTAATTAAAAGCCACCTGGGGAAGTGTGTATGTCTATGTATCTGTCTGTCTCTCTGCCTTGTCTCTCTCTGTGTGATGCTAGGGATCATATTAGGGGACTTGGACATGCTACTCAAGCAACATCTTCAGCTCTTAGCTGCTGCCTTTGTGTTTTGGTTTGCCTTTGTGTCTCACTGTGTATACTATTTACCTCTAACTAATGACTGATCCTCCTGTCTTAGCTTCCAAAGTGCTTCGGCTACTCTTTAAAAAAAACAAAACACAACTTTTTTCCCATACGCTTGATTTTTTTTTCTTCCCATAAGTTTAGAAAGCTGAATGGGGCTGTTTACTTCTTTGCCTTATATCCCAGTCTATCTTGGCCAGCTTTGTTTCTGTACCCGTTTCCTCACCTCTGAATTGTAAAGCAAATCCTAGAAACAACCATGTAAATGACATCTTCAATGCGGGACATGCTAACTCAATCATGAATGCGGGCCTAGAGAAGCACGAAGACCACTGGTTAAGAGTCCAGCCTGGGCCATATAAGAGGCACAGTTTCTGCAATACTCCCCTCTTATCTTTGGTTTCACTTTCTGCAGTTCCTCTTACTTGTGGTCAATTTTTTGTCTGAAAGTATTAAATAGAATGCTTCAGAAATAAGCAGTTTGTAATGTGTTTTTGTTTGAGACAGGATCATACTAGGTAGCCAAGGCTAACCTCTCAGTTGAAACCATTCCTGCTGCTGCCTCCTAAATACTGGGATTATGGGCATGTGCTGTCATATCTGCCTACTTTGTAAACTTTAAATTTTGTGCTGCTATGTTTGTGGTGATCTAATCTGATGCCCTCCTGATCCATCCATCCTGCCTGGGCTGAATCACCCCCTTGTCTAGCATCTTTACTTATCCATAAGTCACTTCATGGACATCTCTTTTACCAGGCTTGGGTATCATAGTATTTATGTTCATTCAGATAATCCTTACTTAATAATAATAATTTAATAATAGGCTTGATAGTGGTGTTGTAATTCACATGTGCCCTCAGAAGCTGTATTCATCTTCAAATGGAAAGATGACTTTTGGTCATAGGTATGTACAGACTTAAGAGAGAACATTGGATTTGCACTCTAAAATTTGAGGCATGCACTGAGGTGTTGAAGTGTTACCTGGCAAAGGGAGGCTGTTGCCGTTTGTGCTTTCTTCTTCAGTAAGGATGTTGTTATAAATTCTCTCTTCCAGCTACATCCCCTGCTTGCTTTATGGGATTCTTCAATCCACTTACTCATTCTGTGTCAAAAGATTATTGAGAACTTGTTCAGGCACTGTTTGAACCTAGTATTGCTGCCTCGAGTGAGGTATTTTTCATCTAAGCCTCAGTAAAGGTTTCTCTCTAAACCCCTGTTGGCAGTGCTTAAAACAAATCTTATATCTGTCCTCTTAGGATTCAGAATGGTCAGTCATCTCTCAATGGATGGGGATGTTTCTAATAATGGGGATATACTACAGGAGCCAACTGGAAGATTCTCTCTAGGGAACCGTGAATTGGGTATTATACTTTGGAACCTGGGTCTGGAATTTATTTCTTAACTCTGTTTTATCCACTGTTTTTGTTTGTTTTATTTTTTATTTTTTAAGACAGGGTTTCTCTGTGTTGCCCTGGCTGTCCTAGAAATAACTGTGGAGGATGGGCTGGCTTTGAACTCACACAGCCTGCGTCTGCCTCCCAGGTGCTGGGATTAAAGGTGTATTCCCCTACCACCACCACCACCACTATGTAGCTCTGATTACCCTGGAGTTTATTTTGTGGTCTAAATTGGCCTCAAACTCACAGAGAGTTTGCCCCCCTCACCCCCACCACCGCCTTTAAAATTATGTGTGTATGTGTGTATGAGTATGTACACATGAGTGTGGGTGCTTGTAGAGGCCGGAAGCCGGAAGAAAAGAAAAAGCCATTTAAGGGGAATTTTACGTTTTTTAGGTTTGTAAAGAAATATGTTGTTTTGTCAACTACTTCAACCTTTGCAATATTATTAGGACCCATTTTGCTATTTAAAAATAACAATTTTTTATTGTAACAAAAATTTTTAAGTGGTGTTTATTGATAGAGGACTGGAATGCTAGCACATAGGAGATAGAAAATAAGGCAGTTAAAGCCTAGACTGCATGAGATCTTGTCTCAGAAAACAGAGAAACAAGTGAGGTGGGGCATGAATAACATTTATTGAATACCAGGTACATGCCAGTGAGTGATAAGGACTCTTGTTTTTGTTTTTGAGACAGGGTCTCTATACAGCCCTGGCTAACCTGGAACTCACTAATCATAGAGATCCACCTACTTCTACTTCTTGAGTGATAGAATTAAAGGCATGTACAGTTACCACTCCTGGCTGTGCTAAGAACCACCCATGTGTATTTGCCTTGAATCTTTGTAAGCTAGACTGACCTTGAATTCCTGATCTTTCTGCTTGTGTGTATTGAGAATGTAGGCTTGTGCTGTCCCACCTGCCTGGATTTCTTTTTAAGTCTTCACCAAAAATCAAGTTGTTATTGTTCCTATTTTTCAATGAGGAAACTGAATCTTGTTTACTTACTCTGTGTGTGTGCGTGCTAGCGAGGGTGCCTGCGTGCGTGCGAGTGTGCAAATGGAGGAGATCAAAGAACAACACCCTTTTCTGGCATCTGAGACCTCCTCCATGCATGTGGTGCACATAAATGCACATATACACATTAGCAAAAGTAAACCTTTAAAAGACTCCCAAGTAGACACCTGCTTCCTTACGTCAGTGCTTTAAGTGTGTGAGATCTTTGTTCCTTCCTGATTCTTATTTTTGCTTAGAGAAGGGGGAAGTTTTAAGCAGAACTTGAGTTCACGGAAAGGGTGTTTCCAAGTGACCTCATTGTCACCTGACTCTGCTACTTTCCAACTATATCTCTTGGGCTTTAGAAGGCAGGATTTTTAGTTCTCAATTTTTGAAACAAGTCAGCTATATATTTAAGCCTTTTTTTGAACCCATTTGAGATTTTTGTTCTGTTTTGTTTTTACTAACAAGATAGTAAATGTTGACTTATAGTCAACAAGAATAACCGATAGGGATAGAATCCAAAGTTGTGCGATTGAGAGATCTGGCTTTCTTATCCCACAATGTTTCTGTATCTGTAGTATATTGTCTGAAAACCTAATTGAAGTACTGTTTGTAGGGACTAATCGGTTGGTGTGTGTTATTTTTCTTGTCACTGTCCCTCTGTGGGCACTAAGAAGTTAATCATTGGAGCCATGGGTGACCTTTGAGAGTGATGCCTAGGAAGAGTAGTCTTTGACAGAGCTCTAGGAAGTTAAAAAGAAACCAGAATCTACCTGAGCAGATGAGTAGGACAAAGGTATGTACACATTTGGAGGTGACAGCATGTGCTCTCTCTTCCCCACACTGTCTTAGGACTGTGCTTTCTAGTTCATCTTCAAACTTCTGGTTCTCCTGTTTGAATGTCCTGAGTTCTGGGACTGAGTATATACCACCATACTCGACCAAACAGGTATGATAGCATGGGACATATGTAAAATAAAGCTAAAGGTTCCAAAAAAATTAGAAAATTAATAACATATGATTTGATATTAATATATGAGTGAATAGTTGCTAATTCAAAGGAGGCCTTTTTAAAACTTAATTATTTTATTTTGTGGGTTCAGGTGTTTTGCCTGTTTGTATGTCTATCTACCATGTGTGTGTCTGGTGGTGGTCAGAAGAGGGTCTAACATCCCCTAGAACTGGAGTAGCAGATGGGTATGAGCCACCTCTGTGAAAGCAGCCAGTACTCTTAACCACTAAGCCATCTTTCCAGTACCAGTATTTCTTGCTTATATATCTTAGGGTGTGTATATTTTGTCTGAACCACAGATATGAAAAATACCAGTTATATTTTGAACTTCTGATGCTTGTAAAAATTATTTTATTTGGGTACAACTGTACATGCATACACATGCATATGTATCTGACATAGCACACAGGTGGAAACTCAGAGGGCAACTTGGAGGAGTTACTTTCTCCTTCTACAGTGTAGGTGTAGGGGCGGAATTCATGTCCTTAGACTTGGATGAACACCTTTACCTACAGAGCCATCTCATCAACATCAGATGTACTATTTAAATGAACTTTCAAGGCTCAGAAATCTTAATTACATCTAGCACATTTTTTTTTTTTTTGTTCTTTTTTTCGGAGCTGGGGACCGAACCCAGGGCCTTGCGCTTCCTAGGCAAGCGCTCTACCACTGAGCTAAATCCCCAACCCCTCATCTAGCACATTTAAGTACACACACAGTCACACACATAACTTAAAGGGCTCGTTTGCATGTGTGAGGCCTGGATTCAATCCCCAACACACACAAGAAAATGGAAAAGTGTCTTATTAGTCCATTATAGGGAATTGAGCCCAGGGCCTTGTGCATGTGAAGTAAATGTTCTTTCATTGAGCTACACCCTCAGTCCCAGCTGAAGAAATTTGCCTGTGACCAACTGACGGCTTTATTCTTTATGACACACTTGCAGTGGTGGATAATGGGGTGTGGTCTAGTGATTCCTTGCTTTTTGCTACTACAATGTGTAGCTCTGTTTGAAAGAGCTGCATTCCTTTGAGAGTGTATCCTGTTTCTGTTCGTACTTGCTCATTCATTAGGTACTTTCCAAGTACATACTGGTAGCCTGGTAGGTGTTGACATAGATGAGAACACCTGTCACCTTCAAGAATGTAATCTAGTAATATATTCCTGGTTAATTTGGTTCTCTGCTTGTCAATATAATTCATAGAGGAGTACCTGACCTCAGCTCATTTGTGCCAGATCATTCTTTGTTGATCAGCTTTCAGAATGAGTGCTAGGACTTTTAGCAGCTTCCTGGACCTGCCCACTGATATCCCTACCATCATGTTACTTAATCACAAGTTTCCAAAGGCTGAACATAGTGGCCACACCTCTAATCCCAGTACTTGGGAGATAGAGGCAGAAGGATAAGATATTCAGAGTATCTCAGGTACATAGCTGGTTTAAAACCAGCTTGAGCTATGTGAAACCCTTCTCAAAAACAATGAAAATGTTGCAAAACAGCAAATGTAAAGTTTGAGCTAAGTATTGTCTGTATTGTAGACAAACAGCTGTTTTCAGAAATATAAGGCCATGTAAGGTGGTTTAATGGGTCAAGTGATAGTCACTCGATCATGAGAACATGAGTTCAAATGCCCAGAACTACTGTAAAGCCAGATGGAGTAACTCAAGTGTAATACTAGTGCCGTGGCTAACTGGGAGGTGGAGACAGGAGAATCCTGGGACCAAGCAACTTAGCATATGCACCAGTGAACAAAAAGAGACCCTATCTCTTCTGTGAAAGTCAAATACCTGAAACTATCTTTTGATACATGGACAGTAGTGTGGTATCTGTGCCAAGACATACATGTGCTTAGACTCCTATACATACACTCTTCTACGCATTACAAATATATGCACACACATATAAAAGGTAATAAGATGCTACAAAGTGCAGCAAAGAAAACCTGTGTCAGTTCCATAATGCTTATTGATACACTTGATTTCTCATGTTAGTGACACTGAATAGCACCTGTATTAAGGGAAAATGTATTTTGGTTCATGACCTTATAAGGTTCAGTCCATGATTGTTTGTCTCCATGCCCTTGGGTAGAATATCGTGGCAGCAGGAGTATGTGTATGCAGAGGGGCTTTGGACAGCAGTGCAGCAGAGAACTGGGACCGGGCCTGACTTGCAAAGGCACTCCTCACCCCACAGACTACTTCTTCCAACTATGCTTCACCCCTTCAAAGTTAACAGAACCTGCCAAAATAGTGCTACCAGCTGGGTACCATACATTCAACACATGAGCCTGTGAGGAATATCACACCATAACATTTATTTTATTTCCTTAAATCTTTACAAGATCTTTTACTATGTATTAGAAACTTATTGCTTAGTTTCAGAGAGTCTTCACTGAAACAATAGCATAGAGAGGAACCGAATCTATCCATAATGAAAGTTAATCTTTTTTTTTTGGAGCTCTTTGTAGCAGATCTTTTTTCTTTTATCTTGTGTGTGTGCGTGCATGTGTGTGTGTGTGTGTGTGTGTGTGTGTGTGTGTGTGTGTGTGTGTCAGAGAGGGAGGGACAGAGGGAGGGAGGGAGGGAGGAGGGAGGAAGAGAGAGAGAGAGAGAGAGAGAGAGAGATGCAAAGCATGCATGCAGTATCCCTGGAGCTGGTTACCAGAGGTTGGAAGCTGCCGGACATGAATGCTGGGAATTGAACTCTGGTCCTCTTCAAGAGCAGTTTGTGCTTTCAACTGCTCAGCTGTCTTTCCAGCCACAGCAGTACTTTTCTTGATAATACCTTAGTATTTCATATTCTCCGAGGAGTAGCTCTTAAAACTCATGTAATTTTTGGAAGTAATATTCACGTGACTTTTAAGTTATAATCATTTTTGTGGTGGTTTGAAAGGAAAAGGGCCCCGTAGGCAGTGGCACTTTTTATCTATTATATATGAGTACACTGTAGCTGTCTTCAGACACACCAGAAGAGGGCATGGAATCTCATTACAGATGGTTGTGAGCCACCATGTGGTTGCTGGGATTTGAACTCAGGACCTCAGGAAGAGCAGTGCTCTTAACCACTGAGCCATCTCCAGCCCCCAGCAGTGGCACTTTTAGGAGGTGTGACTTTGTTGGAAGAGGTATGTCACTAGGGGTTCTAGAGTTCTCCAAATCTCAACCGGTCTCTTTTTTGCTGCCTGTGGATCAAGATGTAGAGCTCCCAGCTTCTTTTCTAGCACCATGTCTGCCTGCTTCCATGATTCCTGTCTAATGACAATGGACTGAACCTCTGAACTGTAAGCCAGCCCCAAGTCAGTGTTTTCCTTTAAGAGTTGTTATAATCATGGTATCTCTATACAGCAATAAAACCCAAGCTAAGACAATTTATTTACTGAATGTTTTTTCATTATTGCTTTGCCATATTCAAATAAGATTTAAAGAACATTGCTACAGGGATTAAGGGTGCGGTGTAATTGATATAGTGCTTGCCTATCGTTCGCAGAGCCCTGGGTTCAATCCCCAGCACTACATAAACCAGACATAGTGGCACACACCATGGAGGGAACAAGATCAGACTTTCAGTCATCCTTGGTTGCGTATCCCAGAAACATGAGGGCTTGTCTCAACAACAATAATAAGGAATACTGCACAACCAAGAATTTGCTTTACACTTTTTTTAAAACATTCAGCCAGGTATGGTAATGCATGCCTTTAATGCTGCTAGTGCTGAGGATGTAGAGACAGGAGGGTCTCTTGTGAGTTTGAGATCAGCCTAGTGTGCATACTGCGTTCCAGACCATCTAGGGCTATATGGTGAGATGCTGTCTCCAAAAAAGTAAAAGAGCTAAGTTTATCACTGTGTATGTGCATCTAAGATGTGTGTTGCTACACTTCTAGGAAGGCAGAGGACAAGCTTAAAAATGTTTGTTGGTGTTTGAGGGATGGTGGTGGAGGTCAGAATACAGCATTGTAGACTGGGTTCTCTTTTTCCACCTTACAAGGGTTCCAGGGTCAAACTCCTGGCAAGCACCTTTACCTGTTAAGCTGTTTCAGTGCCCACAAGTTGGCAGGCTGGCATAACCAGTGCTTTAACCCTTTGAGCTGTCTTTTGGGCTCATCGACGCCTTGCTTTTTAAGGCCAAGGGCCTTTCCCATTGGAAAGAGTACTTCACCTGGGCCTGGGGATGCAGAGTGGTTGGTAGAGTGCTTGCCCTAGCATTTATGAAACCCGGATTCAGATTCCAGCAGCACATAAATCACATATCTGAATTTCCAGCACAGCACGTGCCGGTTGAAAGGTCATAAGCTCAGGTCATCTTTAGCACATAACAAGTTCAAGACCACTTAGGATAGATGGCTGCTTGTCTTAGAGTATTTCTCCTATGTTTTAGTTTACTTCTTATACTCATAGCATCAAGTATCCATGTTTCCTCCTAGCCTGAGTTCCTGTCTCTGTAGTGTAGGTGAGCAGGCAATGGGTTCAGTCCTTTAACTTACTTGCCTGGTAAGTACTAAATCCCATCAATCTAGGCTCTCTGCTCAAACTTGTATGTATCTTTATTCTTCTAGAGTATCCATATTTCCGTTTCTGTGTCCAATAGTTTTGACTCATCATGGATGATCTATCACCAGAAGAAATTCAGCTTCGGGCTCACCAAGTTACTGATGAGGTAAATTTTAATTTTTTATTTTAATTTTTTAATTCTTAATTTCTTGATTCTCTTCATTTTAATTTTTTATTACATTTTAATTAGTTTTTGTGTGGGTGTGTTTTTGAGTGTTTTTTGAGTGTTTTGAGCTTTGAGTATCACATAAATGTGGAAGTCAGAAGTCAGCTTGCAGGAGTCAGAATTCTCTCCTCCCTGGGGTTGAACTCAGGCGGTCATCTTGGTGGAAGCACCTTTAACGCCTGAGCCATTCTGCAGGCCACTTTGTCCATATTCAAAGTAGGAAAGTGAGAGTCTCTTTACTTGGCTCTTCTAGGTCCCTTAAGGTGACTAGTATTTAACAGTTACCTGCAGTTCTGGAAGGAATTCTGAACTGTAATGATCCCTTAATATCTGTAGGATATTAACAGTAGGCATAGTTCTGCTTACCGTCGTGAACCCCTCGGCCCCACCATCTGAGACCTCTCTTAAGTGTCTGGTAGGAAGAAAGGGAAAATGGAACACTGCTTTCTTTGCTTTCTTGTAAGGAGGGGGTGTGCTGGCAAGTTGTAAGTAATAATAAAGTAGCATCATAAATACAGCCTGTGATTGATTTGTTTCTCTGAATTTCTTCCTAGTCTCTGGAAAGCACAAGGAGAATCCTGGGTTTAGCCATTGAGGTAAGAAATATTCAATATTTGAGTATAGAAATGTATGGGTGGAATATTAATTAGCACTACCTACAGTTGATGTGATCTAGCAGTTGCCGAAGATTGCCCAGTGATGCACTAATAAGCCAGTTCTGGTTCTTCTTTGAAAGTATTGGGATATTGACAGGGAAGCTGAATTTACCATAGGCTTGAACTTACTTTAGGGATTAATATGTGCATTGCTGTGAAACACTTAATTCTGTCTGTAACACTTGATTCCTGAGCATTTGATTTTCGATTTGATTCTTTCTTATCATTTATCAGTCTTTGCAAGGTTTAGAGATATTTTGGGTTGCTTTCTTGTACTTTTCATCTTTCTTTTTCCCCTTTTAGTCTCAGGATGCAGGAATCAAGACTATCACTATGCTGGATGAGCAAGGGGGTGAGTTGAAGTCATTTAAGTAAACTCTAAATTTGACTTAGAGTACCAAAAACCCCTATAAAATTCAGCCTTCTCTTTGTAAGATAAGAGTAATGTGTTTCCTCCTTTTCTCTGGCTTGTAGTATCATGGTCACTGCTGGACTGGGATGAGAGGCAACAGTGCCCACTGGACACAAGTCTCTTAGACAAGAGCAGCCTGTTGTGTGCATTTGTCACGTGAACTCTAAACGTGATATTCTCAAATCATTTCCCAGATGAGTTTAGAACATCCAATTTTGTTGGTCTGAGTTAACCCCATCAAAACTTTCCTTAGTTTAGTGCCTAAATGTTAGGAATACTGGGAATCTGGCTGGAGTGATTTCTAGGCAACCCTCACATGCTGCTAGAGAATAAATCTTTGTGAATGAGGCTCCAGGAACCGTAGGATCAGTGTTCTCTTGGCACTGAGACTCACTGCGGGTGGTGGATAGTGTGGAGGGTGCAGCTCCCTGCTCTGTAGCATTAGCATTTTCACTGGACATCTATGAATGTAACACCACAACTTATTCTTAGAACAACTAAATCGCATAGAAGAAGGCATGGACCAAATAAATAAAGACATGAGAGAGGCAGAGAAGACTTTAACAGAACTCAACAAGTGTTGTGGCCTCTGCGTCTGCCCTTGTAATAGGTAAGTTGATAAATCAAGACCTTATCCTTGCTTATTCCCTACCCGGAAATAAAGTCAGAAGTGTAACTGGATAACTGGTCGGAAGTTAGCAACTTTGTTAAAAACAAACTGAAGATCAAGGTTTTCATCAAGCTGGAAGGTTCATAGAAAATCGTGCCTAGATTGACCAGCTCTTGTACCAAACATCAGTTTCAATCTGGATACAAAAAGGCTGGGGATTTACATCTGGATGGTGTAGAGTAGAATGGCATTTGTGTATAAAACATTTAAGGAGTAAAGAATGAACTTCTTCAAAAGACAGTGTGTTAGAGCTAGTGTTAGATGGTGTGATGTCTACTAAGGGTACAGATGTGTATGGTTATATGATACCTTAACAGGAGGGAGATCATGAGGTGAGCTTGTCACTAAAAGGATTTGAATTAATGTGGAGAAAAGGATCTGGGGGTGAGGCTAAGTGGGAGCCCATAGCACCAGAAAACAGTCAACAAAAATAAAACATGGAAAGAAAGGGAATTTAACTGAACTACATGATTCAGGTGAGAAGTAGCCGGAGATGAAGGTAGCTGGCGGAGGAACTTGGATGCCAGAGTTAGGGAGGAGATAGACTGGTTTGACATTTGTGACTGTGTACCAGGAGGCTAGTTAAACATAATTCATTATCTGGGTCTTTGAGGTTAGACTTTATCGGTAAGGTTAAGGATGAAATTATAAATCAATAGGATTCCCTTTAAATCGGTTGGTTGCATTTGAAGTACGAAAGGGAGCGAGTCAAAGAAGACAGATGATGGTTGATGATTATGTCCTAGTTTTCTTTATGTGAGGAAACAGCCTGAGCAAAAGAACTTAGGGAAAGAAAGTTTATTTGGAAAGACCAATTCCAGGTTGTAGTATATCACTGAAGGGAGGTCAGAGCAGGAACTTGAAGCAGCTAGTCACATCTCATTCCAGAGCAGAGAGGAATGAAAGCTGCGTGCTGTGCTTGCTCTCACCTTGTCTTAGGCTTTTACTGCTGAGAACAGGCCATGACCAATGCAAGTCTTATAAAGGGCAATGTTTAACAGGGGCTGGCTTACAGGTCCAGAGGTTCAGTCCATTATCATCAAGGTGGGGGCATGGCAGAATCTAGGAAGGCATGGTGCAGGCAGAGCTGAGAGTTCTACATCTTCATCTGAAGGCTGCTAGCAGAACACTGGCTTCCAGGCAGCTAGGATGAGGGTCTTAAAGCCCACACCTACAGTGACACAGCTTCTGATGGTGCCACTCTAGGCTGAGCGAGCATATAAAGCCATCACACCCCCTTTCTTCTCCCACCGCCTCACACTGTTTAAGCTTCCCTGCTGCCCACAGACATGGGTACAGGCAAACCAGATCTAGATAGGTCTTTAGTTGATGCTCTTGGGTGATTCATAAGGCATCTCTGACAAAGAAAATTTTATAGTATACTGTGTGAAGATTGTGCTCGAGATAAAGGACTTCACCCATTTCCTTTTGTTTTTTGATTCCTTGAGACAGGATCTCACTATATAGTCCTGGCTGGCCTGGAACTCTCTATATAAACCAGACGGGCCTTGAACTCAGAGATCTGCCTGCTTCTGCTTCCTGAGTGCTGGGATTAAAGATGTGTATTAAAGTAAATCACCATGCCCAGTCACTCATTTTATTCCATTGTGGAAATTTCTATTCTCTTTTACTCTTGGATGAAGTAAACTTTATGATTTTCTTACTAATAATAGATAATCAAATAAGATAAAGTTTGGACAGAGGCAGTTAACCATTAAGAGCATCAGTCAGGAGCTCTTTGAACTTTGCTCTTAGTCAAGATGAGTGTCTTGAGATTAAGTTACAGGGCTTCATCAACAGTTTGTCCAGCTAATAGTCCCAGGTGCATAAATCCCAGTGAGTTAAGTCTTTTACACTTACATATTTTCAGGTGTATTTGGTTATTTGCTTTGCCTTATTTCTAATGTGAGTTCCAGGGATTTGGACTCAGATCCTCATTTTGTACCACAAATACCCTTTAACTGCTGAGCCATCTGCCCAGCTCTCAGATAAGTATTTTTATGTTATAATATTATATAATAATTTTAATTAAAAACTATGTGTATGAGTGTTTTGCCTGCTTTGATGTCTGTGCACCATATGCGTGTCCGGTATCCACAGAGGCCATCAGATCCCCTGGAATTGGAGTTAGAGAAGATAGTGAACCACTTGTCGGTGTTGGGAGTCACCCAGACCTTCTGGAAGAGCAGCCAGTGCTCTTAACCCCTGGGCCCTCTCTCAGTTCCTTCTCTGCTATTTTCACTAAATAAAAGGATTATGTTGCTTGTTGATCCACATCTGGATTTGTTTGTCATGAGGAGTTAAAGGTTTGACTGTTCTTCTCAGCTTTAATACAAGCCCATTGACGTGTATACTTTGGTTGACTTTCTAGAAGTTTATAGTTCAGTGGCTGTGACTGGAGCTGGGGATGTAGCTCATTTAGTACAGTTGTTTGCTTAACATGGGTTCAAGTCCCAGCCCAGCATAAAATTGGGAGTGGTAGTTCAAGCCTATAATCCTAGCTCTCAAGGTCCTCCTCTTCCTTAGCTTCATATTGAGTTCAAGGTCAGCCTGGGCCAAATGAAGCCCTCCAAAAACAACAACACCACCAGTGTGTCAACCAGGTTTAGCAGGTTGATTTAAGCAGCACATTCTAAGTGTCTATATAATATGACTCAAACCCTTAGATATGTTTTACAAACTTCTGTTCCTGTCACCTATGTTTCATGAACCATCTTGGAAGAATGACGAAGAGAAAGTAGGTGAATTTCCTTGAACAAAAACTCCTCTTCAGTCTAGATGACTGTTTCTAAGTTATAGGTTAATAAAAAGAATAGCAATGAATTCTAAAAGGGTCAAAGATGAGAGAACATGGAGGATAGAACAGTGGGTGTATTGAAGTTTTTCTCTGTGTCCTGCCATGTGTGGGCAAGCTTTTCTTGAACATGAGGCGAGAAGGTAGAACACGGCCCTGCCATACATAGGCTTTCACCTCCATCATTGGCAGAACTCTTTTTCAGTGGGTGGAGAGAACAGTCCTGACCAGATGGAGTCCAGGACTGCCATGACAGAACAGCTGTTCATGAAAAGAGAGCAGAACCCATGTGAAAGATTCTAGGGGAGTTTTCTTCTTTCAGTGTCTTTATCCCATGAGACCTGGACTGCTGTTAAGTCACATGGTCCCAGCATCTCCCTTTCCTCCCCTGTCTAGATCTTCCTGACCTTACTTTACCTGTTTCAGTCAGGGTCAGCACTTAGCCAACCATAGCATGAGCTCCTCACACACAGATACAGCATCCTAATCCTCCGCGTCCTGTGGGTGTCAGAATCTAGCAGCATTACTAGACCAGTACTTAACTTCTCGGTTCATGTATTCTTCCTTTCCTTCCTCCCTTCCACCCCACCCCCTGACCCATAATTGTGTTTATCTAACTGTTTAGAAATTTATAATACTCTAGAAGACAAGAGTTACTTTTTGTTCACTTTGTATTATAAATAGTGGGTTCACTTGTGCTTTAAGTTGTAACTGCACTGAAGCTTTTAAATTAGTGTACTCTTGTGATCACACTCAGGGCCTGGCTGGCATAGGACAAGCAAGCACTCTCCCACTGAGGAGGACTGAGGGGACCTTCTGCTCAGCATAAACTTTAACATTTTTGTGAGGAGTGTTATCCCTTGGACATGCTCAGGAAAAATGAAGTATACTATCATTTAAATTGTTTTCTTGTTTTTCTTTTTATCTAGATTCTCAGTTGGTGGCTGTTTCTTTGAAACCAGGCAGGCATTTAAATGCATCGTGTATTTAAAGCTCTAAATCTGCTCCTGTTCTGTTTGACTGACACGTACTGTCTGCATCTTATTCTCTCACTTAATCTCTTCCTTTCTTGCTTACTAAAATGAAGATCTAACATCAAAAGCCGGGCTCAGTAGCTGATCAAAGGGATCTTTAAGATGCAGTCTTGAGGTGCAGGCTGAGCTGCTAACCTGCTGCCCAAGGTGATGTTTCAAATAGCTTTTCTGTGCATGTGCATGGATTTGTGAGTGATGGAAACGGTCCTAAAGCTGTGTTGTGTGTAATGTGAATTTGTGATGGATGCTAGCAGACAAAAGATGAACTTAATAAAAGGGTCTTCATTTGTTATAACTCCATTAGACTAACATACCAAAAGCTAAATTTTTATTTACTAAGTTAACAGCAAAAATAAAAGCACCCCTGAAATTCAGTAAGCTTTAAATTGTTGATTTTAGCAGAGCTGCAGTCGAGTTCTATTAAAGGTTGACTGCATCTCTCTGTTCCTCTCCATTAGATGTCCACATACCTTCTGGTTCCTGTAGAATGTTTCTAGTAAAGTATTGCTTCTCTGCATTTTAATTTCCCTTGATATAGGACACTATCAAGTCGAGGAATTGTCAGTCTAGTCATCGTAAATCCTATTTAGAATAAAGTGGGATATCAGTTTTAAATGTGCCAGGCGTGGGTCTCACACCTTTAATCCCAGCACTGAGGAGGCAGGGGCAGGTGGATCTCAGAGTTCAAGGTCAGCCTGGCCTACATATCAAGTTTTAGGACACCTAGAGCTATTTAAAAACAATATAAAAGAATAATAAAAATATAGATAGATAGATAGATAGATAGATAGATAGATAGATAGATAGATAGATAGAAAGAAAGAAATGAAGGAAGAAAGAAAATATAATGTATCCTATTTTTTAAAAGGTAAAAACTCATTGGTCACTTTTGATTTTATTTTTGTCTTTGAGATAGGATCATATTTTGTTAGCCCAGACGGGCCTCACTCAGTCTCTAGAGTCCTGGGTTTGCAGGCATGCCACTCTGCCTAGATTTTACTAATTGCTTTTGAGTTTGTCACTCTCTCTCCCACCTGCTCTACGACCTAGCATCCTAATAGCAGCCCTACTTATATTACCTCAGTTAACACTCTTGGCTACTGTGCTGAGAGTTGTAGCCCAGTGGTTGGGTGCTAGGACTGGTGAGGCCCTGGGGTTATTCCCCATCACCACAGATGGACAAAAGCCCAAAAGCCACTCACTCTTTTAAAAATATTGAGAAATATTGGTTATTTTGCATATCATTACTCTGCTTTAGATTTTTGCCTGGAACCTATATGTTAACAAAGAATGCATGATGTATTAGTTCACTAATTTAACAGGTAATTATAAGAAAATATTAATTTAAAAATTAGATATCTCACCTTGTTCCAGGGAAGATTTGACATGGCTGATTAATGACTGATTGACAGAAATAGTAATATGTATGTATATATATATATGTGTGTGTGTGTATGTATGTATATATATATATATATATATATATTTGGGAACTTCGAAGAGCCTTTAAAGGCCTACAAGATAGATCAGTAGGTAAAAGTGCTTGCCACCCAGGCCCCACATCCAATTTCCATCCTTGGAAACAAGTGAAAGTTCCATGCACTGATGAGGATCTGCAATCCCAGCACAGATCGGGGGTGGAGGGAGAATTGCGCTGCAATTTGTCAGCCAGCAATAGCTGGAGAAACAAAATTCTGCTTCAACAATCTCGAAGGCCATTTGTCCTCTGACTTCTCTGCGTGCGTGCTGTGGTGCATGTATACCCCCCAATCAATCCAATCAGTCGATCTGGAGTAAATATGTTAGTAAATAAGTTAGTACACACACACCCCTTCCATAGGGAAGTCAGAAAACAGCTTGCAGGGGTTACTCTTTTCATCCTTCCTCCGTCATGGATTCTGGGAACTAAGCTCCGTCTGTTGAGCTCGGCAGCATGCCCTCTACTTACTGAGCTGCCGTAGCAGACCTCCTTTCTAGTTTTTGAGACAAGTTCTCACAATGTAAGCCAGGCTGGTCTCAAACAAATGATTTGCTGCCTCAGCTGCCTGAGTGCTGGCATTAAAGGCATGTGCTGCCATACCCTGCTAAGAGCATCTTTCTCACAAGTAACAAAAAGTCCAGTTCTAGTTCAGCCAGAATTTAGTCTTCGTATGCTTAAGAAAAAAGCCACTTCTTTTTCATAGAATTTATATTCTTCTTTTGCAATTTTTGCAATAAAGAGACTACCTCAAAACTAGGATAAATAAGGCCTATATTATAGCAACACTAAGTTTTGGGTAATACAGAAATAAAATTAAAATTAAGTAAAATCTTGCTTGAAACAAAAGTAATCAGTAAAGACAGTTTTGAAATAGCCATTTTAAAGTCACATGATAAAGTGAGGTAGCATAATACTGTAATCCCAGCATTTAGGAAGTAGAAGAAAGCCACATCAGAAGTTGGCCACTCTAAGCTATATAGACAGGGTTTCTCTATGCAACAGCCCTGGCTGCCCTGGAGCTTGCTTTGTAGACCAGGTGTCCTCAAGAGATTTGACTGCCTCTGCCCCCTGAGTGTCGGGATTAAAGGTGTATGTGACTATGCCGGGATCTGGGCTTTTTCTTGCCTGTTATATCAGTTGAGAAGTATATTCTATGTTAACATTCTGACTCTATTAGCTACACCTAAGCCTTTCAGGTGAGTTCTGGTTTTGCTTTGAGTTTTACTTTGTTGTAATACCTCACTGTGGAGACCAGGCTGGCATCGGATTCACAGAGTCTGTCTAGCACCCATCTCTACCTATGGTGATAGAGAAGTGCTGGATTGCAGATGTGCACCACCACACCAGCCTTTCCCTGGGTTCCAGAGATTGAAGTCAGCTTTGGGGCTTGTGCAGCAAGCTCCTCTTTAGCTTTAAAAGACCTAGACTTGGGATTGGGGCGGGGTGGGGGGGGTAGGTATTCAAGGCAGGGTTTCTCTGTGTAGCCCCGGCTATTCTGGAACTCACTCTGTAGACCACCTGGCCTTGAACTCGAAAATCCACCTGCCTCTGCCTCTTCTGAGTGCTAGGATTATATTAGTTGGCTGTCTAATTTAGAAATAATCCATTTTTTCCTTCATACAGAACTACTCTAGTTCAAAAGTTCAAACAGGGAACAAAGATGGGGCCAAGTGTTTCCCTCTTGGATTTTTTTCTACCCATATATTAAGCTCTATGGTTCTTCCAAGAAACCTCTCTGTGTATCCCAGATCACCTTCCCCAAGGATTCTCTTCCCTCCCAGTGTCCATTGACCTTTTTTTTTTTTCTTTTCTTGTAAAAGTTATAAGCTGAAAGACTTGAAATATCTAGTTTCAGTTTACCACTTGCTAATGGCTTAGCAAAAACTTGGTAATAGTATTTGGACCTTTTAAAAATGCGTAGGCGGTAGTAGTGCGTGTCTTTAATCCCAGCACTGGAGAGGCAGGGGCAGGCCTCTCTGAGTTCCAGGACAGTCTGGTCTACAAAAGCAAGTTCCAGGACAGTTAGAACTACATAATGAGCTCTTGTCTCCAAAACAAACAGACAAACCAAATTATTAAATGTTGGTAGAGGTTTATCTGATTCATCCCTTTCCTCTTTTGACATCGGCCATAGTGCAGATAACCTACTTTTAGCAAGAAATTGTAGGGTCATATTCAGGGTAATAAGTACTAATAACTTAAACCCCCTTTCCTGCTTTGTCTGTATCTCTGACATTAATATAGGACCAAGAACTTTGAGTCTGGAAAGAACTATAAGGCAACATGGGGTGATGGTGGAGACAGCTCACCTAGCAATGTGGTATCTAAGCAACCAAGCCGGATAACAAATGGTCAGCCTCAGCAGACTACAGGAGCGGCCAGCGGTGGATACATTAAACGGTACACCAGCTCTTCCTCCTGTTTCTACATCTCCTAATGCTCATTTTAGAGATTGGGTGTGGCTAGCAATAAACCCTAACTCAACAAGTAACCTGTCAGTCTCCCCCCCCCCCCCTTTCTTCCTTCTCTCCTTTCAAAGAGATGGTTTATTTTGGCTTCTCATTCCAAAAGATTTGGTTTATGGTTTCTTGGAAAGAAAATGATGGCAGCAAGAATATGGTGACAGTTATTTTTCACGTGTGGCAGGCAGTAAGCTGTGAGAAGGGAGTATAGGAAAGGCTGAGCAAGGCATGCCCTCTATAGAGCTGCTGTCAAGCCCCACACCCTACCTTCCACCATTTCCTGGTACGGCATTCTGGCCACATTGTCTAATTGATTTTAAAGTCTTGAGATTTGAGTCTGCATAGATTGATTTGAAGGTTTATTAACCACAGGTTAGGGGCTGGTCAGATGTCTCAACAGGTAAAGGAGCTTGCTGCCAAGCCTGCTGTCCTGAGTTACAGTCCCAGTTCTCATATGGTAAAAAAGAGAACTGACTCACTTAAATTATCCTCTGATCTCCAGTGCATGTGTTGTGACATGTGCACATGCATGTGCACACACACACACTACAAGTAAATGTAAAGGTTAAAACAAGCCAGACAATAGTGGTGCAGCCTTTAATCCCAGTACTTAGGAGGGAGAGGCAGGCAGATCTCTGTCAGTTTGAGGGCCAGCCTGGTCTACAGAGTGGACAGCCAGGGCTACCCACAGAGAAACCTTGTCTTAGAAGGAAACAAAGCATAAAGATTCAACTGGGCTTGAAAGGCTGAGGATGAAGGATTACTTTAACCCAGGAGCTATAGGTATGGCCAAGGGCCATAAGGCTTTATCTGTAGTGAAGAGAAGACAACAAAACAAGCTGTTTACCTGGTAATCCTAGCACTTTAGAAGGATAACATGGGAGGATTGACTAATTCAAGGTCAGTCTGAGAAACATAGTGAATTCCAGGCCATCCAGGACTATATACTTTCCTGACTGGGAAGATTTGGAGTAGAGTATTAGAATTAGTGTGTTACCGTAAACAAGTACCTTAATGGTGCTAGAAAATACACTGTATCTCAGTGTTATATGTTAGTGGTCTTCTCCACAGATCTCGTAGTCTCCTTGATTGGCTTTTGCTGCTGCTGTTTTGAGACAAGGTCTGTGTAGCCCAGGCTGGTCTCCAATTTATGTTTCTCTTCCTGCCTGAGCCTTCTGAGTGCTAGGATTACAGTTAAGTTTCACCACACCTGGCTTTTAAGAATTTTTTTAATTATATATGTGTACATGTGAACAAAAGTACACATGAATTCCATAATGTGTATGAGGAGGTCAGAGGACAATATTGTGGAGTTGGTTCCCTCATGCTACCTTTATATGGGTTCCATGAACTGAACTTAGGTCATCAGGTTTTTTGTTTTTTTTTTTTTTAATTTATTTACTTTATGTGTAAGTACACTATAACTGTCTTCAGACATACCAGAAGAGGGCATCAGATCTCATTACAGATGGTTGTGAGCCACCATGTGGTTGCTGGGATTTGAACTCAGGACCTCAGGAAGAACAGTCAGTGCTCTCAACCGCTGAGCCATCTCTGCAGCCCGGTCATCAGGTTTTTGCAGCAAGCATTTCGACCTGCTGAGCCATCTTGCTAGTCTGCCTATTACCTACTTGACTCCTCTCCTCTCCTCTCCTCCCCTCCCCTCCCCTCCCCTCCCCTCCCCTCCCCTCCACGCCCCTCCTCTCCTCTCCCCTCTCCTCCTCTCCTCTCTTCTCCTCTCCTCTCCTCTCCCCTCTCCTCCTCTCCTCTCCTCTCCCCTCCCCTCCCCTCCCCTCCCCTCCACGCCCCTCCTCTCCTCTCCCCTCTCCTCCTCTCCTCTCTTCTCCTCTCCTCTCCTCTCCCCTCTCCTCCTCTCCTCTCCTCTCCTCTCCCCTCTCCTCCTCTCCTCTCCCCTCCCCTCCCCTCCTCTCCCCTCCCCTCCTCTTCTCTCCCCTCCTCTCCTCTCCCCTCCTCTCCTCTCCCATCCCCTCCCCTCCCCTCCTCCTCCTCCTCCTATCCTCTCCCCTCCTCTCTTCTCCTCTCCTCTCCCCTCCCCTCCTCTCCTCTCCCCTCCTCTTCTCTCCTCTCCCCTCCTGTCCTCTCCCCTCCTCTCCTCTCCCCTCCTCTCCTCTCCCCTCCTCTCCCCTCCCCTCCTCTCCTCTCTTCTCCTCTCCTCTCCTCTCCTCTCCTCTCCCCTCCTCTCCTCTCCCATCCCCTCCCCTCCTCCTCCTTCTCCTCTCCTCTCCCCTCCTCTCTTCTCCTCTCCTCTCCCCTCCCCTCCTCTCCTCTCCTCTCCTCTCCCCTCCCCTCTCCTCCTCTCCTCTCCCCTCTCCTCCTCTCCTCTCCTCTCCTCTCCTCTCCTCTCCTCTCCCCTCTCTTCCTCTCTTCTCCTCTCCCCTCTCCTCTCCTCTCCTCTCCCCTCTCTTCCTCTCTTCTCCTCTCCCCTCTCCTCCTCTCCTCTCCCCTCCCCTCCTCTCTTCTCCTCTCCCCTCTCCTCCCCTCCTCTCCCCTCCCCTCCTCTCTTCTCCTCTCCCCTCCCCTCCTCTCCTCTCCCCTCCCCTCCTCTCTTCTCCTCTCCCCTCTCCTCCTCTCTTCTCCCCTCCCCTCCTCTCTTCTCCTCTCCCCTCCTCTCCTCTCCTCTCCCCTCCTCTCCTCTCCTCTCCCCTCCTCTCCCCTCCCCTCCTCTCCCCTCCTCTCCCCTCCTCCTCCTTCTCCTCTCCTCTCCCCTCCTCTCCTCTCCCCTCCTCCTCCTTCTCCTCTCCTCTCCCCTCCCCTCCTCTCCCCTCCTCTCCTCTCCTCTCCCCTCCTCTCCCCTCCCCTCCTCTCCCCTCCCTCCTCTCCCCTCCCCTCCTCTCCTCTCCTCTCCCCTCCCCTCCTCTCCCCTCCTCTCCCCTCCTCTCCTCTCCTCTTCCCTCCTCTCCTTTCCCCTCCTCTCCTCTCCTCTCCCCTCCCCTCCTCTCCTCTCCACTCCTCTCCCCTCCCCTCCCCTCCTCTCCTCTCCCCTCCTCTCCCCTCCCCTCCTCTCCTCTCCTCTCCCCTCCTCTCCCCTCCCCTCCTCTCCCCTCCCTCCTCTCCCCTCCCCTCCTCTCCTCTCCTCTCCCCTCCCCTCCTCTCCCCTCCCCTCCTCTCCTCTCCTCTCCTCTTCCCTCCTCTCCTTTCCCCTCCTCTCCTCTCCTCTCCCCTCCCCTCCTCTCCTCTCCCCTCCTCTCCTCTCCCCTCCCCTCCTCTCCTGTCCTCTCCCCTCCTCTCCCCTCCCCTCCTCTCCTCTCCCCTCCCCTCCTCTCCTCTCCCCTCCTCTCCTCTCCCCTCCCCTCCCCTCCTCTCCTCTCCCCTCCTCTCCTCTCCTCTCCCCTCCCTTCCTCTCCTCTCCTCTCCCCTCCTCTCCTCTCCTCTCCCCTCCTCTCCTCTCCCCTCCCCTCCTCTCCTCTCCTCTCCTCTCCCCTCCCCTCCCCTCCTCTCCTCTCCCCTCCTCTCCTCTCCCCTCCTCTCCTCTCTTCTCCTCTCCTCTCCCCTCCCCTCCCCTCCTCTCCTCTCTCCTCCTCTCCTCTCTTCCTTTGTTCCTTTTTCTCAGTGTAGACTGTTTCTTAGTCTACATTTCATTTACATGTGAGCATCATTTTGATTACTTATTTTTATAATTCTAGATTTAGTCCATTTATAGTTCTGATTTAACTCTCTTTTTTTCCTGGTAGCATAACTAATGATGCCAGAGAAGATGAGATGGAAGAGAACCTGACTCAAGTGGGCAGCATCCTAGGGAACCTAAAGAACATGGCTCTGGATATGGGCAATGAAATTGATGCTCAAAACCAGCAAATACAGAAGATCACAGAAAAGGTAAAAAAAAAAAAAAAAAGTAATTAGACCCACAGGAAAATGAGAGTGAATCCAGTGATATTGAGGGATCAATATCTTTTGGGAGGGATCAATGCAGTCTACTTAGGCAGTGTGGTGAGGTGGCTGCTCCAGCATTTTAAAAGCAGTCTTGCTGTTTTGCTCATGTTAGTGGTTCATTGAAAAGGCACATATTAGAATGAAATTTAACCTAAAACTTTCCACATGAAGCTAAGAATTTATTTGTAGAGCCTGTGAGGTAGCTTAGGGAGTAGAGATGCAGGCCACCAGGCCTGACAACCTGATTTTGATCCCTGGGATCTACATCTTAGGACATAACCAATTCTTATAAACTGTCCTTTGACCTGTACACATATGTACATGCACACAATAAATAAGTGTAATTTTAAAAGAAATTTAAGAATGTATTGAGTAACCTGGGTGTAGTGGTATACACTTACAATCCTAGCATTGGGAAGACAGAGGCATATGGATCTCCCTGAGTTCAAGGGCAGCCTGGTCTACATAGAGAATCCCAGGACTTCCAGGGCGTCATAAAACCTCCCTGTCTCAAAACCAACCAGCAAACAAATCATGTACCAAGTAGATTCCCCCTAAGTTTTGTGTGTGTGTTATGTGCATTCCTTGCCTGAATGCATGTTAGCTTTTACTTTTGTTTTATTCACAGATACAGATAGCCTAGAAGTAAAATCGTACAGCTTCATTTCAGGAGTCAGTAGCAAAAACCAATTCTGTAGACTAGTTCTTGTATAGGGTCATGTGTGACTGGAAAGATGGTTCATTGATTAAGAACACTTACTGCTCTTACAGAGGATCTGGTTTATTCCCAGAAACCATGTCAGGGGCCTCGCAATGCCTATAACTCCAGCTTTAAGGAGTATGAAACCCTCTGACCTCTTTTGGCGCTTGGACTGGAGCCACTTGGTTCCTAAGATGCTTGCAGTGCTGAACCCTGGGTTTAGGGTATAGATTACACATCATTTTAATTTAGATGCTTCTGTGGGTGGCAGTACATCTGTTCCAAAGATCTTTGGCAAAGTTATTTCAGTCTCTTTGGTCAGAGCTCAGTAGCTCCAAATGAAACTTCTGCTCAGAGAGCATTCTTGTCATACTTTATTGCATCAAAAATGGGCTGGAGGGGTTGGGGATTTAGCTCAGTGGTAGAGCGCTTGCCTAGCAAGCGCAAGGCCCTGAGTTCGGTCCCCAGCTCTGGAAAAAAAAAAAAAGAAAAAAGAAAATGGGCTGGAACCAGTGTTGTTGCCCATAATTCCAGCCACTCCAGAGGAGTGGAAAGATCACTTGAACTCATAAGCTCAAGGCCAACCGAGGCAATCAGATCTAGTCTCAAAATCTAAGTTAGAAGGCCTTGGGAGGTGGCTCAGTTGGGAAGTGCTTGCAATGCAAGTGTGAGGACTTGCATTTGATCCTAAGTACTCATATACAAGCTACACATGGTGGTGTGTGTCTGCAACCTTGGGGTGGCAGGGAGCACTTCTTGGTCTTCAAGAGGACTGGGAAACAATTCTCAACACCCACATGGTGGCTTATTCCAGTTCCAGGGGATCCAACAACTTCATGGCTTCCATAGACACATGGTGCACAGACATACATGCAGGCAAAACACCCATACACATTATTTAAATTTTGCTGATTGCTGGTGGCCTTTAATCTCTGCCCTGAGAGAAGCAGAGGCAGGTGGATCTCTGTGAGTTCAAGGCCAGCCTGTTCTCTACAGAGTGAGTTCTGGGACAGCCAGGGCTACAGAGAGATACCATGTCTCAAAATAATATAAAATTTTATGTTTTTTGTTGCACTGGTGATTGAACATAGGACCTCATGTGTGGGAGGCAAGTAATCTACCACTGAACTATATCCCACCCTCTTAACTGCTGTTATTTTGAGACAGTTTGACTGGAACCCTGGCTGGTGTTGAACTCATGATATTCTTGCCATATCCTTTTGAGTGCTGAGATTACAGGCTTATTCCCATATGTAGTTCCCAAATACATGAAATGTTTCATGTTTGTGCATGTGTATGTGTATGTACATGTTTGCGAGTGAATGTATGTCCATAGAATTGCAAATCATATATTCTGCCCCTGAGCTGTGTCCTCAGCTAAAATTAAACGTGAGTTTTGAAACAGAATTCCATGTAGCCTTGGCTGGCTTCGGATTCACTGTGTAGTTGAGGAAGACTGCTTACTGAGGGCCAAGTTCTAGGATTGCTATCCTGGCACATAGCAGGCACATGCCGTGATGCCGGCCACTTTTTATGCAGTGCTGTGAAATTGAACCCAGTGCATCTGGGCAGACACTACCAACTGAGCTACGCCTGCCTCCCTCGGCTTAATTTGCGTTTAAAATGGCTTATTTTGTGAACGGATACTGACGTTTGTTTTTGTTTTTTTCAGGCTGACACCAACAAGAATCGCATTGACATTGCCAATACAAGAGCAAAGAAACTCATTGACAGCTAAAACCCTGCTGTACTTCTTTACCTGTTAACTCAGTCTCGGGCTCCTGCTGAGTCTTTTCTTACTCAGTTTGAAAGACTGTGCGAGAAGGGCGGGAGGAGGATCCCTCCTCCTTCCTTCCTTTCTGTCTTTTGGGGTAGGTTCTTGCTCAGGCGTTCTTACAGTCTTTCTCAGTTTACTCTTGTAGGCTGCTTTCTGTACATCACTTAGTCTCTCCATCTCGTCATTTAGCTTTTGTGTTCAAGACTTGGAAGCATTGCCAAAGAGCCATGAAGGGAGGCAGCTGGATAAGTAGCTTTTGCCATTATTGGTTGGTTGGCTTGGTTTTGGTTTGGTTTTGGTTTTATGGTAAAGAGCAAGAGGAAGGAAGAAGAAATGAAGTGACTCATTAAAGAAACTACAGGTCACAAAAAACCCTCAGTGCTTGGGGTAGGAGCTTTCACACGTGTTTTGTTCTACACTGTTTTTCAGCTTCTGCTCCAAAGAGAGTACAGTGAGTTTTCCAGAAGTGAGCTTCACTCCTAAATCCTTAGTGATTTGGGTATAAACGTAGGCTCTTGGGTCCCGTTTCATATTGCACATGCAGGAACACTATATAAACGAGTGCCTTTTATTCTCATACAGTAAGTCATAGCATGGTCCCATTGCAGGCCTGTTAACTTCATGGAGTTGTCAGTAGCCTTGAAAAGATGTACATATATATGTGAAATCGGAGACTTCCTCACTAAAGCAGGGTGTATCATGTGAATTCAGATTTACCTCATAAGAATTATGTTTAGATATGAAAAAGACTTGTTTTGATCTCAGGTAGAAAAATAGATTGCTTTGAGTTTTGTATAGTTTTAGACATTTAAAAAGTTATAATCTGTTACTAAAAGTTGTTTGGAAAATTATGCCTTTGATTAATTATTGATGACCACACTGCCATTCTCTCTGCCTTACACACAGAATCAAGTTTGTGTAGACCCTGAAGTGTTATGAACTGGTATTTGTCACCTTTGTTTAAAAATCAGCATGTACAATTGCTGATTGTAGATCGCAATTAGCGCAAAGTAGATCGGTTTGACCAGTAACCATTGCTTGATTCTTACAATTAAATTTTGTAATTAATGGTATTGTTCTTCAAATAGGTGATGTTTCTATGACTTATTTGTGGGGGCAATCATTTTACCAGCTTTTGTTAACATTAGATAAAGCAAATGTCCATACGTCATGCACTCCAATAGAAAGTTGCATTAGCTCTTCTCTAATTTTCACCAGAAGTGTGTACAGGACTTCCTACGGTTTGCTTTGAGTTCATTCTAGACATTACTTGTCTTAGTCGTTTGAACTTAAATACACTACTGAGTATTTCTGAGTGAGAATTCAAGTCATGTATTGAAGAAGATGCATCTAGCATAGCAACATTCAGAGGGTGAAGAGGACAGTGTGCAAAACAAAGCAGTGTTCCATGCCAGAGTGAAGAGCTTATTGGGTACAGATACCTAATGTATGAAGTATGGCTGAGTGTAAAACACTGGACTGTGCTGTGCCCAAAAGTGCTTCCCTTAGTCATTTAAAAACAACATGCTGATTTGTCCAAAGGAACAGTACCAAAAGGTAGTATCCAAGGTATATTTGGCTAGAATATGCACTAAAGCAACCCTTTGCTCTTGCTGGCTGGTGTGAATGCATGCTTATTTCTTGCCTTAATTTCTATATCTGTAAATGGGAATTAATAAATCCTGTTTTATAAACTAATTTACAGACCAGTAATGCCCAGAAATTTCTTAGAATATGCCAGGCTCACAGGCCACATGGGTAATCTCAATGTTTGGGAACCTGAGGCACAATCAATCTACCCAATGAGTTTGTGGGCTAGCCTAGAGTAAATTGTGTCCAGAAACAGCTTCTACCCCACCCCCCCAAAATCAACCAACAAAACTATTTTTTTAAGATTTATTTATTATGTATATAAGTACACTGTAGCTGTCTTCAAATGTAGCTGTCTTCAGACGCACCAGAAGAGGGCACCAGATCTTATTACACAGATGGTTGTGAGCCACCATGTGGTTGCTGGGAATTGCACTCAGGACCTCTGGAAGAGCAGTCAGTGCTCTTAACTGCTGAGCCATCTCTGCAGCCCCCAACAAAACTCTTGAAAGAGTGCCTATTAGGTGTAACTCTCCTAAATGATAGCTATTTTCTCTAGAATGGAGGGAGCTCTTGTTTTTTTTTTTTTTTTTTTTTTTTTTTTTTTTTTTTTTTTTTCTTTTTTTTCGGAGCTGGGGACCGAACCCAGGGCCTTGCGCTTCCTAGGTAAGCGCTCTACCACTGAGCTAAATCCCCAGCCCCGGGAGCTCTTTTTGGTCAAAGACAACATAGCTCCTCTCCCGACCCAAAGAAAAAAGCATGGAAGCAGATACCAAGCACCTTTGTCTGCGGAGCCACCATACCCACTGTTGCTGTTATTTTTGAGATACAATAGCATAACACAAGCTGGAGTCACCTGGGATTCTGGTTTTGGTGTGTCTTCTAATATCGTGACCTTGTATATAATACCTATGACTACAAATAAGAGCTAGCATCTTATACTGAACTTTTGGTTGGTTGGTTGGTTGGTTGTTCTTGACACAGGATTTTCTGTGTAGCCTTAGCTCTCCTGGAACTCACTCTGTAGATCTCGCTGGCCTTGAACTCAGAGATCAGCCTGCCTCTGTTTCCCAAGTGCTGGAATTAAAAGTTGTAATCCTGGCTGGCCTCAAACCCAGAGATATACCAGTCTTTGCTCCACAGATACTGAAATTAAGTGTGCCACTAGGTCCAACTTCAAAGTTTTTTAAAAACAGTAAAGCTCAAATTTCATCTTAGTCTTAACTTACACAGCTGTACCTATTCATCCCTTCTTCAGTTTTAATGTATTTTTCAGTCTTCGATTCTTAATTTTTCCTTATCACATATGGATTATGACTATTCTATTAACTTAAACATCTATATTCTAGACATCCTATAATGAGCATTTAAAATTAAGGTTTTGGTGTGTTTTCTAATATCGTGACCTTGTATATAATACCTATGACTACAAATAAGAGCTAGCATCTTGTACTGAACTTTTGGTTGGTTGGTTGGTTGGTTGGTCTTGACACAGGATTTTCTGTGTAGTCTTGGCTATCCTGAAACTCACTCTGTAGATCACGCTGGCCTTGAACTCGGAGGTTAAGGTTTAGGATTGGGAATGTAGAACTGCTCAGATCATGAGGTGCTTGCCTAGTATACAAGTATCCCTAGGTTCAGTTCTGTTTTACCATGTAAGCCAGATGTGGTGCCATGCCCCTCCAAACTCAGCACTAGGTAGGGGGTAGCAGGAGGATCAGGAGTTCAAGGTCATTCTCAGGTACACAGTTTCAGGACAACCTGGGATATGTGAAACATACTCAAAACAAAAAGGGCCAATGATATGGCTTAGCAGGTAAGGGTACTTGCTGCCAAGCCAGACAACCCAAGTTTGAACTCCAGGACCTAAATGGTAGAAGAACCACCTAAAAGTTTTCCTCTGACTTCCACATGTGCTGCACTGTATGCAAGCTTGTGTGCACATACACATAAGAATGTAATGAAAATAAAAAGCAGAAGTTACCTGAATGGTATTTTCCTGGATGCTCTCATTAAAATTCCAAGTTATCCTAATTTATCCCTCATATTTGATATTCAGATTCCTTATCCTGAAGTCATTAATTGGTTTGTTTGTCTTTGCCTCTTTATAGATAAGATAAATCGCTTGTTTCATTGGGTTCCTGTTGTGTCACTTTTTTTTTTTTCCTTTTCTTTTTTTCGGAGCTGGGGGACCGAACCCAGGGCCTTGCGCTTGCTAGGCAAGTGCTCTACCACTGAGCTAAATCACTTTTATGATTTTTTTCTTTATAATACATACTCGAGAAAGTCAAGTATAGAGGTATTCCCTATATTTACAGATGAGAGTAAATTGCCCAGAAAGCTATTAAGTAACAAAGTGGATCTATATGTTGATTTCTCCAAGTACAGTGCCTGTGACTTTACTCCATGTACTAGATGACTCCAAACCAAACTAAAATTTAAGGCGTATTGGGTATGTTTTTGTTTTTTAAAAGGATTTTGTTTATGAGTGTTACGGTTGCATGTGTGTATGTGTAGCACATGTATGCCTAGTGCCCAGAAGCCAGAAGAGGGTGTTGGAACCAGCTTGTTGGTACAGGAACTGAATCTGGGTCCCCTGCAAGGACTAGTGCTTTTTTTTCTCTTGAGCTCTTGGTCCAGCCCCTTTATATGGTTTTTAACGTCAAGCACTTCAGTTTAGCAAGAGAGATAAATATAGGATGTGGGAAGTACTCTATCAGCAGATGGAGCAGTTAATTCGGATTAGATTTAGGGAAGGAGCTTAGATACAGGTCAGCACCAAGTAAGAGAGATGGTTTTTCTTGACTGAATAACACGAAGGCATTTTGGAGCAATATAAATGAATGCCTGTAAGTTATTGATTGGTTCAGATTTGTTAGTGAAAGGCACTGGTTAGAGGGAAGACTTTAGAAAACAATCCCTATGAGAGCTTCACGATGTTCTTACCAGTAACACTCTGCAATCCTCTCCACCTTCACGTTCTCTTAAGCACAGTTCCCAGTTCCTCAGAAATGTCTGCACGGCAGCAAAAGATTTCATTGCCTTAAAGCCAAACAAGAGCATGAAACATCCCCCAGTTTTTTCTTTCCCTTCTTACTTTTTTGGCTTTTTCAAAACAGGCCTTTTTTAATGGTACCCAGTTTACTTTCAGAGAACAAAGGACTACTTAACAGATTAAAAGTTTTTTAAATATTAACATTGCTTCCAGACAAAGTTCACTAAAAATATTTTATTTAGAATATTCTCTCATTCAGAGAATAACCATGATAAACATAGGTTATTTTAAAATATTGTAGCAATGGTTTTCTTGAAGGTAATCTGATTAGTAGTTATAAATACAAAAAGGGGAGGAGTTACCAGAATAGCACATGATTTTTAACAAAGCTTCAAGAAAATCTTGATTACTAAAATTTAAAATCTTACAAGTAGGCTGTGTGGCGCATGCCTATAATCCCAGCATGTGGGGGAAAGGAGAGGTTTGAGGTGGGGTGAGGCCAGCCTGGGCTACATAGCAAAAACCTGTCTAAAAACAAAAAGTTTTTATAATTTTTGCATATAGTTTTAGCTCTTTCAGAGCCCTCTACCAATAAGGCACCTGCAATAGTAAAAAAAATTTGCTACTGCAGCCTTGGAGAACATTCTTGGTGGCTGTTGTGTTGGTGCTCCTCTTGACAAAGATCTCTTTAAGACAGCTACATATGTATGTACATCCCAAACTCCAAGTGTAAACACTGCTAAAAGCATTCACCCTTAGTCATACATGTTTTCCCACAAATTAGAATTTCATAAAAAATATGAAGTGTTAACACAGAGGTGATGGGACTGACTTTATGAAAGCTGACCGTCTGCAACTCAACAGTCTGAGGCTGCGGCACGGCTCCCTCTGTCGTCGCCTGCATGAACAGCAACTACTTACTGCTCCTCAGAGCCCAACTAATGATGGTTTGAAGATCAGCACTGGCCACGGCCCTACATGGCTGAAGATGAAGGGTTCTTCCTGTCTCCTACTCCTAAATCCTTTTCCTTTAGCTTATCTGGCATAGTCCTAAAGAGGAAAAAGTCATTGAGTAAAATGTTATCTGCAGCATGTCCGCAGCGTATCCATCATCAGGAGCCTTTGACTCAGTCAGATTCCAAAAGAGTTCCAAGTCAGTGTCCCATTGTCCTGGAGAACATCATGCAAATTTCTTCTTGGTGGCTGTGAACCTTTCCATGTACTAAAAACATGAAAGAAAAATATATATATGGCACTTTGGTATAGACAGATATAATACCTTTTTTCAATAATTTATTTTTATTTTATGTACTTTGGTGTTTTGACTGAATACATGTCTGTGTGAGGGTGTTGGATCTCCTGGAACAGGAGTTATAATAGACAAATGTGAGCTGCTATGTGGCTGCTAGGGATTGAATCCTGGTCCTCTGAAAGTGCTCTTAGCTCCTGAGCACCTCTACAACCCCCATAAGGATACTTTTTAACTTAGGTTTTTTTCTTTCTAATTTGAATTGATTAATTTCATACAAAATTTACTTCTTTTTGAGACAGTCTCACTGTGTAGCCCTGGGCTGGCCTTGGACTCACAGAGATCTGCCTGCCACTGCCTCCCAAATGCTGGGATTAAACCCCTGCTGCAGCCATACCTGGCACAATCTACTTAATTATTAAAATGTGTTAGTCATCTTAATTATTAAAGTGTTTGCCATCTTTTTGCTAGGAAACATCAAAAGATGTAGTGCAGTGAGCAGTGTGTGGAGAAAGTCACTTGGCACAACACGTTCTGGCCAAGGGTCAGAGCCATCTCCAAACATGACCCTGTCAGATGCTAACTGTAGACATGGCTTGTTCCTCTGGAGCAGGCACTAGAAATGCAGAAGATGCTGATACACACCTTATCATAACCCTCTAGTTCTCGAAGTTTCTTTATTTCAAAGAGATTGCCTTCCACGGCAAGCAGGCAGATTTGGGAATCACTGAGGATGCTCTGTGGAAGCATGCTGAGCTCAAGACAGTTCTCTTCCAGCCGGAGGACTTTGAGGCGAGGACAGCAGGATATCCTCACGGAGATCTGAGATATCTGTTGGACAACAAAACAGGAAGAGGACAAAGAGCATAATGGCCATGTTACCACACTGAAACAGATCTTGACTGTGTCCTAGTTTTTCTTTGACCGCCTCCGTTTTCTCACTACCTACTCGACACAGAAGCCTGTTACATACCTTCTGTTACTCCTCCACTTTCAAATTATTTGAAGGTTACCAGTAGCATTTCAGAAATAAAAACTAATAATAAAAGCACTATGCATATATTGTAGGAAATAATGAGAATCACATAAGTTTAAGGAAAAAAGTTTGCCAGTAAGCTGTCACTCAGAAACAACCACATGAACATCTCGACCTACCACTGCTCTGTTGCTGAAGCCAGGGTCCCCTGTTTCCCTCACTGCTGCATCTGACTGACTACCCATCCATTTCTTTTTCTTTTTTATTTATTTTTTTTCTTTTTTTCAGAGCTGGGGACCGAACTCAGGGCCTTGTGCTTGCTAGGCAAGCGCTCTACCACTGAGCTAAATCCCCAACCCCTACCCATCCATTTCTTGAGAGAACCTCGTGCATAATTTTGACTTTTCCTCTTGAATTTCTCCTAAAATTTTTTGGAGGGGGGCATAATTTTTTTTTTTGTCTGTTTTCTCTTTCTTTTTTGTTTTTTGAGACAGGGTTTCTCTGGCTGTCCTTGAACTTGCTCTGTAAACCACGTTTGCCTCCGCCTTCGAGTGCTGGGATGAAAGGCATGCACCACCACCACCACCCTTTTTATTTCTTTAGAATTCTATCCAAGCAGAAATTAATCCCTAATGCTTCCTATTTAACACTCACCCTTCTAGAAAACAATCCTTTTTTTTTTTTTTTTTTTTTTTGGTTCTTTTTTTCGGAGCTGGGGACCGAACCCAGGGCCTTGCGCTTCCTAGGTAAGCGCTCTACCACTGAGCTAAATCCCCAGCCCCAAAACAATCCTTTTTTAATAGTACAGAATAGAGTTTATTCAGAGCATAGGGAGAGGAGTTAAGAGGGTAGTAGGACAGAGAGAGGAGAGGAGTAGATAGGTGCCGACCATGAGCATGTGGAGACAAGGGAGGAGAGGGGGAAAGGGGACAAAGGGGGAAGAAGGGAAGAGTAAGAGGGAGCAAGAGCGAAAGCAATCATTCTTAAAGCCATTTCACTTATGACCTGATCTCAAATACAGCTTTGTATCTACAGTTGTCACTAAAACATCTGGATGAGTCATCTGAACTCAGCATGTCCATTTAGTAGCATTGTGTAGGTCCTCCAGGTCAACTCCAAACACACTGTGTCTTTGACCAATCTACTACTTTGCCCATTAGATGCTCCATGTCTTTCCCTTCCCATGCAGCAGGATGAACGAGGGTCTGGTACATGATACACAATTTCTGTACCACTCAGCTCTTCTAGAGTGCCAGCCAGGTCACAATTCTGGCTACCTGGCATCTCAAACCATCACTTAGGAACTTACCGAAAATGCAGATTCTTAGACTTCTCAATTGCCGACTCAAACACTAAGGTAAGCATAAGCCCCCAGGTTATCCAAGTACAGTCTGAGAAACTCCACGGTCTGGCAGCAGGGAATGTGGAGTAAGTCAACTAATACCCATGACAGTTCTTTTCCCAGAAATCTCAGGGAAAAGACAAACCTACCTCCAAGGTCGAATATTCTGCTGATTGCAATCTATCACAGTCATAACATGCCTATAGGACTAATAAACAGACACAAAGTGCATGGTGAAGCATAAATGCTAAAATCTCAAGGCTACCTAACCCCAAATGTTTCTTTTATCACTGCGCCTCATATCTAAAGCAGAGCACTTCTCCATACTAATGTTAACCACGAGCTTCAGAACACATTTCAGGTATAAAGTGGTCCCGCAATAACCCAGCTTCAGAATGAACAACTGTCACTCAGGGATCGTTCGTCAGTGTCTGATGTCTGACTCAGATTCTACGTGTATAGTTCTCATCCCTACACTGTGTCATCCCTATGTGCCTCCTTACCAACTGGTGTGAAAAGAAACTGGATATTTGTAAAACTTTCAATAGTTTTTTTTTTTTTTTTTTTGTAGTTATCTTACCCTGTTACTCTCCTACCTTCCTCAAGACACCTTCAACACCATTCATTACACAACCACTGTCAACCCATGACATGGGCATTGGAGTACGTTCACCTTATATATCTTTTAGCTTCGGATACCTAACTCCATGATTATCATTTAAGGAACAGGAAGTTACCAGAAGACCATAAATGCAAACAAAGTATAGACCTGGTTCTGGTTGAGATTGAGTTCGATGGCCTGCAGCTCCCCGACTGTGTCAGGTATACTCCGAATCTGGTTTTTGGAGAGATCTACTACATCCAGATGCCTCAAGCTACAAAGCTGGGGTGGTAATGCTCCCAGCTGATTCCCAGAGAGGCTCAGGGTCTTCAGAGCCGACAGCTGCCCGAAGGAAGACGGTAGCTCTCTCAGGTGATTGTTGTTGAGACTTAGTGTCTCTAGTTTTTTCAGATTGCATAATTCATCAGGTAGAACAGCTGGTGAAGAAAATTAAAGAAAAAAACTAAATGTTAGAACTAATGAAATTTATAAAAAGACAGCATGGTAACTGCCCCATCTTGGTTTTGTTTCTAATTTTGAGACAGGGTCTCACTAAGTTGTCTAGGGTAGCCTTGGAATTATCTTTCTGCTTCAGCCTCTGAGTGGCTGGGGTTACAGGCCTGACTTCTTACATAGAATCCTCACATGTCATGTCTAGGTTTCACCTTTTACAAACGGTGTTTGGGACTTAAGAAGCCATCAAAATGCAGAAAAGTGTGTACGTATATAATGGATTCTTTTTGTAAAGGGGCTTAAGTGTATTCTAAAAACAATCTGGGGAAGGTTAAAAGATTCATTCCACCCTGCCACCCAAATTAGATAACTGTTTACATCGTGTTTACATCGATTCCCAAAGGTCTTCCTAGTCCAAATTAACCTAGTAATAATGATTACACTACCCAAGGAGGCTTTTAGATTTAATTACAAGAGATAAAAGCTTCAATACTCTAACATTCTGCATCCCCTAAACTGATTTCATAACAAAAATCATCTAACAGGGAAAACACCCTTCAGTAAAACTGCCGATTACTAGCCAAAGCTGCCCAGGCACAAAATCCATACTCAGTTTGTTGTTGTTGAGAGAGAGACTCTTTAGCAGAGTGAACTTTCCTATTATCAGAGGTGGTAGGCTGTCGATCTTGTTGTTGGACAAATCGATGGTCCTAAGATTGCTTGTCAGCTTCTGCAACTCTGAGGGGAACTGGAGAAAGGAGCTCACAGTGTGGAAAAATCCTGCACCAATAGACTTCGCCACCCCGCCATCCCTCTCCCTTTTAGTTTCTAGGTCCGGTCCCCTCAGGTCTCACCTCGGTCAGACCACGGTCTTTAAGCTGAAAGACACCAGTTTTCTGCGCTGTTTCCACATGAGCACGGAGGGCACTGTTTCCCATCCTAGCACCACGGCTCAGTTCCCTGCAGGAAAGAAGCATAGCTGTCACCGCCCAGTCTAGACATACAGCCATCGCTAAACCTCTCGTTTAGGTCTCCTGTCCCAGTTGTCACCTTCTGCCTATCCCTACTTCCCAGGGGCCAGCCCAAGAGTAACAAGGGGAAAGCAAGCGAGCAGATAGTGCTACCACAAGATCCTGTTGCGTTGGCACCTGAGTTAAGGGCCAGGGAGCCTCCGATAGCTGCTGCCGGAACAGGGAGCTCAAGACTCGCCTCCTACCGCTCAGTGCAGAGAAGACTCCACCAGGGAACACCCGGGACCCGCGCTCGCCTGAGACGCGCTCCCAGGGCTTCCGCCCGGGTAGGAACGCCCTGTGACATCATCAAACCGCGCGCACGTTCGTTGTGTGCCCCTCACTCCTCGCGCCAGTTCCAGAGGTGCGTTGGAGCCATGGCTGCCGCCAACCCGTGGGACCCAGCGTCCGCGCCGAGTGCAGCTGGGTTACTGCTGAACCACTTGGTGGCTTCAGGGATAGTCACTGAGGTACGTGGGGGGCGGCGACGGCGTCATCAAGGTGGCGACAGAATTCAGCTGTGAGGTGGTGGTCCTGGTTACCCGGGCGTGAGTGAGCCAGTTGAGGATTGTGTTGAGTACTTAGTAGCGTCCCTTGGAGACTGCAGCCGTGACCATACTCCCGTGGGCTCTTCGAGTGTGAGGGACAGAGTGCTGGTGTTCCGAGCACTCTGTTTTGAGTGCCTGCAGGTTATCCCAGGCCGGTTTGTCGGAGATGGACCAGCATTCCGCTTTTTTTTTTTCTTTTCAGTGATACTACTTCCTCTAGAAGAGTGTTTCTCAACCTTCCTAAGGATACGATCCTTTAATACAGTTCATGTTGTGATGACCCCCAACCATAATATCATTTCCGTTGGTTGCTGCTTCATAACTGTGATCTTGCAACTGTTAGGAATATTAATGTAAACATCTGTGTTTCCCGGTGGTCTTTAGGCGACCCGTGTCTGTTAAAGGGTTGTTTGACCCCCACCAAGAGTTGAGAGTCACTCAGTTGAGAACCACCGCTCTAAATTGTAGAGTGGGGACAGTGAGAAAGAAATAGTGGCAGGTATCTTTAAAAACATTTCCAACAACGCCTGTTAATGGGAATTATTAAAATATATCTGGGGCCCTGTGTACAGAAGAACTCTAGCGGAGACTCTTTAGGACAGCATCTATTAAAAGTGTGTGTTTGTCTCTGTGTGTCTGGGTATGCCCTTGCACTGTGAAGATTTTGAGACAAGAATAAAGAGTAGCCCAAGAAGTGACTGTTTTGACAAGCAGGTAGACAGAAGGGAGAAATCGAATATCTGAAGGAATAACTGAAAGGAATGAGGGAGTGAGAAATCAAGCACATTATGATTGAAGGAAGGAAACTGATACAAAAAGGAAGTTGAGGAAAGTTAGTTAATTCGTCTGTAGAAATTAGCAGTGCTAGTAATGGAAGATTTTTTAATTGTTTATTTTTATTTTATGTACATTGATGTTTTGCCTGCTTGTATATCTGTGTAAAGGTGTCAGGTCCACTGGAATGGGAGTTACAGACCGTTGTGAGCTGCTTTGTGGTTGCTGGGAATTAAACCCAGACCCTCTGGAAGAGCAAATCAGTGCTTTCAACCACTGAGCCATCTCTCCAGCCCCTTGGTTTCATTGTTTTTTGGTTTTAATGTCTGAAAGAGGTAATAGAGACTTCACACATGTCCTAAAGTGTTTAAGAAACCTAAATAGCCAGATGTGGTGACACAAGACTTGGGAACACTTGGGAGCTGGAAGCAGAAAGATTGCTCAGAGTTCAAGGCTAGCCTAGGATAGAGGGAGGAGACCATGTCTCCATTAAACAAATAAGAAGCACCTAAAGAGACTAAGAAATCAGTATCACTCAGCAAGCTGGCAGAATTAGATCCTATAACTCTCTCCCTTTTGCTCTATCATCTTTTAAAATGAGTTAACAGCCAGACAGGGTGGTACACAGCTGTAATCCCAGGGCTAGTGAGTTACAGACCATCTAGGGCCACATAGCAAGACTCAGTCTCTAAATAAATAGTGCTAAAATAATAAGGGTGAATGTGATAGCATTGTGCTGTGAAAGATTTTGGACTTTGTTTAAGACCCAGCATTACTTTGAGTGTGTGAATTGGCCCTGGCTAATTGGTTTCCCAGGAGCTGGCACAGTACTCTTCAGTTAATCCTTTCTCACTCCTCTCTGTTTTCTTTCTACCACATTGCAGAGTATTCTCACCTTGCATCGTGCCATTCTCTTGTCATAAAACTACTGGATTATTTCATAAGTAACACATTTGAGACTCAATGTCCTTCTTGAAAGTGTTGACAGAGAATACAAGTTTCTGAACTATAGAAAGGTAGATAACCTCAGGCACTGTACAGTGGTGGTTTTATGGTTATCTTCCACATTAGCCAGTTTCTTGTTTTTTAGGTTTTTTTTTTTTTAAGATTATTTATTTATTTTATGTGAGTACATTGTTGCTGTCTTCAGACACACCAGAAGAGGGCATTGGATCCCATTACAGATGGTTGTGTGTAGTCCTGGCTGTTCTGGAACTCACTCTATAGATCAAGCTTTGAACTCAGAGATCCACCTGCCTCTGCCTTCTGAGTGCTGGGATTGAAGACATGTACAATCATGCCCTGCTAAACCCTTAAATGAAAAAAGTAAATGGGTTGAGGATATAGCTCAGTTGATAGAGTGCTTGCCTAGCACACACAAAGCCCTTGGTTTGATCCAAAGCACCATATAAAACAGGTACTGGGACTCAGGAGGTGATTTAATCAATAAATCGCCTATCAAATAATCACAAAGGGCTGAATTTAGATCCCTCACACCCAGGTAAAAGCAGAATGTGAAGGTAAATGTCCTAGAGCTAGGAGCCAGAGATAGGAGGAGCTAGCTAGTCAGTCTAACCCCGTCTAGTCTGTATATTACCAGTGTGTCAGGGTCTGGGCTAGAAATATTTAGGTTCTTGGCCTCTTGTCTAAAGAATGGAAAATAAATTTATTCTGAGGGAAGGAATAACACAGAATATAGAGAGATACAGCGTCAAGATTGAAAACAGGCCACTACAGGGGCCCCAGGTTACAGCCTGAGCTCTAAAGAGCCTGAGCACTATATGTTGTTTACATATAGATATCTTTATTTGAATATTTTATGTATGAATGTTTTGCCTGCATGTATGTATGTGTACTATGCCTGGTACCCATGGAGGTCAGAAGAAAGCACTGGGTCCCTTGGAACTGGAGTGAACCACAGAGTGGTTGCTGGTAATTAAACCTGGGTTCTCTGCAAGAACAACAAATGCTCTTAATGCTGAGCCATCTTTCCAGTTCTGTTTCTCTACTTTGGTTGATATGATAGATTAGGTTAAACATTCTTTTCTTCTAGTGTCCATGTTCCTTTTGATAGTATCTGATTCTAATCATATTGGTGGTGGTGATTTGAATGATAATGGCCTTTATATTTGAATACCTAGTACCCATTTGGTAGAAGGATTTCACCTGTTTGGGAAATATTAGGAAATGTGGTCTTGGTTGAGGGCATTTGTCATTGAGTGTGGGCTTTGAGGTTTCAAAAACCCATACCATTTCCCGTTAGCTCTTTCTGCCTCATGCTCGTCTCTCAGCATGTAAGCTCACAGCTTCTGCTCCCATGCTATCTCTGCCTCATGCTCGTCTCTCAGCATGTAAGCTCACAGCTTCTGCTCCCATGCTATCTCTGCCTGCAGCTTGCTCGATGTCATGATGGTCACTGACTCACAGACTCTTAACTCTAAGGAAGCATGGCCCAGAATTAAATGGTTAGGTGATTAATGGAGCTTTGGCTGAAGTCCAACTCACTGTTAGGTCCAGTGAGTTCCTGAACTGATCCTGTAGTCATTTCCCCAGTCCCAGAGTGTATATTTGGGATCGATATACTTAGAAGCTGGCAGGATCCCCATATTAGTTTCCTGACCTGTGGAGCGAGGGCTATTATATTGAAAGGCCAAAGGAAGGACATTGGTATTGCCCCTACCAAGAAAAATAGTGAATCAAAGACAGTATTACATCCTAGGAGGAACTGCAGAAATGAGCACCAAAATCAAGGACCTGAAAGATGCAGGGGTGGTTGTTCCCAACACATTCCCATTGAACTATCCTGCCTGGCCAGTTCAGAGGACAGATGGATCATGGAGAGTGACACTTTGATTATCAAAAATTTAATCCAGGATCTGGAAAGATGGCTCAGGTTAAGAGCACTGACTGCTCTTCCAGAGGTCCTGAGTTCAATTCCAGGCAACCACATGGTGACTCACAACCATCTGTAATGGGATCTGATGCCCCCTTCTGGTTTGTCTGAAGAAAGCAACAGTGTACTCACATGCATAAAATAAACAAATCTTTAAAAGGTTAAAAAAAAAAATTTAATCCAGCTGGGCAGTAGTAGGACACCCCTTTAATCTCAGCACACATATATGCAAAACACACTCTCAATTTCCCCTCCTCCTTCTTGGTCTCTTGATCTGTGTGTGTCTGTCTTTTGCGTACACACACACACACACACACACACACAGTTTTATGCTGTACACTTAGGAAATAGAGGTATGAAGATATGGAGATTAGAATTTAAAGGACATCCTTGGCAATATATCAAGCTCAAGGCTAGCTTGGGCTACATGAGGCCTTATCAAAATCAAATAAAAACAGATGATATGCATTCTATTGTTTTAATATGTTCTTTGTGTTAGGTGCAGGACATAATATTTTCTTTAATCCCTTGTGTATGTTACTCTAATGTGCTAACATTTTGATAACATACTATGCTTTCCCTGTTCATTTACCAATAGGAGATGTTAGATATATCTAAGAACACGGCTCCTTGCTTTGTGAACTTTTCCAGATTACAGCAGATCTCAGATCTTCAAGCTGAAATCTACCAGGTAAATTATGAACTTTTCAGTTCTATTCCATTTAAAGGTGTATAGTATGCTGGGGTGTATTTTAGAGAAAATGTGGATGCTTAGCATGTGAGAGGCCTTGGGTTTTTGATGCCCATCTTTAAACTAAGACAAACAAAACACTTCTTAATTGGTTTGAATAATAGTGCTTTGCAATTAAGACAATGCCTAGTGCATGGCTAATAGGGCTTGCTCTATTAGTTAATTGTAGAACAGGAAGTTAAGATACCAAGATGAAAAGCTCCAATGATTGTCCTGGTTTCATATAAACCATCCCTCCTTCCCATTTAAGGAATATATTTATGTCTTGTACCATGTTTCTGTAGCTTGTCCATGTTATCAGTGTTTTAAGCTTCTAACGTCGGGATGCTTTCTGAGTGAGCTAAAGTTCACTTTTTGTCTTCATGTAGAACAATCTGGAAATTGAACTTCTGAAGCTAGAAAAGGATACAGCAGATCTTATTCATCCTACCTATTTGGGTAAGTTTGCCTAAGAGAATAATCACTAGGATTTCAGCTTGCTCTTGAATTATACCAGCATATTAACACCAGGCAACAGAATTCTAATGCCATAATCTTTCCCAGGTATTGCCCCATAGACATGCCTTAACACGTATGTCTTGAGGGGTTTTGTTTTATTTTTTAGGCAGGGTCTCACTATGTAGCTTTAGCTAACCATGAAGCAGTCCAGTTGACATGACTAGTGGAAACCGTTGACATGACTAGTGGAAGCCGTATACATACACTTTATGTATATGAGTACACTGTCCCTGTCTTCAGACACACCAGAAGAGGGCATCTGATCCCATTACAGATGGTTGTGAGCCACCATGTAGATGCTGGGAATTGAACTCAGGACCTCTGGAAGAGCAGTCAGCCACTGAGCCATCTCTCCAGCCCAAGGCAAGTCTTATAAAGGACATTTTAATTGGGGCTGGCTTACAGGTTTGGAGGTTCAGTCCATTATCATCAAGACGGGAATATGGTGGCATCAAGGCACGCATGCTGCAGGAGGAGCTGAGAATTCTACATCTTCATAATGAAGGCTTCCAGGCAGCTAGGATTAGGATCTTAAAGTCCATGCCTACAGTGACACACCTACTCTAACAAGGTCACATCTTCTAATAGTGCCATCCCCTGGGCAGGGGTGGGGAGGTCCTCTGGAAGGAAATAAGTGGACTTAACCACTAAGCCATCTCTTCAGTCCTCAAGGAAGACATTTTTAACAGTTCTAAGACATACCTTTCCTGTTGCTCATTGTGGTCGCCATCTCTGGTTTATGTAGTTGAGAAATATGATGTTCTGCAAAGCATGAATAATCATCTGGAAGCAGTGCTAAAAGAGAAGCACACCATCAGGCAAAGACTGCTGAGACCCATGTGCCAGGAGAACTTGCCAATGGAAGCTGTTTATCACAGGTTAGACCAAGAAGCGGAAATGGAGAATTAGGCATGTCTTTTTAAGGTAGCTTTTGTTTAAACTGGCAGTTATGTTTTAGCATAAGTCACAAAGCAATGTATTATTGATTGTATTTATTAACATTACTAATGTTGCTGCATTAAACAGGAAAGTGTCCTTTGTTTTTAAATAACTATAACTGGTAGGAAGAAAGGGCTTTGCAGAGTGAGTTCCAGGACAACCAGGACTGCACAGAGAAACCCTGTCTCAAGAGAACAAAAGCCATAAGAAAATAAAAACTGAAGCTAGCTGTGGTGGTACATACCTTTAATCCCAGCACTGGGGTGGCAGAGGGTGGATCTCTGTGAGTTTGAAGCCAACCTGGTCTACAGAGCTAGTTGCCAGTTTCAGTACAGCCAGTCAGGGCTACATTTCAAGACCCTTTCTCAAAAAGATAGAGAGGCTGAGGATCAGAGGACTACAAAACCTGGAAGCTTTTTTATTTTTGTTTTGAAACAGGGTCTTATATAGGCCTGCCTCAAACTTGCTATGTAGTTAAGGATGAAAAAGTTGGATGTTGAACTTTGTACTTACCTCTACAGATAATATATCTCAGTCTCAGGCACCTGACTTAAGAACAGAGAAAAGAACAACAGCGAAAAGATGAGCTGAGTAATGACTCAAGATTTTACCAATGCAGATTCAGAAAAATTATGTGATACTTTTCAATGTAGTATTTATCCCTGGGGACTTTTCAGTTATCTGAACCAATATGAGATTTTGTTGGGGGAAGTCGCTTTATGTGAGATTGTTCTTACCAGCCATTGAAGGTTGTCAGTTGTCATCCTCTTCTTCCTCTCTTCCTCCCTCCTCCCTCCTTCTCCTTTTTCTTTTTTCTTTTTTTCTTTTTTTCTTTTTGAGATAGAGCTCAATATGTATTGCTGGCTAGCCTAAAACTCCTTCTGTAGACCAGGCTAATCTCAAAGTCACAGAGATCCTCCTGCCTCCGCCTCCCAAATGCTGTTAACGACATGCCACAATTGAGTTAGATTTTAGTTATCAGGAATATGTGTCTTTCACACACACTCTTTTGGGTATATATATCTCTTTTGGGTCTTTTGAGGTAATGTTTCTCTGTGTACCCCTAGCTGTAGACTAGTCTGTAGATTGGGCTGGCCTTGGATTCACAGAGATCCACCTGCCTCTGCCTCTCAATTGCTGGGGTTAAAGGTGAATACCATGATGACTAGCTTATTCTATTTTTCTGTTTTGATGACAACCTAAGTTTTGCCCTAAGTAAAAGGGAAGAACTTTTTTTACGGCTGATAATTCCATTAAAAGGTTAATGATACTCATAAGATTTGCTTATTTCAAATTAACAGTCCTAATTAAAGAAAAAGAAACAAAACAACTAAAGAAGAAAAGTTACTGCTTTTCTCCCTGTATTACTTTTTGTCCCAGAATACCTAACAGAAGTCACTTAGTTAGAGAGGTTTGATTTGGCTCACAGATTAGAGGAAATACATCCAACATGGTAGGGAAGGCATTGTGGCTGGGGAAACTTCATCTGTGGTGGCAAGAACTTGCAGCATGGCTTGTTCACATCGTAATGGATTAGGAATTGGAGAAAACCTTTAAGGTTTGTCCCTAGTGATCTACTTGTATGAACTAGTACCAGTGCCCCAAAACTCCAATAAGATCCCAAATAGCATCACCCAATAGAGACCAGAGTTCAAACACAGGCCTGTGGGATAAATTTACATTCAAATTGTAACACTCTCTTTTAGATATATGGTACATATGCTGGAATTGGCTGTGACTTTCATTGAGAAAATGGAAACGAATCTTGAAATAATTAGAAATATCCCTCATTTAGATGCAAACCTAAAGAAAATGGTGAGTACCACTAATACAGCTGCTCTCCGTTCTTATACTAGGATCTCAGCTGTATTACCTTTTACCTTTTTGGTCTTAGTTTTGTTTTAGATAGTCTCACATAGCTCAGGCTAGCCTCAGGCTCCTTCAGTACAAAACAAAGCAATGATTCTCATGATGCTCTCATGGATGTGTGATTAACCTTTGCTTTAGTGGGTTCTCCTGTGACTATCCTCTCTCATCTCCTCCATCCAGCTCCCTGGCCCTCTCGCTTCCTCCAGATAGTGCCTGCTTGTGTTTGCCTAGCACATATACTGATACTCTTTCGCCCTCTCCCTCAGCCCTCAATGTCCCTTCCTCTCTGCTCACTGTCTCCCTTTTACTTTGAGAGCACATGGTCACATAGACCACTCAGATATAGAATATACATACAAGACAAGACTGACTGTGTTTGTCTTTCTTTACTTGGCTATTTCATTTTGAGTTAGTCATTATTAAATCATGAAACATAAAAGAAAAACAAACCTTTTCTTAACCAGGCATGGTGTTCGGCACCTATAATTGTTAATAATTGTAGCAGCCAGAGCTGTTACACAGAGAAACCCTGTCTCTAAAAACCAAAATTTAAAAAGAAATTTATTTATTTAGGCAGGTTCTCTATAGAATAGGATGACCTTACATATACTATATGGCTCAGGCGGGCTTTGAACTCACAAAAATGCTCCTGATTCAGCCTTCCAGTAGATTAAGGACTTTAGACTTTACTCCCTGAATACTGGGGAGCCGTTCCATTTTTTTGTTGGTAATGGAGGTTGTGATTTTTACTTTTTTTTTAATTTTAAAATGTGTGTGTGTGTGTGTGTGTGTGTGTGTGTGTGTGTGTGTGTGTATACTCCCATTGCAGAGAGGTTGAGAGGGAAGGAGGAGGGGAAGGGGGAAGGGGAGAGAGAGAGAGAGAGAGAGAGAGAGAGAGAGAGAGGGAGAGAGAGGGAGGAGAGAGGGGGTGGGGGAGAGAGAGAGGGCACAGGTGCCTGACGTGTCTGATTTCTTAGGGCTGGAATTACAGGCAGTTGTGAGCCATCTGCTGGGTACCAAACTTGGGTCCTTCTGAAGAACAGGAAACACTTTTAACCTTTGAATCATGTCTCCAGACCCTTGTTTTTCATTTTTGTTTTAATTTTTTGTATGTGGGTGAATGTCTTGCCTGCATGTATGTCTGTGTGCTGTATGTGTCTGGTGCTCTCAGAGGCCAGAAAAGGCTATCAAGTCCCCAAGGACTGGAGTTAATTGCAAGCTGCTATGTGGTTGCTGGGAATCAAACCTAGGTCCTCTAGAAGAGCAACAAGTGTGCGTTTGCAGATAAGCTGTCTTTCCAGTCCATTTTTAGTTTTTAAGGAAAATACAGAGGAGTGGATTGGTCAAAACTATCCTTTACTCATGGAGCAAGTATTGGCTAGACTAGATTGAGCCCTACCACTCAGAGTAAGGACAGAGGGATCATTACCATCTGGAGAATGCTAGAGACACGGGCTTTCAGGGTCAAGGGTCCACTCTCTATAGTGTTTACCTAGTATGTGAAAGGCCTTTGCTCCGTCCCAGCACCAGAAGAAAAGAAAATTTCAGAATTGCAGATTTCAATCACCCAACACCTTTAGAATCAGTTTAAGACAAATTTGGTGTCACACACATGCCTGTGGGGGATGATGAGGTAGGAGGATACCACAAATTCCAGATCAGTGAGAAAGAGCAGTGAGAAAGCTGGGTTTATTTGCATAGAGTTCAAACTGATGGTAGAGAAGAGAACTCAGACAGAACATATGTAAGGTTGGGTTGGGGGTGGAGATACAGTTGTTTTTACTTTTTGTTATTTGTTTGTTTTAGTGGCAAGGTTTTTAATCCCATTTACACACTACCAAGTCCTACACTGACATTTCCATCCCATACACTTTTCTGTAGTTCCAGACTCTTTTTTTTTTTTTTTTGGTTCTTTTTTTCAAAACGGGGGACCAAACCCAGGGCCTTGCGCTTCCTAGGCAAGCGCTCTACCACTGAGCTAAATCCCCAACCCCTAGTTCCAGACTCTTAAAGGGATGTTTCTCTTGGCCCTTGTATTCACTCCTATCTACAGTCTTTTTGATGTCTAAAAGGAATTCTGCATCGCCATCCCTAGCCCACCTTCATCTTTCTCCCTGTCTCATCCCAAACCACAGTTTTAAGGAATTTTTGCAGTAAAGGACTAGAAAAAGACCAGATGCTAATTTTTGAAGTATTTATTTCTGGTAATCAATAACAGGTTTTTTTCTATTTTTCTTTATTTCAAACGTTACAGAGCAAAGCTTTAGCCAAGATGGATATTTTGGTGAACAAGACAGAAGAACTGGCAGAGAATATACTCAAGTGGCGAGATCTACAAAAGGAAATTTCCTTGTACATCCCCAGAATGCTGACTGAAGAAAATCATCTTCATGAACTTGACATAGTGCCTCCTTTACCTTTTCTTTCTAAGGCTCACACTGAGACCTCTGATACCAAGTGATGCCATCTTTACGTTCAGTCAATTACATGTAATCAGAAGTCCCTGTCTAGATTGTTATGACAGGCATATTGATAGGCTTTGTTGCTAGCAGCACTGAAGCCTTCTTAGTATTGGAATAGCAGAGCCAGAAAGATATCTCAGTGGGGAAAAGCTCCTGCTTCAAGCCTCACAGCCTGATTCAATCCCTGGGATCCACATATCAGAAGGGGATCACTGATTCCCACAGATTCTCAAGCCTATGATGTCTACACATGTGTCATCGTATGTATGTGCTATACACACAAAAATAGACAAATGAAAGTAATAGAGAGCGAGTGAGCACATTGGAGCACCAGAATTTTAGGTTCATTAGGATCAAACTGACCTTTATCTATGTTTTCACTCTCTTCAGTGAAGCTTAAAAATGATCAACTATACATATGATTATAAGTGAATTGAACATTCTTCAGGCAGAAGGTTTTGTATTATGATTCTGCATTGTGTCTTTTAAAAACATTTCTGGATTGGAATATTCCAGAATCTGTAACTGAATAGCTACTCACCAGGCCTGTTCCTCTTTGAAGACTTCATGAAGTAGTGGTTCCTTGGCTGGCCCACCTAGAACCATAGGTAATAGGAGGAGGAGCAGGGCTCAGTGATCAGGCTGTACAGTGTAGTTTGTGGGGGATGCTTTCTTTTCTTCTGAGAGTCTAGGATGTTGGTACACACCGAGTAGAAAGTACCTTTGCTTCTGGTCCCTGGCAGAATTGCAGAGCACCTCATCCCTAACCGTTTTGGTGATAGAGAGCATTTAAGTGTAGCAGTTGAGTTGTACTAAGTCACAGCTGTGAATGTGATGACACTAAGTCTTGTAACTCCTCTAGGCAGTTCACTCACTGAACCTGGTTGTATCCTTAGGACTGCTTGGAAATAAACGCTGGTGGAGGATGTGTGCTGGTGGACTTAGGATCAACAAAGAAGAAACAGAGTCTTGTAAAAATTTAGAATTTTTTGGTGCTATATGTAGCCAAGGCAGAACTTGGACTCACTATGTAGCCCAGGCTGGTCTCAAACACATGATTTTCCTTGCCTTAGCCTCCCGAGTGCTGGAATCACAGACATGTGGCTAAAGGTTAGAGGTCTGTAAAGGAAAACACTGATATTTTACTCACTTAGGATTTTCTTAAGATGGAGACTAGTATAATAAATAGAGATTGTAACAGTTATCCCAAGAACTTCTCATTTATATCAGTACTGTAAGTACGTCTGCCTTATGTTTAAACTGGGATCTGGTTTCCTTTCACGTGTATACATCAGGATTTCCTTACTGTAGCATTCTGCACTGTGGGCATTCAGCAAACCTGCTCATCAGATCTTAATACAAGACTTCACTTGGTGGATAGTAAAGGAGATGTTCCTAGGGAAGCAGGATCTTTACCCCCAAAGGGCCCTGTTAAAACAACAGGTTATTGTTTTTAAAGTCTACAGCTTTTACGAATATGCCATACACAAGTGGTATTGAGATTTTGAACATCACCTAGACAAGTCAGTAGAATTATTAATTTTCCTTGTAGGAATTCTTGTGTATTTATGTGTAAATATACTCATTACTTTGTCATTGTCAATACTCTTTTTTTTTTTTTTTTTTTTTTTGGTTCTTTTTTTCGGAGCTGGGGACCGAACCCAGGGCCTTGCGCTTCCTAGGCAAGCGCACTACCACTGAGCTAAATCCCCAACCCCCATTGTCAATACTCTTTGTGGTTTTGTAATTTTTTATTTCCATTAATGATTCAAGCTGTAAAAGTAAACTAATTTTAATTAAATGTGGCTCCAATATGAATCCCAAGTAACAGAAAAAAAAATACTATTAGCTTAACACATACAACATAGAAGCCTTCCAGCTATCTGACTCATAAAAGCTTAAGGTAAGTTAAGCCTAAATTCCAACATAAAGAGGAAAGCTAATTTTATATTAGTGTGATCAATAAGTAGAGCAAGTTGGCTTATAGAAGACAGTTACCTGGGATGGAGAGATGTTGGGAGCAGCCTTGAGATGGTGAAAGCAGCCTTCAAGTTAAAAAACAATTGTGTTCTAGCCTTATGCTGGAATAATAAGCAATATTCTTCAGGTTAAAAAGCAATTATATTTTAGCCTTATGATAGAACAAAAAACAATAGCCTTAGGTTAGATCAAAGCAGCACCTGCAGCTCTACATAAATTCAATAGATAGCATAAATCTAGGTGTCAGATCACTGAGTACTGGTGGTCAGGCACTGACGGTCAGGTCACTAAGCAACCCACCCTGCTGTTCCCCCGCTTGGCCGATTTACCTGGCCAATATCCTGGTTATCAAGCCAGGCCCATTCTTTGTGGTCACCCAACCCCTCCCCACATTTTGCTTCTACCAGTATATCTTCAGCCTGAGAAAAATTAAAAATTGTCAGCTTGATCAGATTTCTTGACTTGCTGTCCGTTCTTTGCGTCTCTTGTCCCCCATTCTCTCCTAAGTGTACCCCAGACCCTGGTCGACTGCCCTGCGGGTCGGGGCAACTGGCGCCCGAACAGGGACCCCCTGGGGGTCACAGAGGAGAGAACGCCGCTCATCAGTAAGGACAGGCCTGTCCGCCCTTTTCTGAAGCACCAGAGAGTGACTTTGGATCGCTAGGACGCCACGGAACACCCGCCGTGAGACAGTCCGGGAGGAGTTCATAGTGCGGCGCAGATCTTAAGGTTAGTAAGTGATGGGACAAGCATTTTCAAAGCAGTCACTATTTGTGACAGGACTGAAGCAGTCACTCAAGACGCGAGGAATTAGGGTTAAAAAGAAAGATTTAATAAAATTTTTAGATTTGGTAGAAGATATATGTCCCTGGTTTCCCCGGGAAGGGACAATTGATCAAAAAAGGTGGCTCAGAGTTGGAGATTGTTTTAAAGATTATTATGAGGTTCTTGGTCCTACGAAAATTCCAATCACTGCCTTCAGTTATTGGTCTCTTATTAATGATATCCTTAGAACCACCTCTGAATGGCCAGATCTTCAGCATTTAGTCAAGGAAGGAGAGTGTTCACTGAAGGAAAGCTCACTGAGGGAGCTTGCTCCCCTCCCCTTACCTGTTGACCCCGTACTGGGAGAGGAGTCGGCCTCTGGCATTAAGTCGTCGCCTTCCCCCCCATCGGTCATTATTGATATGGAGAGTGCCTTTGATCCTATCCCTGCTAGACCTTTCTCCGCTGAAAAGATTATGTCCAATGCTCCACCCAATACACCAGAATGCCAACCTAATAGACAACTTTATCCTTCTCTTCAAGATTTAGGCAAAGGTGGTGTTTCTTCTCCTGAGCAGGAGGTTAAAATAGAGGCAGGAGCTGCTCGTTTTGAGTCAAAAACAGCCACTATAGCACTGGCCACAGATGGTACCAGAGTTGGTACTCGCTCTCCCTTATCTTTTCCCCCTCCGCCTTATGGCCTCCTAGATGCAGTCCTTGATTCACCCCCTGTCTCAGATGCTTGTCGCCAGCTGACCAACGATGTGACATCCTTGAGACACATGGTAGAGACTAGAAAAGAGCAGGTACAATTGCTTATAGCTCTTCGCGATTTAGAGACAAAATTGACAGAGCTGACACCCTTACAGAGTCCCCAGCTTAAGGCTACAGGCCAGGGTAAAACTCCAAACAAGAAACATAAAGTTTTAGCTTTTCCCCTCTCCCTGAGGAGCGGGGCAAAAGTCCCTAGAGACCCCTCCACCCCAGGAACCCTGGAGGAGGAGGAGGATCGAGTTACAGATGGTGATTCTGAGGAGGAGACAGAACTTCACCCCGACTCACAGGAGCCAGGAGATACGGCTGCTGGCTCTGGGTCCCGCGCAGCTCGGGCTGCACCGGGTCCTCCACGCTATCATTATCAGCCCCTATTTTAAAATATTAGAAAAGCTCAAAACAGCGGTATCAAATTATGGCCCTGTGGCCCCCTTTACACTGGCACTTTTAGAATCCTCTACTGAAGGATGGCTCACACCAAACGAGTTTTCGCAGCTTGCCCGAGCCGCGCTTTCAGGCGGCGACTTTGTGCTTTGGAAATCTGAAATGGCTGAAGCCGCAAAAGAAATTGAAACAAAAAATCGTGTACGTCCTGATACCAGGTCATGGACAGCAAAAAAGATTCTTGGTGGGGCTGGGGATTTAGCTCAGTGGTAGAGCGCTTACCTAGGAAGCGCAAGGCCCTGGGTTCGGTCCCCAGCTCCGAAAAAAAAAAAAAAAAAAAAAAAAAAGAACCAAAAAAAAAAAAGATTCTTGGTGAGCCACCCTTTAATACTTTAGAGTCTCAAATGCAATTTTCTCCTGGTCTTTTGGCTCAAATTCGTCAGGCATGCCTGGCAGCCTGAAAAAGGTTGCCTCCCAAGTCTGGTTTCTCCTCCACGCTCACTAAGGTACTCCAGGGAACTGACGAACCATACAATTCTTTTGTCAGCCGTTTGACCGAGACAGCAGAGCGCTTGTTTGGTGTTCAAGAGCCTGAAAATCCCTTTATTAAACAGCTAGCATTTGAAAATGCTAATTCCACTTGCCAGGATATTCTCAAACACCACCGGTCAAAGCCTTTGGTAGAGTATGTTCGCCTCTGCGCAGGGGCAGGAACAAGCCATGCTATCGGTTTAGCTATTGGAGCTGCTCTTCAAAAGGCAGGCTTTAATTCTCAAAAAACCTGCTTTAACTGCAAACAAGTTGGTCATTTCATGCGAGAATGCCCCCACCCTCGTCAATATAAAAGACCCCCAGCTGAGGGACAAGGGAATGCTTCCCCAATGAGGGCTCCACCTACTACATTGTGCCCCCGCTGCTCTAGAGGTCGACATTGGGCTAACGAATGCCGATCCAAAACTGACAGCCAAGGCCGCCCTCTGCCTCGGGAAACTTCCCACGGGGGCAGCCTCCGGCCCCCTCCTTCAGGACAGGCCCCGGGGCAATAGGGTTTGTCCCTCAGCAAGCCAGCCACACTTCACCCAATCAATCCCACCCCTCACCCAATCAATTGCCCATCTCTGGCGAGCCACAAAGAACAGCTCAGGACTGGACCTCTGTGCCTCCGCCAGTACAATACTAACACCTGAGGAAGGTATCCAGGCCATATCCACGGGCGTTTATGGCCCCTTACCCCTAAATACTCTTGGCTTGATTTTGGGTAGAGCTTCCCTCTCCCTGAAAGGACTCCAGATCACACCTGGGGTTATAGACCCCGACCACCAAGGAGAAATACGGGTCCTGGCCAGTGCCACAAGTGGCCCGATACTTATACCTACACAACAAGCCATTACACAGTTATTGTTACTCCCTAAGCTGCCAGTCAGAAATCCACATCATAAAGATGCCAGAGCCCCGGGAGAACAAGGAATATCTGAGGTGTTTTGGGTCCAGAAGATATCTGCTTCTCGGCCTATGCTTACTTTGAGTCTGAATGGAAAAACTTTCCAAGGACTTTTAGACTCAGGAGCTGACGCCACAGTTATTTCTGACAGGTTTTGGCCTGCTGCCTGGCCATTAACTGATTCAGCCACTCACTTACAAGGAATTGGACACTCTAAAAATCCACGAGTCAGTGCTCAGACTATTAGATGGACAGATCCAGAAGGAAATTCAGGAACTGTGATTCCCTATGTAATACCTGACTTGCCAATTAACCTCTGGGGGAGAGACATCCTTTCCCAGATGAATGTTATCATGTGTAGCCCCAACGAGGCAGTTACAAAACAGATGTTGGCTCAGGGATTTCTACCTGGACAAGGATTGGGAAAACAGGCACAGGGCATTAAAGAACCATTGGTTATGACACAGAAGCTAGATCGAAGAGGTTTGGGATCTCTGCCTTCACATTTTCCTTAGCGGCCACAGTCATGCCTGCCCCCCAGGCTCATACAGAAATTGTCTCTCATGCAGAGAAGATCTCTTGGAGAGATAATGTCCCTGTCTGGGTTGATCAGTGGCCGCTAACTCAAGAAAAACTGATAGCTGCTAGACAGTTAGTGTAGGAACAGTTAGCAGCTGGCCACATTGAGCCATCCTCTTCCCCCTAGAATACCCCAATTTTTGTCATTAAGAAAAAATCTGGCAAATGGAGGCTCTTACAGGATCTTCGCGCAGTAAATAAAGTTATGGTACCCATGGGAGCACTACAACCTGGTCTTCCTTCCCCTGCTGCCATTCCTGCTGAGCTTTTTAAAATTATTATCGATTTAAAGGATTGCTTCTTTACCATACCTCTTCACCCAGAAGATTGTCACCATTTTACATTCAGCATTCCCCAAGTTAATTTCCAGGGTCCTATGGACCGCTTTCATTGGCGTGTCCTTCCTCAGGGCATGGCCAACAGCCCTACCCTGGCTCAAAAATACGTAGCCCAGGTAATCCAGCCCATCAGGAGAGCTTGGCCTCAAATTTATCTTCTTCATTACATGGATGATATATTATTGGGTGGTCCTGATAAGCAACAGGCCTTTTCATGCTTCCAACAACTCCAAGAGGCCCTTAGCTCCCGGGGGCTTAAAATTGCCCCTGAAAAGATTCAAGTACGAGACCCATATTTCTATCTGGGATATGAACTCGAGTTTGAACAGATCCGTACCCCCAAAGTTGAACTCCAGCTTTCATCCCTTAAAACTCTACATGATTTTCAACAATTACTTGGAAACCTTCAATTTATCCGCCCCTATTTAAAGATTCCCCCCGAGGCTTTAGTCCCTCTTAATGAACTTCTTTCAGGAGACTCTCATCCCTTGTCCCCCCGAGTCCTCACACCCCAGGCCACCTTGGCACTACAACAGATAGGTCAGGCTATCTCCTCTCAGGTCTCATTCCAGATACATTATGCTTCCCCCCTATATTTTATTGTCTGTGCTACTACACATACCCCAGTGGGAGTCTTTTGGCAACAACCCCGGGCTCCAAAAGAAAAAGGACGCCCTCTATTTTGGGTATATCTTCCCTCCAATCCAAACAAGGTTTTGGCCACCTATTACTCCCTATCTGCTGCCTTAATTAGAAAAGGAAGAAAAATGTCTAGACAATATTTTGGAAAAGATCCTGACATTATTATTGTTCCCTATACTTCAGAGCAAGTTGATTGGCTATTTCAGTCTAATGACGATTGGGCCATAGCTTGCGCCTCCTTTGCAGGAATTATAGATAATCATTACCCAAATGACCCCCTTATACAATTCATAAAAATACATTCCTTGACCTTTCCTAAAGTTACCTCCAAGACCCCGTTGCATGAAGATGCCTTGGTATTTACAGATGGCTCCTCAACTGGCAAAGCTGCCTATGTTATACAGGAACAAGTCACCACAATACAGTCCCCATACTCCTCTGCCCAGCTTGTTGAGTTGTTTGCCGTACTTCAGGTCTTTAAAAAATTAGCAACAACCCCATTTAATCTATATACTGATAGTGCCTATGTGGCTCACTCTATTCCAGTATTAGAAACGGTCCCATATATTAAGCCTGCTTCTACTGCTTCCAAGTTGTTTGTAGAAATTCAATCCCTTATTATTAAGAGAACAGAGCCATTTTTCGTGGGACACTTAAGGGCCCACTCTGGTCTAGGTGGCCCTCTGTCAAAAGGGAACACCTTGGCTGATGAGGCCACTCGTGCTACTTTCCCTGCCCTTATAGACCCCATAGATCAGGCAAGGCGGGCTCATGCACTACACCATCTAAATGCCTCCACCTTGCGTCAGATGTTTAAGATCTCCAGAGATCAAGCAAGAGAAATAGTTAAGTCCTGTGGAGGATGCGCCACATTATCGCCAGTTCCCCACTTAGGAGTCAACCCCCCGGGGACTGGTCCCCAACGAACGATGGCAAATGGATGTCACCCACCTTCCCTCCTTCGGAAGGCTAAAATACCTTCATGTCACCATAGACACTTTTTTTTTTTTTAAATCTTTTTTTTTTTTCCGGAGCTGGGGACCGAACCCAGGGCCTTGCGCTTCCTAGGTAAGCGCTCTACCACTGAGCTAAATCCCCAGCCCCCACCATAGACACTTATAGTGGGTTCATTCATGCGTCCCCCCTTTCAGGAGAAGCGTCGCATGATGTGATCACCCACACTTTACAGTGTATGGCTACTATGGGAAAGCCACAGATTATCAAAACTGACAATGGTCCTGGATACACGGGGGCTAAATTTCAACAATTTTGTGCCCAGTTTGGTATTAAACATATTACAGGTATTCCATATAATCCTCAGGGCCAGGGCATAGTAGAACGGGCCCATCAAACCTTAAAGAACATGCCTCAACGTCTAACAACAGTCACAGATGCTTATTCTCCTCTGACACCTCGAAATAGGCTCAATCATGCCCTTTTCGTACTTAATTTCCTATCTCTTGATATTGAGGGCAGGTCAGCTGCTGACCGTTTGTGGCACTCTTAAGTCACAAGATTCCCATGCGTTAGTACGATGGAAAGATCCCCTCACGGGACACTGGAAAGGACCGGACCCCATCCTCATTTGGGGACGAGGATCTGCTTGTATATATGACAAAGAGAATGCTGGCCCAAGGTGGTTGCCAGAAAGACTCATAAGAACTGTTAACCCACCAATGTCCAGAATGGAGCTGTCATCTCCTCCTGAGACTTATCCCTTTTCTCTTCCAGATGCTGCTCCGGAAAAAGATCCTTTTGATCCTGCTACTGACAGAGGTGATCTCCATCCCTCGTCGCCAACAGCCCAAGTACTCTAACAATAGACATATGCCTTGGAACTACACCTGGATAGTTCTTACAGAAAGACAAGATGTGGCTTGGTCAATTTCACAAATCTCTACTGCTATCTGGTGGCCTACTTCACTCCACCCAGACCTCTGTAAATTAGCCCTCGGGGCCGGGGCCCCTTGGGGCCTTGAACATCAGCTTGAGTTACAAATAGCCCCAGAGGATAACATGCCTCAGAGCCATCAAACCCACAATTTGTTCATTTCGACCCACAGATCTGCCCAGCCTGGCTGCGATAATGCAATCAGATGCACCTTGCTTCAGGCCACTGACTTTTACGTATGCCCTGGATATCACAGAGGTCGTACATTCCACAATAAGTGTGGTGGCGAGTCAGATCACTATTGTGCCTCCTGGGGATGTGAGACTACTGGAACAACTTATTGGAAACCAACTTCTTCCTGGGATTACATCACAGTATCTAGAAATTTTTCTCCCCCCTCTAACTATCTCCATCGCAACCCCCTCTGTAAGAACAGTGAACCATCCACCCGAGGTTGGTGTCTTCCCCTAGATATTAAATTTACCAATCACACAAAGGGCAAGGATTGGGCACATGGCTTCTCATGGGGCCTCCGTCTATATCAGGTTGGGTCAGACACAGGTCTCACTTTCACCATAAAACTTCTCAAAGAACCTGTCCATGCTTCCAAGCCAATACCAATTGGGCCTAATCCCATTTTAGTACCTCCACTCCAATCTCCTTCAGAACCACAGTCCCCTACCTCTGCTAGTCATGTTCCCACATTGTTAGTTTCTTCTCCCCAGAACCTCGTCCTTACCCTAATAAATCAAACCTTTCTTACGCTTAATGCTACTTCCCCCGATCTTATGGATAATTGCTGGCTATGTTATCACTCTCAGCCACCCTTTTATGAGGGAATTGCTATTCCTGGCACGTTTTTTCCCACCAATGATTCTAGACATTGCCGCTGGCAACCTGGAGAATGGAATGGTTTGTCCCTCTCCCAGGTCTCTGGATTGGGCCTTTGTGTTACCCTTATAACTCCCCCCTTACAGTATGCCCACCTTTGTAATCTCACCCTTGCCCCTGATAAAAACAGTCAATACCTGTTGCCCCCTAATGATGCCTGGTGGGTTTGCCTCGATGGCCTTACTCCCTGCCTTTCAACTGAGGCCTTTTCCCCCATGAAGTCAGATTTTTGTATTCTTGTACAATTAGTTCCTCGATTAATTTATTATCGTTCAGAGGAATTTTTTCATCTCTGGGATCAGTCTTCTGACCTATCCCCCACCTTGGTCCGTCAGCGACGAGAACCTATTTCTGCCATCACCAAATCAGTACTCCTTGGCCTTGGTGCCGTGGGAGCAGGAACAGGTATCTCTTCACTCATTCTCTAAATCCAGGTACCAAGAACTCAGCGCTACCATCGATGCTGACGTCCAAAGACTCCAGCAAGGGGTTGACGACCTGTCTGACTCTCTGTCTTCCCTCGCAGAAGTGGTCCTTCAGAATCGCAGAGGACTTGATCTGCTCTTTTTACAATAAGGAGGACTCTGTGCAGCACTCAAAGAAGAGTGTTGCTTCTATGTAGACAAAACAGGCATGGTAAAAGAGAGTATGAAAAAGGTTAGAGAAGGCTTAAAAAAGAGAAAGAAAGAGAGAAAAAAAGATGAAAGCTGGTATCAGAACTGGTTTTCAACCTCCCCATGGCTTACCACCTTACTGCCCTCCATTTTAGGACCACTGGTAGGATTAATTTTGCTTATTTCATTAGGCCCTTGGGCTCTCAGTAGACTTATAGGCTTTATAAAGCGACAAATAGATGATTTAATGGCTAAACCTATACAGATTCATTATCATAGGTTGGCTATAGAGGATCAACAAACACAAGACAAAAATATTATCCCACCTCAGACACTTACCACTCCCATCTCCACCCAACCTAAGAAAGGGCATTTCTGCCCCAGGACCTAATAAGGGGAGGTGTCCCAGGCCCTCCACCCTCTTGGTGACAAAGTTCCTTCTACCTTTGCTAAGGGAGGCGAGATGAGACACTACAAGGGGATGCCTTTATACAAAGCTCCTGGGCCCCCTGAGAGACAAGCCTGGCTCTTTTGATGCTCTTTATAAGATCCCTAATTAATACTTTGTCTGTGGTTACGGGGACCCGTGATTTTCAACACGCTCATGGCATGTAAGCAACAACCCGAAACCACTCAAGCTAGGCATATGCAGGTCCATTGTCATCACCATGAGATGAATGATCGAGGTATGTGCCTTGCTATCAACCACCTCCCCCTGTGAGCTGAACTGGACAGTCAATGACGGGTAAGAGAGCAACATTCTCTGACCATTTGAGGCCTAAGACAGGAGGGCCGCCATAAGCTGCTGCCTTATCCAATGACGGGCCTAGAGACCTAAGAATGGTTTGCTCCAACCTAAGACAGGCGCAGTTCCCGAGGGGCTCTCTCATGGCTTAAAGTCCTGCCCGAGACCACCCTGCCTGCTTGTGCCTTCCCTTGCCTGAGCTAAGTGTTGTTCGCCTCATGGGCCTCTGTATCCAGACAACATACGTGAGAGTTAACACCAGCCAAAAATACCAGAAGTCAGGCCTCTATCCCTACCTTAACAAAAAGAAAGAAAAAAGAAAAATTGTTACCACCATGGTCCTTCTAAGTAAAGAAAAAGGGGGAGATGTTGGGAGCAGCCTTGAGATGGTGAAAGCAGCCTTCAAGTTAAAAAGCAATTGTGTTCTAGCCTTATGCTGGAATAATAAGCAATATTCTTCAGGTTAAAAAGCAATTATATTTTAGCCTTATGATAGAACAAAAAACAATAGCCTTAGGTTAGATCAAAGCAGCACCTGCAGCTCTACATAAATTCAATAGATAGCATAAATCTAGGTGTCAGATCACTGAGTACTGGTGGTCAGGCACTGACGGTCAGGTCACTAAGCAACCCACCCTGCTGTTCCCCCGCTTGGCCGATTTACCTGGCCAATATCCTGGTTATCAAGCCAGGCCCATTCTTTGTGGTCACCCAACCCCTCCCCACATTTTGCTTCTACCAGTATATCTTCAGCCTGAGAAAAATTAAAAATTGTCAGCTTGATCAGACTTCTTGACTTGCTGTCCGTTCTTTGCGTCTCTTGTCCCCCATTCTCTCCTAAGTGTACCCCAGACCCTGGTCGACTGCCCTGCGGGTCGGGACAGAGAGAGAATTGGATTCAACAATCCTCTGACATCTACTTGCCAAATATTGGGAATACAGGCAAATGTCACTGTGTCTGGCTTGAACAAGTGTTTTTATTTTTGTGAAACTTGAGGGCAGTTCTAAGGACAGGTAAGCTGTAGATCTCTACAGTTTCATGGAAAAAGAAGATTGATAAGAAGAAAAAGCTATGAATTAGTAAGAAAACAGGCAGGAGCTGAAGAGATGACTCAGTGGACAAAAGTTCACATTCAAGGGTAAGGACCTGAGTTCAAATCCCTATAACCCACATAGAACTGGATATTCTACAGCTAAATAGGAGGCAGAAGGTCAGCTAGTTCCTCCATGGAGCTGCAAACGAGACCTTGTTATGAGAGGTGAGAACTAACATGCAAGTTTGTCCTCTGATTTCCACAGTTGACTACAGTCCTACACTTACAGAAATAAAAAATAATTTAAGAAGCAAGCAGGCCTAGCAGGGAAAGTCTTTTGATTGGCTTCTGGAGGTTGCAGATGTCAGGCAAGCAAACTTAACTATGAGGATTTGATCAAACTTTTTTCTTTTCTGAGACAGGGTTTCTTTGTGTAACAGCCCTGCCTGTCCTAGAACTTGCTTTGTAGGCCAGACTGTCCTTTAACTCAGAGATCCACCACCTGCCTCTGCCTCCCAAATGCTGGCATTAAAGGCATGTGCCACCACCACTTGGCCTTGACCAAACTTTAAAATTCAGTTTTTACATGTAAATAATGAAGAAGAAATCATGAATGTGTATTTTCTACGTGCATTAGAAGAGGTATGTGAGATTTGTAAAGGTAATTCCAGAGTAAATATGTCAATTTGTAGACTATTTGGAACAACTCTTTCTGGCTTTTGTAGCTTTTTATTTCTCTGGCCTGTGACTGCTACCCTCAGCTCCAATTTGTCCTTTCAGAGTTTCAGTGAAGTCAGGAGGTTTGAGGAATATGAGAATCTAAGAAATTTTTTGACTTGAAGAAACTATATAGGGAGAGGGTAGGGAAGAAGTCATGATATAGTTGATATTGTAATGACTTTGTATGAGTCATCACATAGGAGATTTTCTCAGATGTTTGTAAAACATGAATTTATATGAAAGATGCTACAGAGATGGCTCAGCAGTTAAGGCGCTCACTCGCTGCTCTTCCAGAAGATCCAAGTTTGAATCCCAGGCTGGCAACTGTGGTAACTTCAGTCCCAGGGAACCCATTGTCTACTGTCAAGGTGTAACAGGCCTTACTTACATTAAGGCAACAGCATTCATAAAAATAAAATTAAGAGGCCCAGTACGGTGATATACACCTTTAATTGTAACAGAGGCTACAATTAATGAAACAGGCAGGTGGATGTCTTGTGGGTTTGAAGCTAGCCAGTCCACATGCCAAATTACAGTTTTAGCACAGCCAGGGTTATGTAGAGGAGTCTGTCTCAAAGTTTTAAATGTGATTTGGACTCTAGTCAATAAAGTGCTTGCCACAAAAGCATGAGGGCTTGAATTCAGATTTTTCAGCCTCCATGTAAAAGCTAGGCACACGCCTGTAATTCCAGTGTTAGAGAGGCAGAGATAGGAGGAGATCTGAGGCTTGCTGGCCAGCCTATCTAGCCAAACTGGTGAGCATCAGGTACAGTGAGAGGTTTGTCTCAAAAAATACAGTGATGAGCGACTAAGGAAGATAGCTCATGTCTAGTGTCTACCTGTGGCCTTCACGTCCTGGGCATACATGCACAAACATGAATACATGTGCATGTACACAAGTTTAAAAAAATGGTTCAGTCTCAAGTAAGTGAGAGGGTATGATTTGCAGTGCTGAGGGCAAGCACAGGGCCTATGTTCCCAGAGGTTGAGTTGGCAAGACAGGGGTCCCAAGTGTGAGTCTCAGGCAAGCCTGAGCTACACTGCAAGAAGTTATCTCCAAAAAATATTAATAAAAATATTTATTTTTCTTACCTGCAAGAAAAGTTAGGGTTTATTCAGAGAAGGTTTTAACAAATTAAAGTATGAGTGCCAAGAGTAGAAACCTAGACTTTGAAATTCTGATGCCAGTAATAAATCAGTCTGATTATTGCAATAGTACTGTGGTCATGCCAAAAATACATACTAAAATATTTGAGTCAAGTGGGCTCCTTGTTTTTGTTTTTGTTTTGGAGGTTTTTCTTTTTGCTTTGGAGTTTTGTTTGTTTTTAAAACAGGGTCTCATATAGACCAGGATAGCCTGGGATTTGCTGACCCTTATCAATGCCAGGATGACAAGTGCGTGCCACTGCACCCGATTTCTGCCATTCTGGGGCTTTGTGACTGCTAGGCATACATTTAGCCTTGAGGGAAATAATTTAAAATAAATTATAATGTTCCAATTATGTCATGCTCTACAGCCTGGCAATAGAAATATTCTTTCAGCAGCAGTTTTCATTGCAAATCAGCACGAATAGAGAACCTATCCAGGAGACTGGAGTTCCAAGTGAGTCTAAATTGTAAACCATCTGTCTAGTACATTACTCTCTTGGTGCTTTCAAATGGACAAGAGAAAGGAGCCTACATGACTCATAGTCCCTGCTCTGGCCACTGGCGTTAAAGCGGCCTTCTGATTTGTCTCTGGGCTTTTCACTCCTCATTTCTCAGACTACTACACACCAGCCAGAGTAACCCTTCAAAGGACCCTGCTCAGCCAGTAAAGGCTTATGCAAACCTGCAGACTTGAGTTTGATAACCGATACCTACATGGCTGCCAAGTTGTCCTCTGTTGCTAACATTCCTTCTCAGAGGGTGACATAAGCAATAAGCAATAACCTCTTCCTAAGGTCCCAACAACAAACAGAGCTTAGGTTCATCAAAACTCATTTTGGGGGTACTAATAAATTTATTAGGTTTCCTTACAGAACATGGATAAAGGGTTACTTACAGGATTGTGGGTGCTCTTCTCCCCAAAAGTCAGTCTTTACCAGCAGGGATGATGGCTTTCCCATAGCTGCATAGATAGAAGGCGCCCCTCTTTCTCCCTCCCCTGGTCTATATACTCTAACTTCTTCCCATGTTAAGTGCAATTAGGGCAGAATTACATGCAATGGGTGGTTTAAACTGGCTGAATACTCCCCTGCCTTCCATAAGGGTATGTAAGTCAAGCCCAACTGGAATAATATGAACTCCCAAAAATCGTGACTGACCTTCACCCACATTCTATGATTCTATGGTACACACACACACACACCAATTGAAAAATTGAAAACTTAGAACATGTAAGTCAAATAATTTTACTCTTTTCTCCAAAACTTTCCTATGTTTCCTAATTCACTGAATAAAACCCAGAGACCACTGTGGCCTTGTGTTAATTCCATGATCCTGGCTCTGCGCCTCTACCTACCCCCAGGAAGGCTGTCTTACATACATGGAGGCCTTACACTGACCTGCTCCCTGGGTCTGTCCTTTCAAACAATAGCATGGCTTTTGTCTTGTTGTTTGTTTGTTTTGTTTTGATACTGGGTCTTGTTATCAGTCCAGGCTATCATGGAACTCAAAATTCTCCTATCTCAACTGAAGCAGGCTTCTGGTTACACACCCCTCCCATCGCCATGGCTTCATGATCATGTTCTCTCTACAATTTGTCTTGTTCTTGTCCCCCCCCCCCCCCCCCGGAGCTGGGGACCGAACCCAGGGCCTTGCGCTTGCTAGGCAAGCACTCTACCACTGAGCTAAATCCTCAACCCCTTGTTGTTGGTTTTTAAAACATACTTTTAAATTTTAATTTGCTGCACGGCTAAACATTTTTTAAAACTGTTTTACCCATTAGTCTACTTTCCCAGTTCTACGAGGTCAGAGGTTTCACCAGACAATTATGTCCTGACTGCTTAGAACAATGCCTGCCTTAATCGAGGCTTACTTGGGATACTATGAACTAACAGTCTCTGAATAACTCCCCAGCCTTACTTTCTTCAAATATATTAGAGTGTCACTGTTATCAGTGAGTATTTCTTTAAGAGTCCATATAAAATAGTAACTTTCTCTCTAGCTACATAAAGACTGTTATTCTCTTTTATTCCCTTTTATTTTTCTTTGCATTTCGTGTCTTGCACAGTGTTATACACATTTAGATATTTATTTCCTTTTCCATAAGACCCCAGTTCCCATGAAGGAAGTGAATTTGTTTTGTGTCTTGTTTGTCTTGGTTTTGTGTGTGAACCTTTTCCTTCCTTCTTCCTTTCTTCCTTTTCTCTCTCTCTCTCTCTCTCTCTCTCTCTCTCTCTCTCTCTCTCTCTCTCTCTCTCTCTTTCTTTTGCAGACAGGGACTCTCTGTGTAGCATTGGCTGTCCTGAAACTCCCTCTCGTAGACCAGTCTGGCCTCGAACTCAGAGATCCACCTGCCTCTGCCTCAATTGCTAAGACTAAATAAGGCTTGTATGACCACTGTCCAGCTTGTGTAAGCTCTAACTGTAATGTTAATAATACAATGGCTAACCCTACCCTGTGCCTCTCTAATCATGATGTCTGAAGATTCAGAAGTCTGCAGTGGATATAAATTTGTCATCATTAGAAACTGACCATTGTTTATGTTTTTTGTTGTTGTGTGATACAGGAGCTTCCTATGTAGAGCTCTTAGAACTCCTCACTGTTGGAACTGTCTAGTGTTCATCAGCATTCCTGGTGCTGAAGAGTTGTTGGTCCCTTAGCCTTGGATCTGGGCTTGAGGCTTTACAGTTATAAATGACTATTTCTTTTTGTTTTTCTTTTTTTTTGGAGCTGGGGACCGAACCCAGGGCCTTGTGCTTGCTAGGCAAGCGCTCTACCACTGAGCTAAATCCCCAACCTCTAAATGACTATTTCTTATTTGAACAAACCAGTTCTGTTAAGATGGCATTTGCTCTGTATGTATTATAAATACTGCTAGGGCAGCAGTGAAGACCCAGGGCAATAGAGAGGAATTTGTCAGTAAGTTAGAAAAAAAAAAAAAGAAAGAAAGAAAAAGAAAAGAAAAAAGAAAAGGGAAGAAAGAGAAAAAGAAAGAGAAAAAAGGAAAGAAAAGCCTCCTCATTAAACACACCTTAGAATTACAAAATCATTTGTTTTGCCCACTTCACTGCTGTTGTTTTGAATTTCATGCAGCACTCCAGGCTGACCTCAAAATATTCCTGTCTCAGCCTCCAGGATAAGGTCCAGTTTATTTTTAAATTAAAATTTAGCCGCAGTTTTGACATAGCAGACCAATGGGGCAAAAATTATTACTAATTTCCTTCATGAACTTTAAGTAACCAGAAATTCAGTCACCAGATTTTAGAAAGAAGGAGGTACTACAGCACGCAAAGGGGTCTGTGGTGCGAGGGGTGGAACGAGACGAGGTTGCCCAGCCCACTTGTCTCAGAATTGGCGGAGGCTCCACGGGCCCCGCCCCTGTTGGGCGTTTGCTCGTACCCGGGCGGGAGCCTCTGGAGAAGTGAAAGGGTGGAGCGAGGCGAGGAGGCCCACCCCACTAGTCTCAGGATTGGCTAAGGTTTGGCAGGCCCCGCCCCTTCGGGCGAGGCTGGGGCTGCTGCCCCGAGGCGCGTGGGACGGGCGGGGCAGTCTGTGGTTCCTGCAGTGCTTGTGGCTGGGTCTGTTCGCTGGACGCCGGCCAGGGATGCTTCCGCCGGACCGCTGTACGGGTCTTGGGTTGTGGCGGAGGGATGGCGAATGTGCAGGTGGCCGTGAGGGTCAGGCCTCTCAGCAAGCGGTGAGTCTGTCAAGAGGAGACGCCTGAGGGATCAAGTGAACTGAGAGGAGCGCGAGATTCCTGCCTTCCTCAGGGTGGACTGGCGTGAAGGGAAAAAAAAATCAGACACAAATTGTCACGGGGACTCGGGGTCCAGAAGGCCTGGAGGGACAGGGCTTCGGGTCCTAGGAGATAGCGGTTCCTGTGTGGCTCCAGGGGTCGCTGCCCTGTGTGCATGTCCGTGGCGACCTGCCAACTAGAGTTTCTAGGGACCTGACGTGGGTCTTGGTGCACCTAGTAGGGCCTTTCTTTCGGAGCATGACGTGAGGAGGAGGTACAAAAGGATGGGCAAACTCCACTCCTTTTGGTGTTCTGGGAGTACCCAAGTGAGAACTGGAGGCTGTGTGTTCGTATATACACATGGGATTGCTCCATGAGGACATAGGAAAAAGAATTCTCAGGATATGGAAGGGAAATTGGGCCCGGAGAGACTACAGTTTCAGCTCAGCAGTTGATATGGTTTAAAGACTGAACTGTGACATAGGGGACGTTTCTCCAATCGTCTCATCTTGGCATCCACTGTGCTAGTGCCTTGTGCAGGGCTTGATTCTGCACCTCTCAGCCCTTGAGGCATCCAGTGCTTCATCCTCTTTTCCTCTCACTTGGGAAGTCGGAAAAGGCTTTGCACAAGAGTTGGTGTCGAGCTGTTCTGAATCTTTGAGTTTTCTGACAAGTAAGGGGAAGTGCTGAGTTCTCCCAGAACGGGAAGAGAAAGCAAATTTTGGTTCACAGGGTGTAGATGGAAGCGTTGGACACACCTGCTTGGGTTGAAGCAGAGTGACAGGTGATAAAATTGGCGGAGTATGGTTCTAGACCAGACATGTATTGAACTTAGTAGATTTTTTTTAACTGTCCAGTACACAAGATAACTTGGTAAATGGGAACAGAGATTTAAAAAGGCATTATCTCCTGTGACAAAATGGTACTGTGTGGGGCTAGGTTTGTCCTTGTAGAGGCCATCTGCTTTGGAATCTTTTGACAGAATGAGAGTCGTGAGATAGGAGGGACACAGAAAGTGTACCTCAAATTGCTGTGTTTTGATTGGTAAATGGTTTTTAAACATTTGGCTTTACATCACTGCCTGTAGTGACTCAGGGTTGGGGGCTTCCTGGGAGTGGCTGCTGTCCAGGAGGAGGTAGCTACTAATAGATCTCATTCTTACCAGACTGCCTTTTAGGGGTTTTAGGATAGCAGCATTGACCACTTAATCTTAACTTTTTAGTTCCTTGGAAACCAGGAATTTCAAATAGCATGGATCAGATTAAGAAAATGATGTTGAAACTCCTTTGTTACTTGCAGTCACTGCTAAGAATTACATCTCATCCAACAAAAATGAAAAAAACAACAACAGCAACAACTAGGAAACTCACTTTTATCTCTAGTGTAGAACCTTGAGAGTAAGTGGTAGACTGTCAAGCCTCCTGATGTCCAGGCGTGAGCAGAGTCTTAGCAGGCTGCCGATTCACAACCATAGATTCAGAGGTAATTATGTAAACACACAGTGTGATCTCAGCCAACAAGTTCAGACCAGACCACTCTTCAATTCCCACAGAATTCTGCAGAGATAGTGGTAGTACCCACTGTTCATTGCAGCTGTTTTGCATGTGTATCTGCTGATTATGTAGTCTGTACTAACATTCAAATAAGTCATCAGCACTGATAATTGTAGTTGGGAAGGAACCATTACAGTCACCTAGCCAAAGCTTACGTTATTTTTTCCAAATGAGAACATTGTCTTCTTTAAGTTCTAAAAGCAGAATTTGACCATGCTGCTCCTTCCTGAGATGCTCAAAATTATGTCTTTGTTCTATAGGGCTAGAGAAGACCTTGTATAAAATAACAGCATAGAAGTGGTTTTGAAGCCCTGGCCTTGACCTCAGGTGTTTGTCATTGTGAGATTCTGTCCTTGTCTGTCCAGACTCATTCATCATTGAAGAACACATCTGCCCATTCTGTACTCTGCCCCCTCTGTCCTGTACTTTTCACATGGTGCATTAATTTTCCCCACTTTTTTAGGGTTCTTAGGATATGTGAGAATCTGTTTCAGAAAACAAAACAAAAAGTGTTTTTTTCTCATTTAAATTCTGTTCTTATTTCTTAGGGAGACCAAAGAAGGGGGAAGAATTATCGTGGAAGTTGATGACAAAGTGGCAAAAGTCAGGAATGTAAAGGTGAGCCTGAAATTTTGTGGTTTTTTTCCTGATTAATAACTATTATGGCCCAAGTGGCCTCTTGGGGTGAATATGTTTAATATATGAGAGGAAAATGTAAGAGAATTGTAGAGGAAGCTTGGACCAATGATAAAACAAATACAACAAGAGAATTGTGCTTAGACTCCAGAAGATGTCGTGTTGGGCCCACCTATGGTCTGGTAACTAAAGTAGTGCAGCTGTTTTGGAAACCGATTAGTAGCTGAAACCAAACCCAGGGATGTAATAAGGGCCATGTTTAGCTTAACTCCTGCCAGGGCAATTTGTGTGTCTATATAATTTCCCTGGCCACCAGTTAACTTTATCCTGAGCCCCTCAACTGATAATACTTTATCCATGGCATCCTTAGGAATTTTAGCATTTACCAGATAATGTAGGGTTTGTTTTGGCCATAATTTAATCCAGACATCAGACATCAGCCTTCAGATCCCAGAAGGCCACTAGCCTGATTCTTGTTGAGGTTTTTCTCTCGAAACCCTACTTAACTTTGGAGCACAATTGGACAGACACAGGAACTTCCTTCCCTCCTCCTCACCCTCTCCTAGAGTCAACTTTCTCCACCCTTCCTGATGTGGAAGCTGAATGCATTCTCCTTTTGTGGACCTTGAACGGTGGAAAGAAGCCAGGAAGGCGACCACATGACAGCTGCTGCAGTTAGCTTGTGGTTTAAGCTAGCATTGCCAAGAACTGAGGAAGCTGAGGCAGAGTGGAGGCTATCTAGACCCCAGCCTCAGAACTATGCCCGCTCTTGTGTAACTTCTGTGATGTGATTTGTTTCCTCTTGACATTAGCTTTGTTAAAAGAAAATGGGTCCTGCCAAAGTTTAAACAGGAGCTCCTGGAGGACAAGGGGCTTTTTATTCCCTGCCTCCTCTTATCTCTCTTGCGGACCACTGCGGCTGTTTCATTGTAAGATCTCATACTTTGGGGTCTAGAGAATAAGCTTGGCCAAGAGCAAACTTTAAAAAAATATTTATTTGTTATTTTGTCATGTGTATGGGTGTTGTGCCTCCATGAAGGGTTGTGCACCGTGTGTGTAACTCATGATCTAGGAGGCCGGAAGAGGGCAGCAGATCCCTTCTCTGGGCCCAGAGTTACAGATGGTTATGAGTCACCACGTGGGTGCAGGAATCAAACCTGGGTCCAGCAGCTAGTGTTCTTAGCCTCTGAGCCATCTCTCCAGGCCTAAGAACAAACTTTAGTTTTCCCTCTACACACCTCCTTGGCTGTTGACTTCCCTAAGGTCAGTTATCTATGAACAAACTCTTACTCATGACAGCCAGGGTCTTTTGTAGTTTCAAAATGGTTAATGTCAGAGTTGCCTTTCCCTTTTCAAACTTTATTCTTGTATAAAATGTGTATTGGGGGTCTATGTCCCCTTAATCTTTACCTGGGCACTCTTAGTGCTGAGTTCTCCTCAAGGAGCTTCCCTCTGTAAGCCTTGCTTCCCCTTCTGGAGGCTGGCAAAGGACAATGGAGCAGCCAGCACATAGACAATGCATGCCTATGAGCTATGGTGATTTTGTAGCATCTGCCCATTTTACATCTGTGAAGTAGGGACTTCGGTTGTCCATTCTTGACTTTCTTCTACTCTCTGGCGAGGATGAAAGAGATCTTTGCAAGAAGCATATTCTCATAGGGAGACCATTGTCACCTGCAAGCCAGAGTTTAAGATTAAATATGAAGACTAGGCATTTCTGTGAAGAATGCCATTCTCCCCAGTACCCAGGACTCAGTGCAGTTCCAGGCTTTGGCCCTCCCCTCCCCTGCCTTTGGCCACTGGATTAATCCTGGCTGTTCTGTCTAATAACTATTTCCAAGACACTGGGGGTTAGATTCCTGCAGGAGCTGTTGATGGAAGCTCCAGATTGAGGAAACCTGTTGGACCCAGGGACTGTACTACTTAGATGCTGTCAGTATTCTCTGCAGAGACCCTGAAGTGAGTGAGTGAAGTGAGGAAGATGTCCCTACATGCTTTCTCACCTGAGCTGTCTTGTAGCTCATGTGTTTGTAAGTAGGAGACATGTTAGTGTCATAGGCATATTTAGTTCTCTGGGTCTCTGTTTTTAGTGAGATGGAGACAAGTGTTCTCTCTCTTCTTTTGTGACTGTTGTAAACATTCCAGCGGTTAGTCCAGGTCTCTGTAATTACAGAATGTAATCAAGAGCTCCTGTCCAGATTCTAGAGATCTGACGAGGAAGACACTGGATTCTGTGCTTAATTTTAGGTGAACAGTCGACTGGAGAGCTTTGGAGACACCCGGGAGAAGGTTGTGGCATTTGGCTTTGATTACTGCTATTGGTCAGTCAACCCAGAGGACCCTCACTATGCATCTCAGGAAGTGGTAATGTCATCTTCCCTCCATTCTCCTTTTTTGCAAATGTTTGCTGTAAATTTGCTTTTCAAGTCTATTATGGCAGTTGCAGGCTGGCAGTACTCTAATCAGTACTTTAACATTTGGGAGATCTCAATGCAAACTGGTTTTCCAGAGGAAAACGAATGCACTGTGGATTGTTGAACATTATTTCCATAGTGGCATCGAACTATGCACGGCCGTTTTTTACGATCTGTTGGTTAGAGATGGTAGTGAGTGGCATCAGTTTTTTGAAAAATGATTCAAAGTGGTTGGAAAAGACTGCTTGGTGGAGGAGTAGGAGCTTTGATAAAGTCTACTTCCAATTAGGGCCTTAGTGTAATTCATGTGGGGTTCAGTGCAGTTAGTCTTTTTCTATTGTAATAGATCAGTAGCTCACAGTAAACATGGCCTTGAATTGTTTGCTGCAGGACTGAGGAATCCTTGAGGCTAATATCTCCTTAGGATCTTAAACGTGTACTTGTGCTCCTACACAGAACCTGAAAAGGATAGATAGTCTGCCAGACTGCAAGAGTGTAGAGAGGTCAGTTCCAAAGCTCTGCTGGCTGAGGACTGAGAGGACTAAGGCTTTGCTGGCTGAAGGGGTCCTGGTCATCTTCTCGATGCCTTGTAGTTTGTGTCTGTCTCTTTCTCAAGTTGCCAAGGCATCTAGAGCTCTGGCCAGTGCATCTTTAGGGTATTGTTGTTTCTGGGAAGCAGTAGCAATGTATTATACTGCTTTGGTTGAGCACTGTAGAAGGTTATGATTTCAGTCCTCAGAATGGCAGCAAGCCTTGCTAGACCACAGAAAATCATCCTCATACTGGCAGTTATTAGGGTACTTTGTGACAATCTAACCCTAAAATTGAGGGGAAAAATATAGCAGGCATGGTGGCACATACATGCCTGTGCAAATTTGTATGGTGAATCTGTGAATATAAATTACCTTTTTCAGAGTTATGGGATGCTACATTAGGCTTATTTTTGTTTTTAATTATTTGTGTGTGTGTGTGTGTGTGTGTGTGTGTGTGTGTGTGTGTGTGCATATACATATGAGTGCAGTGCCCTGGGCCTGGAGTTACAGGCAGTTGTGAGCAGCTGGTTGTGGATGCTGGAAATCAAATTCAAGTTCCACATGGTTTTGAGCAGCATGATGTGAATGCTGGCAACTGTACTTGTGTCACTTGCACTAGGGCTGGAGGAATGGGCTAGCATCTAAGAGCATTTGTTGCTCTATCCAGAGGACCTAGGTCCGATTCCTAGTACCCACACGGTAGCTCATAACCATCTGTCACTCTAGTTCCAGGAGATCCAAAGACCTCTTCTTTCTACTGTGCACACTCATACACATAAATAATAATAAAATGTAAAAACAAACAAAAGCAGACTCCAACCTTTTTCTTTTTTTGTAGCATTCAGAATTAATCCTAGTACTTTTTTTATGTGCCAGACACACAATTCTGCACATAGCTACATTCCCAGGCTCACCTTCTTGAACCTTGTTGCCCATTATAAGGCACCATCCCAGTTGCTTTGGTTAAAACACAGATGTCAGAGTTCGTCTGTATCGCCTTTTCCTGGCTCATGCATGTGCTGGGGGAGCTCCGCCACGTGTGGGTGTCAGAGCGTTTTCTCATGAATATTTGCAGAGCTATGTACATTCCATCCCCAGTGTTGTTTCTTTCCATTCAAGATGGAGTCAGAAAGAAAAGAGAGAGAAGTTTATAAGAAAAAGCCCTTTTGTGCAGCAACTGGATGGGGCTTTAAGGGGGAGGCATGAGCCATTCACTCTAGTTTGCTCCCTCTGCCAGCAGCACAGCTGCTCAGCTCTGTAAGCATGGCCTTGTGCTGGATTTGGAAGGAATAAGGTCATTCTTTTGGCATTGTCTTAACTTGTTTTTCCCCCTTTCCCTAAACTCAACTGTGACTCTTAGAAGATTAACTTTTAGATTCATAGAAACATCTGAAGAACAGAGTTCCCTAACACTAGAGGTTGCTGAGGGTGCCAAATTCCTATACAAAAATAGGCAGGAAAACTGAAGAATTCTTTTAAAATGCAAAAAGTAGTTTGAAATGCTTTTTTGTTGTTTGTTTGTTTTGTTTTCCCCTGAGTGAGTCAAGGGTATCTTGGAGGTATCTGGAGCCTTGAGTGAGGGTTTAGGCTGAGAAGAGTTTTTCTGTGAGGGAGGAATACTTGATAGACAGTTTCTGAGACAGTTGTCCTTGATGTTACCCTGTGTCTGTGAGGGAGGAACACTTGATAGACAGTTTCTGAGACAGTTGTCCTTGATGCTACCCAGGTGGTCTCACTCGCATCTGCAATGCTGAGAACTGGTCTTAGGCTCTCATCCTTGTTGGGCTTGTTCTGAGGTCCAATGGGATTGTCATCTGATTAAAGAAGAAGCACCCGCCCATGGTGATGACTGCCTTAAAGCATCTGTGGAAAAGCGATTTGGAAAATCATCTAAACAAGAGTAGAAAGTCCCTTTAAAAGCCCAAACTCTCTTTTATTTATATATGCATGCCATTGAGTTGGTGTGGAGGTCAGAGGACAGCTTTGTAGAGTCAGTTCTTTCCTTCTACCCTTCTGTGGACTCTGTGCATTGACCTCAAGTGACTAGGCTAGTGTGGCAAGAGCTTCTTCATCTTGCTGGCTCCAAAGGTAGTCTTTTAAACACAGTATCTATATATCTGTCTCAGTAGATAGCTGTGTCCAGCCTGGCTGACAGCAGCTGGCTTCCCCTGAGGAAGCCTCTTTCTTGCTCAGCCTTCTTAGGTGCTAAATTTTCTCCCTAACACTATGGAGCAAGTCTTGTCCAAGTCAGCACTGTTTTAATAGTCTTCAGTTTAGAGAACCAGCACAGTTGATCAACAAAGGGCCCCTTCAAAAGGACAGTGGAGTTGGGAGAGACAGTGTCATTATGTAGCATAGGCTGGCCTTGAACTTTCAGTCTTCCTGACGGGATTATAGGCACATGCCAACAGACCTAGCACACAATGCTCCTGAGTGTACTGTTTAGAGAAGGTGTGGAGAAAGACAAGGGACTGACTTTTTCTCTCTTCTGTGATCAGCAAAAAGAAAAACAGCATGAAAAAAAACACAAAAGTGGAAAAGGCACATGTTCAGGGTCTTGCGCATGATAGGGTTTTGTGTGTGGTGGATATTATCAAGAATCATTGTCAAATAAAAAGTATTATTAATCAAAACGTAAGGGAAACAAAATTATTTTTTGGGTTATAATATTATTTTTTAAATTTTTTATTATATATTTCTTTACTTACATTTCAAAGGTTATTCCCCTTCCCCATTTCCTGTCCATAAGCCCCCAACCCTTCCCCTGCCCCTCCCCCATACAGATATTCCCCCTATACATCCCACTTATTGCCCTCCCCCATATTCCCCTGCACTGGGGGTCCACCCTTGGCAAGACCAAGGGCTTTCCCTTCCACTGGTGCCCCAACAAGGCTATTCTCTGCTACATATGCAGCTGGAGCCCTGGGTCAGTCTTTTGGTAGTGGTTTAGTCCCTGGAAGCTCTGGTTGGTTGGCATTGTTGTTTTTATGGGGTTGCAAGCTCCTTCAACTCTTTCAATACTTCCTCTAATTCCCCCTAAGGGGGTCCTATTCTCAGTTTGGTGATTTGCTGCTTGCATTGACCTCTGTATTGGACATGCTCTGGATGTGTCTCTCAGGAGAGATCTATATACAGTCCCTTTCCGCATGCACTTTTTAGCTTCATCAATCTTACCTAGTTTTGGTGGCTGTATATATATATACAGGCCACATGTATGTCAGACTCTGAATGGCTGTTACTTGAGTCACTGCTCTAAACCTTGCTCGAATATCTCCTTCTATGAATATTTTCCTCTTTTTAAAAAGGAGTGGGGGCATCTGCATTTTGGTCATCCTTCTTGAGCTTCCTGTGGTTTGTAGATTGCATCTTGGGTAATTTGAGCTTTTTGGCTAATATCCACTTATCAATGAGTGCATACCAAGTGTGTTATTCTATGATTGAGTAACCAACCTCACTCAGGATGATATTTTATAATTTATTTCATTTGCCTATGAATTTCATGAAGTCATTGTTTTTGATAGCTGAGTAGTACTCCATTGTGTAGATGTACCACGTTTTTTGAATCCATTCCTCTGTTGAAGGGCATCTGGGTTCTTTCCAGCTTCTGGCTACTATAAATAAGGCTGCTATGAACATAGTGGAGCATGTGTCTTTGTTATATGTTGGGGCATCTTTTGGGTATGTGCCCAAGAGAGGTATAGCTGGGTCCTCAGGTAGTGTAATGTCCAGTTTTCTGAGGAACCTCCAGACTGATTTCCAGAGTGGTTGTACCAGTCTGCAATCCTACCAACAATGGAGGAGTGTTCCTCTTTCTCCACATCCTCGCCAGCATTTGCTGTCACCTGAGTTTTTTATCTTAGCCATTCTGACTGGTGTGAGGTGGAATTTCAGGGTTGTTTTGATTTGCATTTCCCTTATGACTAAGGATATTGAACATTTCTTTAGGTGCTTTTTGAGCATTCGATAATCCTCAGCTGAGAATGTTTTGTTTAGCGCTGTACCCCATTTTTAATAGGGTGATTTGGCTCTCTGTAGTCTAACTTCTTGAATTCTTTGTATATTAGCCCTCTATCAGATGTAGGATTGGTAAGGATCTTTTCCCAATCTGTTGGTTGCCATTTTGTCCTAATGACAGTGGCTTTTGCTTTACAAAAACTGCAGTTTTATGAGGTCTCATTTGTCAATTCTTGATCTTAGAGCATAAGCCATTGGTGTTTTGTTCAGGAAAATTTCCCCAGTGCCCATGTATTCGAGACTCTTCCCCACTTTTTCTTTTATTAGTTTGAGTGTATCTGGTTTGATGTGGAGGTCCTTGATCCACTTGGACTTACGCTTTGTACATGGTGATAAAAATGGATCAATTTGCATTCTTCTACATGCTGACCTCCAGTTGAACCAGCACCATTTGTTGAAAATGTTATCTTTCTTCCATTGGATGGTTTTAGCTCCTTTGTCAAAGATCAAGTGACTATAGGTGTATGAGTTCATGTCTGGGTCTTCAGTTCTGTTCCACTGATCTACCTGCCTGTCTCTGTACCAATATCATACAGTTTTTATGACTATTGCTCTGTAATACTGCTTGAAGTCAGGGATGATGATTCCCCCAGAAGTTCTTTTATTGTTGAGTATAGTTTTTGCTATCCTGGGTTTTTTGTTATTCCAAATGAATTTGCAAATTGCTCTTTCTATCTCTATAAAGAATTGAGTACAAATTTTGATGGGGATTGCATTGAATCTATAGATTGCTTTTGGCAAAATGGCCATCTTTACTATATTAATCCTGCCAATCCATGAGCATGGACAATCTTTCCATCTTCTGAGATCTTCCTCAATTTCTTTCTTCAGAGATTTGAAGTTCTTGTCATACAGAACTTTCACTTGCTTGGTTAAAGTCGCACCAAGATATTTTATGTAATTTGGAACTATTGTAAAGGGTGTTTCCTTAATTTTCCTTAATTTCTTTCTCAGCCCATTTATCCTTTGAGTAGAGGAAAGCTACTGATTTGTTTGAGTTAATTTTATACCCAGACACTTTGCTGAAGTTGTTTATCAGGTTAAGTAGTTCTCTGGTGGAACTTTTGTGGTTACTTAAGTACACTATCATATCATCTGTAAATAGTGATATTGTGATTTCTTCTCTTCCAATTTGTAAGCCCTTTGATCTCCTTTTGCTGTCTGATTGCTCTGGCTAGGACTTTGAGTACTATATTGAATAAGTAGGGAGAGTGGGCAGCCTTGTCTAGTCCCTGATTTTAGTGGAATTGCTTCAAGTTTCTCTCCATTTAGTTTGATGTTAGCTACTGGTTTGCTGTATATTGGTTTTACTATGTTTAGATATGGGTCTTGAATTCCTGATCTTTCCAGGACTTTTATCATGAATTTTGTCAAATGCTTTCTCAGAATCTAATGAAATGACCATGTGGTTCTTACCTTTGTGTTTGTTTATATAGTGGATTTCATAGATGGATTTTCATATATTAAACCATCCCTGCATCCCTGAGATGAAGCCTACTTGATTATGATGGATGATTGTTTTGATGTGTTCTTGGATTCGGTTTGAAAGAATTTTATTGAGTATTTTTGCATCAATGTTCATAAGGGAAATTGGTCTGAAGTTCTCTTTCTTTGTTGGGTCTTTGTGTGGTTTTGGTATAAGAGTAATTGTGGCTTTATAGAAGGAATTGGTAGTTCTCTGTCTGTTTCAATTTTGTGGAATAGTTTGGACAGTATTGGTATGAGGTCTTCTATGAAAGATCTTATAGAATTCTGCACTGAACCCATCAAGACCTGGGAGACTTTTAATGACTGCTTCTATTTCTTTAGGAGTTATGGGGTTGTTTAGATGATTTATTTGTTGCTGATTTAACTTTAGTACCTGGTATCTGTCTAGAAAATTGTCCATTTCCTCCAGATTTTCAAGTTTTGTTGAATATAGGCTTTTGTAGGATCTGATGATTTTTTTTTAATTTCTTCAGATTCTTTTGTTATGTCTCCCTTTTCATTTCTGGTTTTCTTAAATTGGATACACTCTCTGTGACCTCTGGTTAGTCTGGCTTTATCTATCTTGTTGATTTTCTCAAAGAACCAGCTCCTGCTTTTGTTGATTCTTTGTATAGTACTTTTCATTTTTACTTGATTGATTTCAGCTCTGAGTTTGATTATTTCCTGCCTTCTACTCCTCTTGGATTTATTTATCTCTTTTTGTTCTAGAGCTTTAAGGTGTGCTGTCAAGCTGCTCACATATGCTCTCTCCTGTTTATTTTTGCAGGCACTCAGAGCTATGAGTTTTCCTCTTAGTACCGCTTTCATTGTGTCCCATAAGTTTGGGAATGTTGTATCTTCATTTTCATTAAATTCTAAGAAGTCTTTAATTTGTTTCTTTATTTCTTCCTTGACCAAGTTGTCATTGAGTAGAGCATTGTTCAACTTCCATGTATATGTGGGCTTTCTGTCATTATTGTTGTTATTGAAGACCAGTCTTAGTGTGTGGTGATCTGATAGGATGCATGGGATTATTTCTGTCTTCCTGTATTTCTTGAGGCCTGTTTTGTGACCGATTATATGGTCAATTTTGGAAAAGGTTCCATGAGGTGCTGAGAAAGTATATCCTTTTGTTTTAGGATGGAATTTTCTATAAACATCTGTTAAATCCAATTGGTTCATAACTTCTGTTAGTTTCTCTACGTCTCTGTTTAATTTCTGTTTCCATGATCTGTCCAGTGATGAGATTGGGGTGTTGAAATCTTCTACTATTATAATGTGAGGTGCAATGTGTGCTTTGAGCTTTAGTAAAGTTTCTTTTATGAATGTAGGTGCCCTTGCATTTGGAGCACAGATATTTAGGATTGAGAGTTCATCTTGGTGGATTTTTCCTTTGATGAATATGAAGTGTCCTTCCTTATCTTTTTTAATGACTCTTGGTTGAAAGTCAATTTTATTTGCTATTAGAATGGCAACTCCAGCTTGTTTCTTTGGGCCATTTGCTTGGAAAGTTGTTTTCCAGCCTTTTACTCTGAGGTAGTGTCTGTCTTTGTCTCTGAGGTTTGTTTCCTGCATGCAGCAAAATGCTAGGTCCTCTTTACGTATCTAGACTGTTAGTCTGTGTCTTTTTATTGGGGAATTGAGTTTGTTGATGTTGAGAGATATTAAGGAATAGTGATTGTCGTTTCCTGTTATTTTCGTTAGAGGTGGAATTATGTTTGTTCTCTCTTTTGGTTTCACTGCAAGGAAATTATATTCTTGCTTTCTGTATGGTTTAGTTTCCCTCCTTGTGTTGGAGTTTTCCATCTATTATCCTTTGCAGGACTGGATTTGTATAAAGATATTGCATAAATTTGGTTTTGTCATGGAATATCTTGGTTTCTCCATCTATGTTAATTGAAAGTTTTGCTGGATACAGTAACTTGGACTGGCATTTGTGTTCTCTTAAGGTCTGTATGACATCTGTCCAGGATCTTCTGGCTTTCATAGTCTCTGGTGAGAAGTCTGGTGTAATTCTTATAGGTCTGCCTTTATATGTCACTTGACCTTTTTCCCTTACTATTTCCCTTAATATTCTTTCCTTGTTTTGTGCATTTGGTGTTTTGACTATTATGTGACAGGAGGAATTTCTCTTCTGGTCCAATCTCTTTGGAGTTCTGTAGGCTTCTTTATGTTTATGTGCCTCTCTTTCTTTAGGTTAGAGAGGTTTTCTTCTATAATTTTGTTGAATATATTTACTGGCCCCTTAAGTTGAGAGTCTTCACTTTCTTCTATACCTATTATCCTTAGGTTTGATCTTCTCATTGTGTCCTGGATTTCCTGTATGTTTTGGGCTAGGAGCTTTTTGTGTTTTACATTATCCTTGAAAGTCATGTCAATGTTTTCTATGATATCTTCTGCCCCTGAGATTCTCTCTTCTATCTCTTGTATTCTGTTGGAGATGCTTGTGTCTATGGCCCCTTGTCTCTTCCTTTGGTTTTCTTTTTTTTTTAATGATAAATGCATTTTGAATTTATTGAATTTAAATATTTTCTGGTACCTTTCATAATAATGTTAAACCCTCAGATCGCTTTGCTATATTTTTCCTCTCTGGGTAAAACAAGTCAGAGAAGAGAGAGAAAGGAAGCTACTTCAGAGAGGTCAGTTCAGTTTATGAGGAGAGTTTTACAGAGACAGGGTGAACATAGAGCAAGCTAGACACAGGAGAAGACAGAATTAGCCAGAAAATGAGAAGAGGGCAGAAGATTAGAACAGATTGGTAGATTTAGTCTGAGGCTAAGCAGAACAATTCACTCAGAAGCCAAGCAGGAGAAGCCAGTTTGAATTAGTCAACTCGGAAAGCCAGCCCAAACAGCTGAGTTGAACCAGTTCGTAAGGGGCTAGAAAGGGTGAGCTTATTCAGCAGTAAGTCTCAGAGGCTGACACATTTTAGGGCTAGAGAAGATTGTACAGAGGCTAGAAGTGTACCAGCCTAGGTTAGCAGACAGAGGAAGTAAGCTTGGAGACAACAATTACTACAGGAGAATAAAGTTGCATTAGCAAAACCCATAGTTAAATTACTATATTAATTAGAAACACTAACATTACAAACACTGACCATATCAATTATAGGTACAGATATGGATAAACTATAACTTTTCACCTTCCCATTAAGGACAAGAAATGGTTTTCTATATCCAGGTTTGTCTCCCTTTGTGCTTTCTTTATTGTTTCTATTTCCATTTTCAATTCATTCACCTGTTTGGTTGTGTTTTCCTGTAATTCTTTCAGTGATTTTTGTATTTCCTCTCTAAGGGCTTCTACTTGTTGATTGTGCTTTCCTGCATTTCTCTAAGGGAGTTCTTTTTTTTTTTTTAAAGATTTATTCATTTATTATATATAAGTACACTGTAGCTGTCTTCAGATACACCAGAAGAGGGCATCAGATCTCTTTACAGATGGTTGTGAGCCACCATGTGGTTGCTGGGAATTGAACTCAGGACTTCTGGAAGAGTAGTTGGGTGCTCTTAACCGCTGAGCCATCTCTCCAGCCCCTCTAAGGGAGTTCTTAAGGAAACAAAATTATTTTTAAAAAGATGAGGGAGGAGAAGAAGAAAGAGAAGGAGGAGGAGGAGAAGGAGAAGAAGGAGAGGAGAAGAAAGAGGAGAAGGAGGAGGATGAGGAGAAGGGGGAGGAAGAGGAGAAGGAAGAGAAGGAGGAGAAGGAGAAGGAGGAGGAAGAGAAGGAGGAGGAAGAGAAGGAGGAGGAAGAAGAGGAGAAGGAGAAGGAGAAGAAAGGGGAGAAGGGGAGGATGAGGAGAAGGGGGAGGAAGAGGAGAAGGAGGAGAAGGAGGAGGAAGAGGAGAAGGAGGAGAAGGAGGAGGAGGAGAAGGAGGAGGAAGAGGAGAAGGAGGAGAAGGAGGAAGAGGAGGAGAAGGAGGAAGAAGAGGAGAAGGAGGAGGAGGAGAAGGAGGAGGAAGAGGAGAAGGAGAAGAAAGAGGAGAAGGAGGGAGAAGAGGAGAAGGAGGAAGAAGAGGAGAAGGAGAAGGAGGAGAAGGAGGAGGAAGAGGAGAAGGAGAAGAAAGAGGAGAAGGAGAAAAAGAGGAGAGGGAGGAGGAAGAGGAGGAGAAGAAAGAGGAAAAGGAGGAGGAAGAGGAGAAGAAGAAGAAAGAGGAGAAGGAGGAGGAAGAGGAGAAGGAGAAGGAGGAGGAGGAGGAGGAAGAAGAAGAGGAGGAGAGAGAAATGATTCCCCATGGTCTAGCTGCGTTTGTAGGTTTTCCTCAACTGTTCCTCACTTTTTTTCTTTAGAGGTAGCGCCTCTTCTGAATCCACCTTCACTCAGTCTAGCTGTTCTACCTGCCTAGCTTGCCATAGAGACTCTCCCATTTCTACTTCCCAAATGCTGGGATTATAGTGGTTACTATGCCCACCCAGCTTTTTAATTTAAAAAAAATATTTTTAAGACAGAGGTGCTGGGGCTATGAGCGTTCTGTCCTTTGGGCTATCCTCCTTATTCCCACAATGTGGAAAATAACATACATTTTGAGCAAGTATTTGATGAAATTTCAAGGGAGGCATATGGTAGCACCTGCCTTTAATGCCAGCATTTGGGAGGCAAAGGTGAGTGGATCTCTGAGAGGCCAGCCTGGTCTATGTAGATATAGTTATTTCCAGGACATCCAGAGCCTTTCTCAAAAAACCCAAAGGAGTGGGGGTGGGGGTGGTCAGTTAATTTTTATTCTCAGTAATGGGAAGAAAGAGTGATGTGGTGGTTTGAATATGCTTGGCCCAGGGAGTGGCATATTAGGAGGTGTGCCCTTGTTGGAGGAAGTGTGTCACTGTGGGGATGGGATCCTCCTCCTATCCACATGGGAGTCTTCTGTTTGCTCTGAAACTAGATGTAGAACTCTCAGCTCCTTCAGCACCATGCCTGCCTAGATGCTACTATGCTTCCTGCCTTGGTGATAATGAACTGAACCTCTGAAACTGTGAGCCAGCCCCAATTAAATGTTCTTTGTAAGAGTTGCCTTAGTCATGGTGTTTCTTCCCAACAATGGAAACCCTGACTAAGGCAAATCTCAAAAAATTTAGTTTGTTCACATTATAGAAGATGGGGAGGAAAGAGTTAAGAGCTGGAGGGAGATGAGGGGTGTGAGATGCTGACTTCCAGGCAAGACTTGGATGTTGCATCTTTAACTCAAAGCAGCTGTGGTTACTCGCACACAAGCAGGATCACACTGAGCCTGCCAGAACTGTATTGTGGGAAGGCCGTGGGGCTCCACCCTTTCTTGAGTATTTTTAAGCAGTTAACAGTGGTAGGGGAGGGAAAGACATTGTCCTTCAGTGGAGTAGCCAGTGATAAAGTGCACATTTCTGTAATTCCTTGAAAAATAAAAGAGCAGAGGAAAAGACTTGAAAGTAGAAAGGGAGGAGTTAGGAAAAGGAAGTGGGAGGGACTTAGTATGAGGGAAGAAGAAAGGAAAGATTAACAGAGTGAATATACTTGAAATATAGTATGTACCTATATGAAAGTTTCATAATGGGACCATTATATATAGTTAATATATGCTAATTAAAACATTTTAAAAATCTGATTCACAATATGATTGTTCTCTTTGTAATGAGATAGATCCTAAATCTGTTGATTCTCTTCCAAAAGTAAGACATTCTTGCCTAAGACTTGACACATGTGCATGCACACATTTAACCTCAGCCCCTTGGATTTCTAAAGGGATCAGTGACTTCTCAGAGCATATGACTCACTAATTTAACTTGGAGTTTACTCTTTAGTTTCATTCTGTCATTCTTAACTAGGAGCCTGTGGACAACATAGGGCCTATGATAGCTATGAATGCAGCTTAACACAAACTTGTCACCTTAATTAAAATACTGTCAGGTAGTTTTGTTTTTGTGTATGTTACTAGCTTTGTGATTCAGTTGTGTAAGTCTTTGAATGTGTGCTTTGTAGATGACAGCATCATGTCAGTAATGTCAAGGAATATTCATTGTATATCATGTAGTCCTATAACACAATAAGTGTATGGGTATCTGTCTGAGACTGGCCTCAGTATATTACCTATGGGCTTTATGGAGGGCCCTGGTTCCCTTGTTTAAACATCCATAGAAATCTCTCCTCTTTCTGCAGGAAAGGCATAGTAGAAAGTATGTTTCAATTATGAAGCAAGGGAATATGGGCTCTTCCCTCAAGTCTGAACACAATAGAAGCCTGACCTCCAATAATGACTGTGTGTCCAGGTATCAGTCAGTCTAGATTTTGGGGGTGGTGTTGGGGAGGGGGACAGGGTGGGCAATGACAAGGTCTCACTGTGTTGCTCTTGCTGGCCTGGAACTCAACATGTAGACTAGTCTGGCCTTGAACTCTTAGAGATCCACGTACCTCTGCTTCCCCAGAACTGGGATTAAGGGCATTGGCCCCCCCACATCTAGCATGAATTTTGAAGCTGTAAAAGGATTTTGAACCCTGTGGAGTTGATTTGGGAAGATGTGGAATTGAGTCCTAAAATTCTCAGTATGCAGTCTCTTAAGTAACTGTCTCTCAGAAGCATTTGTCTTGGGGATTTCCTAGAAGTAGTCCTTTTTTTTTATCACTCTTTTTTAATCACTCATTTCATCGTTTGACTCCTATTTCTGAAGTCAGGCAGTTAGGTACAAGACAGGTGCTTTCTAGGGATACTCACCAAGTTGATGTAGGAGGAATATTAATACAGCTTCTGTGAAGTTGGGAAAGGCAGTGGTTCTATTGAGATGGGATTTGACAAGAAACCCTTAATTACTCTCTCTGTTTTTTCTCTCCTATTAAATTGATCCCATCTCAATTGTGATGGTGTAGTGGTGATGTTAAATACAGACATGTCATGGTCTCAGGATGGTATGGTTTTTCCTTCTGTCCCATCAGAGATTTTAAGAAAGTTAACTTCTTTCTCTTCAAGCACCTGGACACATTCCATGGAGTTTAGTGATTCAGTTTCAGGGTTTGGAAAAGTCAGAGTTAAGCTTGGAAATGTTTTTGTAGCCAACTTGCTGCCATAGGGGAAAATACTTTTTTTGTTTTGTTTGTTTGAAACAGGGTCTCATGTAGTTCACATTGACCTCAAACTTGTTGATACTCCTACCTTCCAAATGCTAGGATTATAAATTTATGCCACTATGCCTGGCTTCTTCTTTTTTTTTTTAGATTTATTTATTTTATGAATGTTGTAGAATACACTGTCGATGTTTTCAGACACACTACAAGAGGGCATTGAATTCCATTACAGATGGTTATGAGTCACCATGTGGTTGCTGGGAATTGAACTCAAGTCCTCTGGAAGAGCAGTCAGTGCTCTTAATCTTTGAGCCATCTCTCCAGTCCCATGCCTGGCTTTTTAAAATGATGTTGTTTTGAGATAGTTTTGCTATGCAGCCTAAGCTGGCCTTAAACTTGTTCCTGCCACTGCCATCCTCCAGCTAGGACTACAGATATGTGCCACCCTACTCGGCTGAGCTGTCGCCTTTTGAAGGTAGCCTTTTCTAGGTACTTGAGTTCTGTTATCTCATTGGTTCTTCGTAGCAACACAACAACCCTAGAAAGTGAGTTAGTAAGGCCTTTGTTTACAGATGGGATAATTTGTCCCTGGTCACACTACTAAGGGGTGAATCTAGATTTAAACCCAGGTCTACTGCCTCCAAAGCCTTGATTTTTATACTAAGTTATCCTAAGTGCTGCATGAACTTGCCTCATCTCCTGACTGTGTGTTACACTCTGATATTTAAAGTGTGAGACAAATGAGCTGACAATTAGATACTGGACTGTTAAGTCTTATGGTAGTGTAGAAAAGACCAGAGGTCATGAATGATGTCTTATTTTCAGGCCCTCTTTGTGACTCTTTTCTTTCTGAGAAATGGGGAGCACCACCTAATTTTAGTTCTGTAATCAAATGTTTGTGGATCCAGTCAAGATGCCTTATTCTAAATTACCTGACTTCTTTCGTGGACTTGAGTATTGTGTGAGATAGGCAATAGCTTATACTTTGGGGCCAGATGTTGAAGTGTATGTAGATCTGCACACCAGCCCTGTAGTCAGTATGCTGTGGAACTCATTATGTAACTATGATAAATCTTCAAGTTGCTATCCTCCTGCCTCTGCCTCCTGAGTGCTGAGATTACAGAGCTACAGTAGCTCATTGTGCTCTTTTCCTTCCCGGGATAGCTCAGCATTCCTGGCACCCCTTTTTCATCTGTGCTGTACCTTAGGGTGTCCAGTTTCACATCTGAGGGGAATGAACCCAAGAGCGCCAGAATGAATCCAGAAGATTTAATATATGATGCTTTTGTTTTGTTTATTTGGAGACAGAGTGCCCTGTGTAGGCCAGGCTGGCCTGGAATTAAGATCTTCCTCCTTCGGCTTCCTTTGTTCCAGTAAGATTTGTAAAGCGGGAGTTAACTTTGTGTAGTTTGAAATTGACTTGAAGTCTGAGGAATAAAGCGGAAGAAGTGGCCTGAAGCCGGTGTTTTGAGGTCTTGTGACCAACATAGCCTGACTGTGCCGCAAAGGCTTTGGGGCTAGAGGAGGGGAATGTGGCTTTAGGCAGATGAGGCAGATGCTGTACAGATCATCACAAAATCTGTTAAAACAAACCTTAAAGTGAGATGGGCCTCAACAGGCTTTGCTAAAGTATGAAACCAGTTCACTTTTATCTGCATCACCAGCACTGACCTGGAGACACCCTTCAGACCAAACAAGATTAAAAACAGGAAATAAGCTTCTCGAAGCATAATTGTCGGAAAAGTCTTTCCACATAGGCACAATCGTTTGGGCTTGTTTTCCTTCCCCCATTTTTGTGTATATGTGGTGTGCAGGCATGCATGGAGGTTCGTGTGTGTGTGTGTGTGTGTGTGTGTGTGTGTGTGCGCGCGCGCGCGCGTGCGTGCATGCATGCATGCATGTGCGTGCCTGTGTGCATGCATGCATGCATGCATGTGCTCATACAAGCCAGTGATGGATGAGCTACCACACCCACCTAGTTCTTTTGTTCTAAGAACCCAAACACTAGTTTTCACTTTGGCCTTGTCTGGTGAGCTCCCTGGCCACCGAGCTGTATCTCCAGCTCTGTCTGTATAAGTATTTGAAGCACAAACAATTCAAAGCAGGTTGCTCCTACCTGACTACCTCTTGATGCTACTGGACCAAACCCTTTATAAACAATGCTAAGAAGCTTTTATGAGCATACTGAAAACAGTGCTGTGTGCTACACTGACCTGGTGATGTGCTTCTGAATGAAGAGAAAACATGTGGAAAGTAATTCAGGCAGGATTTAGAGGAAAACTACATACAGAACAGCCATAATGTAATTTTCTTCCACATTTTTTTATTGTGAGCGTTCTGGAGTCAGTCCATAGTTATGCATTCATTACTCATTCTTTCCATGGTTATGAATTGACTGTGTTACATGTGGGTGCCGTGTCTGAGTCTCAGCCTTAAATGAGTTCCCTTCTGTCCAGTACTTCAGGCACTTGTCTAGGTTTTCTTGTAATAGTGAACCCAAGGCAGCCCTAGACACAGGGATCCAGCTCCCAGGACTGTTGTTTTTTTACATGCTATTCTCATGAGAGCAGTGTGTGTAGGAAAGTTATATTTGAGAAAAAGGGAAGGAAGGGCCAATGAGTCTAAAGGCTAGGAAGGAAGTGCTTATTTGTTTTTTGTTTTGTTTTTCTTTTCTCCACAGACGTGCTATTGTGTTTAAATAAATACTGTTGAGGAAGGTTTTGGAAGCACTAAGACTATGAGGCAGACTCTCTGCATAGCCCTGGCCTTTGTTCACAACCCTCATCTGGCTCAAGTGACGTATTATGAGCTGTGTGGTCCAAAGGAGCATTGCCATCTGCTATGGTGTAACCCCATTTAAACTGTATATGTGTGTACTCATACACACACATACACACACAATCACACACACACCACATTAGTATTTTAAAATAAGCTTATAAAATAACGTGTTTCTCTATGACTTTTTCAGGCATCCTTAGTATTACTTGTGTATCTCTCCTTCTTCCCTCTCCCTCTGTGTTACCAATATTCTTTTTTTTTTTTTTTTCTTTTTTTTTTCGGGGCTGGGGACCGAACCCAGGGCCTTGCGGTTGCTAGGCAAGCGCCCTACCGCTGAGCCAAATCCCCAACCCCACCAATATTCTTTTAATATTTAATATTTAATATTTAATACTGAGTACTTGAGTGGCATGCTAAAATCTGAGAACCAGTGGGGTTTTTGTTGCTTTTTTTGTTTGTTTTCTTTTGTTTTTGAGACAGGGTTTCTCTGTGTAACAGCCATGGCTGTTCTGGAACTTTCTTTGTAAACCAGGCTGGCCTTGAATTCACAGAGGTCTGCCTGCCTCTACCTCCTGAGTGCTGGGATTAAAGGTGTGTGCCACTACAGCCATCCAAGAGCTAGTGTTTTATACATTTTCTATTCGCTGGCAAATGGGAATGTTGTACTTACAGGTTGGTGGAAATGTGCTAAACTGAAAAACAGCTATTCTAAATGTGTCAGTTTCTCTATATCTGGTTTAAAAAGTCTTTCAGCTAGGTGTAGTAGTGTACACTTTTAATCCCAGCACTCAGGAGGCAGAGGTCACTCTCTAATGCTACCCCTGTATATTCACATGCTTTCCCACTTCAGCTCTTGACAGTTTTCTGTTCTGAGAGTTTTTTCTGTTCTGAGAGTTTTATGTTTCCCAGATATGATAAATACAGAATTGGTACTTTGTTTTTCTGGCTGGTCCATCAGGTTAAGGCACTTGCCACCAAGCTTGACAACCTGAATCTGATTGCCCTGGACCTATATGGCAGGAAGAACAAACTGAGCCTCAGACGTCTTAAGGTGTAGCTTTTGTTTTGTTGTTGTGTCTGTTTCATTTTTGTTCTGGGCCTGATGATGCATGCAGTTAATCTCATCACTGAGGATGCAGAGTCAGGTGGGTGGCTCTCTGTGAGTTTGAGGCTAGCCTTTCCTACATACTGAGATTCTGTCTCAAAAAGAAAAAAGAAAAAGAATTTCTCCATCTACTAACCTTGAACACTATTCAAGTTCCATCCATATGGTTGCATAGATCAAAATTTGCTTTATTTCCCAAAATTTTCCTTGGAGGTAAAAGTTTATCTTCTAATTAAGTTCTACTTATCCCCCTCCCCCACTTCCCTTAATTTTGTGGAAAGACTATAGGTTAAAATGCATTTAAGCTGTTCTTTGTAATTAGTGTATTTAAAGCTATACTTTACTATGGTCACAGTGTTTGTTGTATTTTACTGATACATTGTTTTTCCATTGCATTTTTGGGTGATTCATAATTTCAGTTTTTATTTTTCTGTGATTGAGGGGTCATCTAACAGCAATTTCTTTATTTCTGTCCTGTCTAATTGTCTTATATTACTGATGGCTTTGTGGCTGAACTGTGATTGCCTTGCTATGGAAAGGATGTAGTACACTCAGTGGAAGAAAATAAGCCAGAGTCTTAGCTTGCACTAACATTTGAGTCCTGTTTCCTGGTGTGTTTGTTCCAAGTTCCATTCAGTTAGTGTCTCACAGTGTGACACAGTTGTTCATACAGCTTAGACAGGCCCTGTGCAGGGTTCTCCTGAGACATCTTCCCATTGTTGTAGTGAATACCTAAGACGATCAGCTTCTGACAAGAAAGAGTTATTTGGGGCAGAAGCTACGTTTACACTCATTAAACCTTGTTGCTTAAAGACCTGTGGTAAGCATGAGGCAGAGCAGAATTTCTGGAAAGCAAAGAGAGAATAAGATGCTTGCTGCTAAGGTCAGGAGAAGGGAGGACGAAGAAGGGGCCAGAGTCCCCAGTCTTCTTAAAGGTCACTAGTCTGCCTCATACTGCCCCTTAGGAAACCAAGCCAATCAAAACCTGGCCCTTGGGACATTTATAATCATATATATATATCCCACCTCTATGCCATGTTCTTGGTTCCTCAGGTAGGCTTCTCTGTTATGTTGAGTAACTTCATTTAGCTCCTCCTCCGTGTCAGCTCTTCACCCTTTCCTGCCTTACTCTGTACCCAAAGGGGTGGCCCAGCCCATCAGGCTGATCAGTGGACTCCTTTCTCCTCTGGCTTGAGGTTGGGGTCAAATGATTGAAATCCCTAGCAGGAGATGGGGGAGGCAGTTTTCTGCAATAGGATTGGCCCACTCTGGCAACCTTTTTTTTTTTAAATTCTTTCATCCATTACATCACGACCACTGTTTCCCCTATCTCCACTCCTCCCAGTCCATCCTCCATCTCCCTCTCCCCCAGATCCACTCTCCTCAGTTTCCCTCACAAAGAAAAAAAAATGCAGGTTTCCCAGGGGCACTAATGAAACATGACTTAACAAGTTACAATAAGATTAGGCACAAACCCGCATGTCAAGTCTGACTGAAGCAACCCAGTAGGAGGAAAAGGGTCCCAAGAGCAGGCAAAAGTCCCACAAGAACAGCAGCCTTAATACACATACACATACACATACACATACACATACACATACACATACACATACACATACACATACACATACACATTCACATACACATACACATACACATTCACATACACATTCACATACACATACACATACACATTCACATACACATACACATACACATACACATTCACATACACATTCACATACACATTCACATACACATTCACATACACATTCACATACACATACACATTCACATACACATACACATACACATTCACATACACATACACATACACATACACATTCACATACACATACACATTCACATACACATACACATACACATTCACATACACATACACATACACATACACATACACATTCACATACACATACACATACACATACACATACACATACACATACACATATCCTTAATGTATACGCAGAGGACCTGGCGTAGACCATGTAGGTTCTGTATTTGTCCAGTCTGGCAATCTTTAAGTCAAGCGTCCCTTAAACTGGCAACCTGCCTGCCTCCCTCCTCGCAGGTCTTGGTGATCTCCTTCTCGCTTGTCTCTGAACTCTCTCTTGTGCACTCAGGGTAGTCAGTTTCCACTGCTACTGGTCCAAGTTGCTGCGCTATCCCCTGTGGTTTCCCTGTCTTTTCTAAGTGGTGTTTGTATTGAAGTTCTAGTGTATGATTCCAGCTTGAGAGTGACTGGTCTAGCTCACTCCGGGCTGATGCAGTATACAGCATATTTCTTATGTCACTAGTGTGTTTGCTTTCTGGTCATTATTCATCTATCAAGACTGTGAACTATCTTACGCTTGAATAGCAGTTTCATGCATTATTTCTTCCTAATTGACTTCATCTGATTCTGAAAGTAAACTTTGAGTTTTTATTCTCATCCTCCCGATTTTACCAGTGGTGAGAAAGGAACAGCATGTGACTAACAGCAGGTTACATAGAAAGTGATAACACTAGTAGCCATGTGACCCAGACAACCTAAATGCAGTATCTTTTCTGGTTACTTTCTCCATACCTTTTCAGGAGATCCATTGTCTTGTACATGCTAGGCAAGCACCCTTATCACCATTAAAATAGAATTCTTGAGACATTTACAAACTTACAGAGAAAATAGTCTCTGACCCATTTGGAAGTTTCCCTCAATTCTTGAGTGTTCATTTCCTATAAGAGGATACTCTGTGATATAATTACAATGTAACTTTCAAAATTGAGAAATGAAGTGACAGTTTTAGTGCCCTGTGATTGTCAAACCACATTTAGGGTTCATTGATTGTCCCAGTAATATTACAGCTGAGAGATGAAAGGAAAGCCCGGAGCAGGAAAAAGGGTGACAGGTCCAGGTTCACATCCAGATAGACAAACACAGGCTTTTGAGGAGACTGCATCAGCAGTCAGCACCAAGCTGAGTTGGGGATTCTCAGTCCATGACACACATACCAGGTATCAGAAGATCGGTTGGTATGGAGCCATGTTATCATAATGTTACATAGCAGTTACTTCGTGGGGTACAAGAGAATCCTACTCTTTCCTTAGTCTTGTATGTCTAGTAAGTTCTTAGATTCAGTGCGACACACACACACACACACACACACACACACACACACACACCCTTTTAAGACAGGGTTTCTCTGTGTATTACTGACTGTCCTGGAACTCTCTCTGTAGACTGGTCTTGAATGCAGAGATCACCTGCCTCTGCTTCTCAGGGACTGGATTAAAGGCATTCCCACTGTGCCCAGCTCCCTTATATGACTGTAAAATACCATGTGTTCTCACAGTTTCAGTTCTTCCCAGTAAACGTACTGAATGGCTCCCCATGAATTCCTAGGGATAAATCATTCATCAGTTCATGCTGGATCAGTTAGTGATGCTGACAGTTTCTGGGTCCATCCAACGGCTGCTATCCTTCATCCTCAAACACAGTCAAAAGCTACTTGTAGAGTCTTTTAGGGCAGTGAAAATCCACTGTTTTAATGCAGTATGGAGTAATTTAGCATAGGCCATCTCAACACCAGACAAACAGGGACTCTTTATTCATCTGCCAAAGTCAGATAGAGGCTGATGCTTCTTTCCTGTGGGGAAATCTGCTCTAGAGGAACAGAGACAATGTTTGATCCGTACTTGGGCCAAGGCTGAAATGAGGTCTGTTAACCCTGTGTTAGGCATGATTATAATTTTTTGTGGTTCTGGAGTTTGATAGGCAAGGCACTGTACCACTGAGCTGTCTCCAGCCCACTCTGGGAGCATTATCATCATTTCAGAGATAAGGAAACTAAGTTCAAGTTACTTGGCCAGAGATCCAGCTTTAACACAAACCTCAAAGTCTGTGTCTTTGCCTATTAACCTTGCAGTGCATCTCTTTAGAAGGGTTAGGTTGTTCTTTTGCCAGCTAAAGCCCCACGGAGTTACAGATGCTACATGGATATTATCTCTTCAAATAAGGGACTCTGAATTCTTTTTTTCTAGCACAGTGACGTTTGATGGTGGGTCAGTGTGTACATATGTCTAGTCATCCTCACCTCACCATCTCTGTGATGGGCGGGGCATGTGCAGTTCTGGGACCCTTAAGGTTTCTCTAAAGTGATTGATTAATGGTGTAATTGAAATCATAGGATTGAGTAAGTGCCAGCAGTTGTTTAGATCACTTTCTGAATTAAAGGTTCTTAGTACCAAATAGAGTTAATTTTTAAAGAAAAAGATTCCTATCAAAATAGACCCAAGTCTATTTTCAGACTTGAAATATCCCTCTTGGTTCTTCACTAGAAGGTTTCTGGTAGCAACATTTGAAGTTAATATTTGCTACTTAGTTTGAATACTTTCTCATTCTATATTGGAATTGTCTCAGAGTGTCTATTGCTTTGATAAACACTATTGACAAAACTGAACCTGAGGAGGAAAGGATTTATTTCATCTTATACTTCCAGGTAATAGTTCATCGCTGAGGCAAGTCAGGCAGGGGAGGAAGCTGGAGGTAGAAGTCTTGGTATTGGCTTGCTCCTCATGGCTTATTCAGTCTGCTTTTTTACAGCACCCAGCTCAGGATGGCACCACCTACAGTGGGCTGGGCCCTCCCCCATCAATCAGAAATTGAGAAAATGAACTATAGACTGGCCTACAGACAACAGTTTGTTAGTTTGTTTGATTTCAAGACAGAGTTTTCTGTATAACAGCCCTGGCTGTCCTGGAACTTGCTTTGTGGACCAAACTAGCCTCCACTCACAGAGATCTGCAGGCCTCTGCCTCCTGAGTGGTGGGATTAAAGACACACACTTGCTTGAAGGTAGACTACAGGCAACTCTGATGGAGGCATTGTTTGCAGTTGAGAGTCCTTTAAATGACTCCAGCTGGTGTTAACATGCTGTAAAACTAGCCAGACAGGAACAACATGAGCTTTTTAAAGTTACTTTTGATATTAGTCTACTTGGGATAGAGAACATAATACTAACAGAACAAAAATCTCTCCAGACCAAAGAAACCTATCAGTGACAAGTTCCTTTAGTAATATATAGGCCATGCCTTATGATTGGATCTTGAATGGTTGTCATGAAATTGTTAACCGTGTTGTTGATTCTAGCTGGATTTGAGAAAGGCACATAGACACGTGTCAGACAAGTACGGTGGTGTACCTATTTAATCCCAACAGTCAGGAGGCAAGAGGCAGGTGGATCTGAGTTTGAGGCCAGCCTGGTCTACAAAGTTAGTTCCAGGACAGCCAGGGCTTCACAAAGAAACAAACCCTGTCTCAAAAAACCAAACCAACCAAATAAACAAAACAAAAGGCTATGGTTAGTCTGTGTTATATACTCTCTATACTTGAACTCAAAGACAGACAGACAGACAGACAGACAGATGAAGTTGCCTATCTCTCCTGAATAGGAGCCTACAGTACACTGCAGTTCAGTGTCTTATTTTAGCCTTTAGACTGTCACAGTGAGCTGTTTACATCTGCTTCCTTGTGTTACCTGGGTGGAGCGGAACACACATTCTTTGCCTATTTTCCTCTTTCTAAAGTTGTGAGTTTTCCAGGATCGAATGGGCTAAGTTCAGCATTCTTGGCTGGAGCTCAGAAGCCTGTTGACAGCTTTTATCATTAGGCAAAGTGCTTTCTTCAAAGATACTTTCAAAACACATTTAGGCAGTTATTTGCATTTGGATAAAAACATAGACAAAGAGGACCTAGGCCCACCACACATATGTAGCAGATGTGCAGCTTGATCTTCATGTGGGTCCCAACAGCTGGAGTAGGGGCTGTCTCAGACGATGTTGCCTGCCTGTAGATCCAATTCCCCTGACTGGGCCACCTTGTGTGGCCTCAGTCGGAGAGGATGCACCTAGTCCTGCAGTGAGTTGGTGTGCCAGTGTGAGGTGATGCCCAAGGGAATGGGCCACCCTTTCTCAAAGGAGAAGGGGATGGGGGGATGGGTGAAGGGGGGACCAGGAGGTGAGTGGGGGCTGCAATCGGGATGTAAAGTGAATAAATTAATTAATGGAAAAATATAGACAGAATAACTTTTCCTTGTTTACTCCGCTCTCTCTCTCTCTTTACTCCGCTCAGCTGATCATAAACTGTGGGCAGAAAAAAAATATTTATATTTTGATATGGTTCTTTGCTGTTTCCACCTCTCTTCCCAGCTCCTGCCCTAGGAAGTTGGAGTTCTGTGGAAGATTTTCCAAATAATGAATGGATGGTAGTTAACTCATCTGTTCTAAGGCAGCAAAATATACTTCTTCTTCAGACTCAAGAATTTCACCTGCTCTGACTTTAGGAGGCAAACAAGATCTCCCCTGACCTTTAACTTTGCTAACATGGGGTTAGTGTGACTAGAGAGAGCTGCAAGAGAGATCATGGGAGCTCAAGTTTTTTACTGCACACTGGTTTCCTTTGGCCTTTTGCCCAGATAATGGAAGCATTAAAAAGCAAACAAAAACAAACAGTTCTCTGCCAAGAAGCCTAAGTGCAGCTGCTAAAATACAGAGCTGTGTAGTCCTGACTTAGCTCCTGCTATTTCTGGTTGCCCTGGTTTCATGTGTGAAGTCAGTCTCTGCAGTAGTCTGTGTGATGCCGATACAAGTATCCATCTTACAGCTAGAGAAACAGAAGCTTTCAAAACTTGCCCAGGATCACCCTGCTTTGAAGTGTAAGACCTACACTACAATTTGGAACCATAGCAGATGAGTCAGAATTGAAAGGGAAGTTGAAGAAAGAAAAAAAAATCAGGAACACTGTGGTACCCCCTAGGCATCAGGGATCCATCACAGCACAGCACAGGCAGCAGAGCGCCATCTGCCACTCTTCTGCCTTGTGCTTGGTTCTCTGGGGGAATTGTCAACTGCTGCCTGTGTTTGTCTTTCTTTGGAAAGTCTCCCTGGTTGGTAGCCTCCTCTCAGGTGTCATTGCTCTAGCAGCCCAGAGTGAAGAGGGCGCTGAGGTAATGAACTGGGTTCTGCTTCCCACCAAGACCAACACCAGTGGCCAGAAGTGTTCCAGTGCTGCCTAGCAGAGAACAGTTCAGGTTTCGGGAAACAAAGTACAGTTTCCATATGAGGACTTCTGGAGGTTTCTGGATTTGTCATAAAACCTGACCTCAACTGAAGTGATTGTCTAGCAGAACCTGCCGGCTCTCAGGAGCAGTCAGAAGACAGACCCTCAAGGACAACTTTACCCTAAACTGGAACTGTGGCGGTCTTCAGACCTTGAATTTGCCTTTTGGGGCAGTGTTTCACTATTTCCACTGCATTAGCCATAGTAGGCATTTCCTGGTGTATGAGGAAAAGTATGTTTTTGTTTTTTTTTATCTTTGCCCTGCCTTAGATTTTCATTGTTAGACCGTGAAACACTGGAGCTGAGATATAGCTCAGTCCCTTAAGAATGTTTGCTGCTGGGGTTGGGGATTTAGCTCAGCAGTAGAGCGCTTGCCTAGAAAGCACAAGGCCCTGGGTTCGGTCCCCAGCTCCAAAAAACAAACAAACAAACAAACAAACAAACAAACAAAAAAACCAAACCAAGAATGCTTGCTGCTCTTTCAGAAGACACAGTTCAGTTCCTAGAACCCAGATAGCTCACAACTGCCTGTAACTTCACTTCCATGGGATCTGGCACCTTCTTCTGGTATCAGCAGGTACTCACATTTGTGTGCAATGCTCTACATGCACATACACAGAAATAATTAAAAATAAAGTCTTTTTAAAAAAGACTAGGAAATATGCACTTTAAAAAAAACTAGGCTGATATAGGTACTTAAAAATATTTGAGCAGACTTACTGAATTTTCTCTTACAATTTTTTCCTGAAGTTGAATTGATTCTTATGAAATGATTGAGTTTAGATTCAATATTTTATATTTTTTAAATGTGCTATAGGAAAACGGGCCAATGACAAGCTCTTTGCTTTTGTTGTTACAGGTATTCCGGGACTTGGGGACTGAGGTACTGTCTGGAGCTTCCAAAGGCTACAACATATGTCTCTTTGCCTATGGGCAGACAGGCTCTGGGAAGACATACACCATGCTGGGGACTCCAGTGAGTATTAGCACTGAAGTGAACCATCTTCCAATGCCACAAAAAAAAAATCTGAATCTTACATTGTCCTTACCACTGTGATTTAGAGTATGACCAATGTTAATGAGATCAATGCCCTCTTCTCTATTAACAACGGGACATCACCACTTTAACTGAATGGTAAACTCTGTATAATTAGTTTCTTTTTGTGAAACCTTGAAAATCCAGAATTTCATGGTTCCCTTGACAAAGAGTCCTTATTGGTCCAACTGGAGATGCATATGGTTTTCAGGTTCATCACTTGAAGCTTAATACTTTTGTTGGGGATTAAAAGTATATAGAGTGTAATACAAGTCGTTTTTAATAACAGAAAATTGAGGGGATAATCCTAGCTGTGGTAGTACCTGCCTTTAACCCCAGAATTTGGGAATAGAGGCAGATAAATCTCTGTGAGTTCCCAGCCAGCCAGCGATACACAGTGAGATTCTGTCTCAAAACAAATAGCAGCAAGAAAAATAGAATTCAAAGGATAGCACTCTTTAATAATACCCTTTCTGCTGCTAGGCGTGGCGGTGCATACCTTTAGTCCCAGCAGAGGCAGAAGGATCTCTGTGGGTTTTAGTCCAACTTTGTCTACAAAGCAAGTCTAGGATAGCCAGGACTCAGAATCCTGTCTTGAAATCCCCCATACCCTAAAAAAAAAAAAAAAAAAGACTCTCCTTTGTTTTAAATGTACAAGTATACTAATGAGACGACCTGGGCAGCTGTTGACCTTGCATAGGGACAGCCTGAAAGAATGTCCACTTCTCTGAGCCCAGCTCATTGTTTCCTTTGTCCATGACTGGTGTGGGTCAGGTATTTGAAATTAAAGAAGAAATTGCCCACTGAACCAAGAGGAACAAAACCTTAAACCTCTGGCTAGATATGAGGTAGAGGAAATAGCAGCTTCTTTGAATTTTTGCACAGTTTTGCAGAGGTTGTTCATTCATGTGTCCTGTGTCTAGGGATAGCAGTAGGAATCTAGAAGGGACCACATTAATAGTGTGAATTTATCCAAGCACAATAAAGTTCACTGCAGGAAAGCACATGTCTAGGTTTACCTGCTTCTCTTATCTGTCTTATGGTGATTATCAGCCTCTTGTCTGTATGTTCCTTTTGTTAGCGTCTCCTGAAAGTGCCAGCTTGTAGTCTTCTCTGTACTTCTATAGAGGCTGGCTAGCACACACACCCATCCTGTGTGCTTAGGGATTCCAGGTTTCCAGGTGCTTTGTGCTAAGGGGAGGGCATGTGGACAGTGCCCCAAGTAAGCAGTGATGTGATGTTTTCTTTTCTTTTTTTTTTTTTTTTTTTTGTCACCAGGCCTCTGTTGGGCTGACTCCGAGGATCTGTGAGGTATAGACTCTCCTTTGTTGTGTACTCTCACAGTGCATTTCCTATGCCAGCTCCCTTCAGTAATACCTAACCCTCTGGTTTGTGCAGGGTCTCTTCATCAGGGAGGATGACTGTGCCTCGATGCCTTACTCCCGTAGTATAAAAGTAAGGTAAGAGCTCAAGTTCCAGACCCCAAATGTCCCGTTTCCACTCCAGACTTCATGTTTCCAGCTCCAGAGTCAACAGAGGGATGGAGAAAATCCACAGTATACGAAATGGGGAAATGTACTTAAGCCTTTGGTTGTAGAAACTAATTCCCTGTCCTGGACTAGCCTATCAGGTTCTCCTCCAATGTGTCTGTTCCCCCTCACTTCCTGTAGTCTCATTCTTGTTTTTGGGATTTCCCCTCCTAATCCCTGCTGGCTCATTCTGTAGATTTCAAACCAAATTCCCAGACTAGTGCTAGAGCCAAAATTTTTTTGTTTTGTTTTGTTGGACAGCATCATGCTATGTAACCTAGGCTGCCCTCAGACTCTTTATCCTGCTGTTTTATCCTCCCAAGTGTTGTGGTTGTAGGCATGATTCTCCATGGCCTGACAAAATAAAATTTTAACCAAGCTGCAGTGAGAAAAAATTGACACATGATTACTAGGTTTTTTTCCCCCCTGCCTTTTTCATAATTTTATTTGTATGAGTACACTGTAGCTGTCTTCAGACACACCAGAAGAGGGCAATGAATCTCATTACAGATGGTTGTGAGCCACCATGTGGTTGCTCGGAATTGAACTCAGGACCTCTGGAAGGGCAGTCAGGGCTCTTAAGCCCTGAGTCATCTCTCCAGCCCTCTTTTCTTTTTTCTTTTTTCCCTCCCTTCATCTTTCTCTTTTTCCCTCCCTCCCTCCCTGCCTCCTTCCCTCTCTCCTTCCTTCCTTTCTTTCTTTTCTTTTTTTTTTTTTCTTTTCTATTTTTCGGAGCTGGGGACCGAACCCAGGGCCTTGCGCTTGGTAGGCAAGCGCTCTACCACTGAGCTAAATCCCCAACCCCCTTTCTTTCTTTTCTTAGACAGGGTTTCTCTGCAAAGCCCCATCTGTCCCATAACTGGCTCTGTAGACCTGCTTGGCCTCAAACTCACAGAGATCAGCACACCTCTGCCTCCTGAGTGCTGGGATTCAAGGTGTGCACCACCACTGCCTGGCTTTACTAGTTTTTCTTTAAACCTTGTATTCTCCTTCCTTTCTCACCTCCTCTCTTCCCTTTCTGTTATATGTAATTATTATTGGTTTAGTTAGGATGAAATAGGTTTCTAGAAAGTATAACATTTTGCTCACAGTCTTGATGTGTAAAAGAGATCAGAGTTGTCCAGCTTACAGCAGGGCCAGGGATGGGACCTTCACATTTAATTTCCTCTGTTGGCTTAGTAGTGGTCCTTCAGATGAAGCATTCAAGTTTATGAGCCTATGGTGTATGGGAACCATTCTCATTCAAAGCACCACAACCATCCACTTCTCCCCCAAATAGTGCCCAGTTGGTGAATTAGGGATCAAGCATTTAAATGCCTGAGACTATGGGGGGCATTTCTCATTCAAATTACCACAAGTACATATAACTGCTTTTGCAGAGGACTCGTTTTATTTCCAGCATTCATGTGTGATGGTTCATAACTGCCTGTAAATCTAGTCCAGGGGCTCTGACTCATTCTGGCCTCTAAGAGTACAAGCTCTCACATGTGCACCCTGCCCCCCATATAAATATCGTAGAGCAAACAAAAACCAGAACAAAAGAAGGATCACATTGGAAGGTAATTCATTGAAAGAAAGCTAATCTAAAAGTGGAACTGATGTTATAAACTGGGATATAATGGTAGCCAGTGCTCAAAACCTTGCTGTGTACATGGAGAAAGACACTTACAGGAGAGCCCTGGCTTGGTTGAAGTTTTAAGGTTATCAGAGCCAGAACAGGAAGCCAGACCTTTTGGTTCTCAATTTAGTGTTTCTCCTTTTTCTTCAGAATCTAATTGTCTTGCCTTTTTCTGTGTCTTTAGCTTCCTAGAGATCTACAATGAACGGGTGAGAGATCTTTTGAAGCAATCCAATCAAAATAAGTCCTACACCTTAAGGGTCAGGGAGCACCCAGAGATGGGACCCTACGTCCAAGGTGAGCATCTGTGATCTTGGGAATTGGAGAGCCTCCTGAGGTGTGGGAAGTTCTCCTAATGTTTGATAGCTTTTTCAGCATGCATAATGATGGTTTTCTGTGTGTTGACTATTGTGCTGGACATTGGTTGTATGCTGATAAGCTGATGTGATGTTTAAGCTGCCTTCAAGGCAAGCTTAAATTCTGATGAAAGTGTCATAAGGCGAACAATTACCCATTGTGATAAAGGTTTATAAAGTAGCTAGATACAGTGATTGAAAAGACCTCTGAAGCCGGGTGGAGGTGGTACATACCTTTAGTCCCAGCACTTGGGAGGCAGAGGCAGGTGAATCTCTGAGTTTGAAGCCAATCTGCTCTACAGAGCAAGTTCCAGGACAGCTGAGACAGCCAGAGTTACACAGAGAAACCCGTCTCAAAACACCAAAAAGAGAAGGAGGAGTAGGAGGTAGAGGTAGAGGTGGAAGAGGAGGAGGAGGTAGAGGTAGAGGTAGAGGAAGAGAAGGAGGAGGAGGGGGAGGATGAGGAGGAGAGGGAGGAAGAAGAAGAGGTAGAAGTGGAGGAAGGACCCTTGTAACCTCAGCAGGTGGATTTCTGTGAGTTCCAGGTCAGCCAGTCTACAGAGCAAGTTCCAAGATAGCCAGGGCTACACAGAGAAATCGTGTATTGAAAAACCAAAAAGAATAAACTTAAAAAAAAAAGACTCTTGGAACATGTAGGCAACTGAAATCTGTGTGTGGTCAAGAGAGGATTTTCTGGCAGATGTAACAGAATTGATGCTAAGCCTGGAAAGGCTCATAGGACCCAGTCCTGGGAAGATGAGTAGAGTCAGGCACTGACACTGGGGCTGGGTACCATCTCTCTTTTACTTTATTAGCCTGGGATCAGCAATTTAGGAGGAACGATTGTGCTCTTTAAGGAGTAATGTTATATCCTTTTGTTGTGGGGTGTAGCCACCAGAAAAAAACACTTGGACACAGGTTCAAGCCAATAGAAAGCCTTTATTAGTCAGTAGGCAACTGCACTAGGTGCTCAGAACCCAAGTAAAGTTCTGAACCTTTCTCAGGGTGAGACTTTTTTAAAAAAAGATTTAATTATTATGTATGTAGTGCTCTGTCTGCATGTATGTGAGCCACCATGTTGTTGCTAGGAATTGAACTCAGGACCTCTGGAGGAGCATCCAGTGCTCTTAGTCTCTGAACCATCTCTCCAGCTGTCAGGGTGGGCTTTTAAGCACAGAAAAACAAACAAACAAACAAACAAACAAACCCTCCACATCTTGGTTTAACACACCTCAGCAAGAACAGTCAGCTGGAAGAGGAACTACAGAAGTCAAAACAGAAGGATAGTTTGTTTAGCGACTTTCTTGGAACTCTGGTCCTGGGTGGGTTAGGCCTTTCTTCTCATTTTGGCAGGTGTTAAGGTCTACATGCTGGGCTCTTAGGTCAGAGCAGTGCCTCTGTGCCTCTAACATGTCAGTTAGGCTAAGGTCTGGGTGTCTGTAACTCAAACTGTGTTATATTCCTCACAGCTCTATGCTAACTTAAATCCTGATGAGGAGAGACACATGAGAGCTCTTCTCAACAGGCATGACTAATAGATGGTCAGTAGCATTCACTGATGCTGCTATCAAGTGTTTCTTCCTCCCCCACCCTGGTAGCCTGGAAACGGTAATAAAAATGCCATCAATTTCCTTTTCCATGGAAAACAATATTGTCAAATAGATACATTAGTGCTCGTATTCTGTATTTCAAACTGTTTCCTGCCGCTCTCTCTCCTTTTCTTCCTGTTTCTCTCTGCCCTCCATCCTCTTCAGACATAGCCAGGAGACTTCGGCACACCTCCACTTAACTCTTTCCAATTTCTGCTGGAATTTTGCTGTCTTGTTTGTTAAGTCCTTGAAAATACCAGCCAGAGTTGCTTTAACATCTTCTGGTAATTTTAGTGTCTTCATCTTTCTTGGGTATCTTTCATTTATATTTACAGGTTTACATGTATGTTTGGTTTGCTAGTAAGTTCTGTGGCAGACAGTAGTTGTAAAGCTGTTCTTAGGAATTGGTCTCTCTTGTTCTAAGTTCCTTTGAGTACTAGGGATTAAGAAGTAAGTTGGGATCCAGTAGAGGCATGAGAAGCTTAGCTGCAGATTTTGGAAAGGCTGTTTACTTCTAATTCATCTCATTCTTGTCTTGTAGTCCTTTGGGTCTCTTTTTATAAAACTGAATGTCCAAGCAGGCATTATATCTATAATCTCTGCACTCGGGAGGCCGGGACAAGAGGATTTTCTTGAGTCCAAGGGTATCCTGAGCTAGAGTTGAGACCCTGTTTCAAAAAATAAAACAAACAAAAATTGAGGGGGTGGACAATTTGGGTATGCTGTGGAGTGTAACCCTTGTTCCTTGATTCCTGGAAAATTGCTCAGAAAATTAATTGCAGCCACTCACCTGCAGTCTAGTCACTATTCAAATTACTTTGTCAGCGTTTGCTATACATTTATTTAGCAGTAGACCTATGGCACTGTCTTGTCTGAGGGTCTCTGATACTCAGCAGAGGCTCTCTAGCTCTGGTAAATCTGTAGGTGGCTTTGCCACACCAGCCATAAAGAGTTTCTTTGTGTCTTTAGACTCACTTCCACCTTGTGTCTGAAACCTTCACGTTCTGTAACGGCCTGTCCTAGCTGTGCTTTGCCCACAGAGCACATCCTGGCCCCTGCTCTGATTTGCTCAGCATGTATGTTTGTCTCCTGTTTCTGTAGCATTCATCTATAATGTGTGGTGCAGTGCGATTTTATATTGTGAACTGTGAAAGAAGAGAAACATATTTACTATATGTTTTGTATGCTAAACTAAGTCTGCCACCTTGTGGGGGAAATATCACCTTCCTATCAGGAACTTTGTGATGCCTAACAATAATATATGAGGAGGAGGAGGAGATTTCTTATAACTTATGTAGTAAAGCTGGAAGGAATTGCTTTTGTTTAAGTATGGTCACTACATGAATTCTAAACCCTAATCTTTGTGGAAATACACCGACCACCTGATGAGAGGTTTCAATATGTATTTATTAACTTTTTTATCTGAGTAATCTTATTTATCAGGTTTCCTCATTCTAGCTTATCAAGTGATATAAGGATGGTAAGTAAATAAAAAAGTTAAAAATAATTAGAACTAGCAAGATGGCTCAGTGGGTCTAGAGGTTTTTGCTGTCAAACCTGACGACCTGAGTTCAATTCCTGGCTCCTACCTGGTGGAGGGAGAGAAGTAACTCCTGAAAATTGTCCTCTGACCGCACATGTGCAACAGAGTGGCCTGCATTTAAACTCATATAAGAATAAATAGATAAGTGTAGTAAAAAGAATGACAGAGCCTATAGGATAAGTTAGTTTACCAGAAATTTCATGTGATTTCTTTTCTCCCTTCACAAGGTCTGTCTCAGCATGCTGTCACCAGCTATCAGCAGGTTCTCCAGCTTCTGGAGGAGGGGATAGCAAACAGGTAAACCTTTTGTTGGGCAGGGGTGTTTCTGCAGCCTGCTCTTGCTGTTCTGTGTTCCTTCCGCTGTCCTTTGGGGATTGTGGTCAAAGGAGAGTGCAGGCGCCAGCTTCTCAGCGATCTCACTGCTCTTTTTCTTTTTCTTTTCTTTTTTTTTTTGGGGGGTTCTTTTTTTCGGAGCTGGGGACCGAACCCAGGGCCTTGCGCTTCCTAGGTAAGCGCTCTACCACTGAGCTAAATCCCCAGCCCCTTTCTTTTCTTTTTTTCTTTTTTTCTTTTTTTCCCCCCCGGAGCTGGGGACCGAACCCAGGGCCTTGCGCTTCCTAGGCAAGCGCTCTGCCACTGAGCTAAATCCCCAACCCCCTCACTGCTCTTCTCTGCAGTGTACAGCCAGGTCTTCCTCTCACTACAAGGAGATAGAGTCTTTTCTGGACATAATAATATTGGGGAGTACTGTCTTCTCATTGCTTGGCAAAGATGAATATAGGATAAAATGATTCATAAAACCATGTTTTTATAGTTTTCCATTCTTGTGAGGTTATAGGCAAATGAAACTAAGAGAGTGACTTACGTGCCCCTAAAGCTACTGTGAAGTGTGATAACATCTCATGTTTTCAATTACTGTGAGGACTTAAAATATTACTAATAAATGCCTAGAGGGAATCTGTTCTCCCTGGGAGGAAATACCAGTCTACAGTCTTATATTTATCCTGTTAATACTACACCTTTTAACTGAAAAAAACTTAAATTTAACATTCTAGTCCAAAAATTTCATGGAACTTTCTCAGAAGAACTTTTGCCTGGTCTTCAGAACAAGCTGAGCTCTTGAATTATTAAGAATTATGATTCAAGCTGGGTGTGGTGGTACATACCAGGTGGACCTTTGTGAATTTGAGGTCAGCCTGGTCTACATAGCAAGTTCCAAGGCAGCCAAGGCTACACAGAGACGCCTTGGAGGTTGGAGACTTAGTTCAATGGTAGAGCACTTGGGGTTCAGTAGCAGAGCACTTGGGGTTGGTTCTCAGCTCCAGAGAAGAAAAAGAAGAAGAAAAAAGAATAGTGTCCTTGTCTCACAAAACAAAAACAAAAACCAAGAAGAGTGAAGAGGCAGGTGGCCATGACGATGCCTGTCTGTAATGCCTGCAGTGGGAGAGGCTGAGTCAGGAGGAGTCAGTTTGAGACCTTCCTAGCTACATAGTAAGTTTGAGGACCGAGGTTCAATTTACGGCACCCAGTAAAGACTCACAGCAGTCTGTACCTCCAACTTCCAGGGCATATGAAGCCTGTTTTGATATTGTCAGACACCAAATATATATGTGGTACGCACAATACGTACATACATTCATACACATACTATAAACAAATCTAAAAAAATTGAAAAAAATAAAATGGCCTGTGAGGAGCTGGGGTGTAGTTCAGTATTAGCCCAGCACTGTGGAAACCAGATGTGGTGATGCACAGCTGTAATCCCAACATCAGAGATAGAAATAAGGACAGAAATTCAAAGCCCACCTCATATACACACTTGAGGCCAACCTGGGCTATGTGAGGAAATGTGACTGGAATGCAACTAGCATGAGCCCTAGGTTTAATCTGAAGTTCCAACAAACAAACGAAATCAATATAGTTCCTTAGAGGAGTCAATGGAATAGTCTGAGGTAGTTTTAACTCGAGTAATCCTTGACCTAGATTTAGATAAAGGAGAGACTTGGTGGCTTTAGGGATTAACACTGGGATGGATTTCTAAGATCTGCTGTGAGCTCCACATTTAAACATGGCTTCAATGTAATTCAAGATCCCTGACACTGTTAGATGAATTCTCTGCTTTATAGCTTAGCTCTCTGTGAGGCTTCTCCAGCGTACTTATATCCACACTTGTCATTTTCTTTTAAAGATTTATTTATTTTATGTATGTAAGTAAACTGTAGCTGTCCTCAGACACACCAGAAGAGGGCATCAGATCCCATTACAAATGGTTGTGACCCACCATGTGATTGCTGGGATTTGAACTCAGGACCTCCGGAAGAGCAGTCAGTGCTCTTAACCACTAAGCCATCTCTCCAGCCTGATCATTAGCACTACTAATGGAGGTCATCCTGAGGTTCACTGCTTACTAGCTGTGACTCCAGCTAGTAAATGGCTCCAGAGTCATCTAGTTCCTTGAGCCTTTGTATCTTTGAGGTAAGATCTCTTACTGAATTTGGAGCTCACTGATTTGCTAGTCCAGTTGCTTAGTAAGCCCACTGAGATCTTCCTGCCTCTATCTCCCAACATTGGGATTACATAAATGTGCCACCAGCCTTGTTTTTGAATGATACAGGGTCTGTCCAGGCTGGCTTCAGATTCACAGTCTTGCTGCATTCCTCTTTCAAGTGCTGGGATTTCAGGTGTGAGTCACCATTACCAATACAAAATACTGTCCCTATGTAAATAGGCCTATCTTTAGGATGTTGTTCCAGGTTGATAACACCCAAGTATTCTCATTTTTACTCTTGATTTTTCTTTTATAATTTCAAAACTGTTATAATGTTAGTATGAAATTACCCTCTCTGTTATTGTCAGGTAACAGCACCTAGAGGGCTGCTTTTGCCTTCTTTGGACTACTTTTTTAAAAATTTATTTTTATGTGTATGGTTTTCTTGCCTGAATGTATGTGTACCACATGTGTGCTGTGTCCACAGAGGGCAGAAGCAGATGTCAGATCCCTGGAGCTGGAGGTATTGATGGTTGTGAACTGCCATGTGGGTGCTAGGGTTGAACTTTGGTTGTCAGGCCTGGCAGCAGGGACCTTCACTCACTAAACCATCTGACTGACCACATTGCTAACATTTTTTATGTTTCATGGGTCCCTCAGGTTCCACAATGTTTCCCTGGTCCTTGTATTAACTGTCTTGCCTTGTGTACACAGGATCACAGCAGCCACCCACGTTCACGAGGCCAGCAGTAGATCCCACGCTATCTTCACTATCCACTGCACACAGGTTGGTTGGTCCTCCTCACTGGAGGACCTCTTCCTCTTCTTGTGCCTTGTGATTACATTCTTTCCTTCCTTTCTCTTTGTTTTCCTCCTACATTTAGACTTACATGTTCTCCAATACAACTGGCTTCTCTAGTATCTTCTGCTTATCTTTTGCCCAGAATAGTTCAGAATACTTCCATACTTATTAGATCAGTATGGGCCCGTCTAAAATGAAAGTCAAGGTTGAAGTGAAAGTGTATATTAAAGTGAAAAGAGCATAAAGTTCACTTCCCATATGATGGAGTGAGAAGATTGACAAGTGCAGTTTCCAAAGGCAAATGTAAAGCAGGAAAAAAAACCATTTCTGAGTTCTGAGAGACTAGAGGCATGTTGCAAAGTGCATACCCCAGGATCTACAGGGTTACAAGGGAAAACAGCTCAGATATATGGTATTCCTTGCCTTGGCTTCTCCCATGCCCACTCTCATCTCCAGCTGCTTTAGTGAGGAAATTCTTTACAGAAGGTAAGACTTAAAGTTTAGTAGTGGCCATTGCTGCCGTCAGAGTGTGGTTCACTTTTTTCATGTGATTAGTTATAGTGAGTATCTTGCAAGAGCTAGGAACAGCAAATCAGTGACTCCCTTAGCCTTAGATCTGGATCCTTCTCAGGTAAGTCATGAACTGCCAGGCTGGGGATTTAGCAGGGAATTCTGAGAGGTGATGTAGGTATAGTAGGTTTAATATCTTTGGATATCATGGGATAGAAGCCAGGCACATATGCAGCAGAAGCTAATTGGACTTGTGGAGCTGAAGAGATGGCTTAGTAGTTAAAAGTGTGTACTGAGTCCCAGAGAGCAGAGTGCAGCTTCCATTATTCACATCAGACAGCTCACAACCACATGTAACTTGAGGGAATCCAGCTTCCTCCTTAGGCACTAGCACTCATGTGAATATACCCTCTCCATACAAATTTAAAATGAAATAAATCTTTTTTAAAAAGACTAATTAGCCACCCACACAGTCCTGATTTGACTGAACCTGTACATATTTATAAAGGAAGCACAAAGGGGCTCTGTGGCTAGTGAATACTGAAGTATCCCGAACTTCTAATGCATTTCCCTGCTGACATGAAGGTCCATCAATCGAGAAATCTTATTGGACCAAAACATTGAAGTACTTGGGAGGTGCAAGCAGGAGGATCAGGAATTCAAAATTAGTCTGGGCTAAACCAAGTTCAAGGCCAACCTGGGCTACCTAAGACTCTGTATCTAAACACTTGAAACAGAAAAACAAAACAACGAGATATATAGTTTTTGCTTGTAATCTCAGTACTTGGGAGGCACAGGGAAGAAGTTCAGAAATTCAAGGCCAGCCTGGGCTACGTGAAATTCTGTTTCAAGAAAACAGACTGTATTGTGGTACTTGTCTTTAATCCTAGCACACTTTGGGAAGCTGAGTCAGGAAAATAGCAAGCTCGATGCTATTCTGGGATAGGAGAGCGAGCAGTTAAGCACTTGAGAAAATGTTCAGCATCATTAGTAAATAAAAAATACAAATGAAGACCTAATAAAACACTAGCTTTGACCATGAATCATTTTTCGTTGTTTTTTGTTTGGGTGTTTTGAGACAGCTTCTCTGTATAGCCCTGGCTGTCCTGGAACTCATTCTGCAGACCAGGCTAGCCTCTTGAACTTAGAGATCTACCTGCCTCTGCTTTTGCCTGTTGAGTGCTGGGATTAAAGGCATGTGCCACCACTGCATGACTACCATATATAAAATTTTAAGACGTTTTTACACTATATATTGATAAGACTGGAGTTCTTTAATCCTGTAGCACAACTTTATCCTTTAATCCTTTAATCCTTTAATCCTGTGGCACAACTTTAGAAAAGACCAGTAGTTTCTTTAAAAGTTAGATAATACCTAATCATATGACCCAGGCAACATTTCCCCCTAGGTACCTGTGATGGTTTGTGTATGCTTGGCCCAGGGAATGGCACTATTAGAGGGTATGGCCCTGTTGGAGTAGGTGTGTCACTATAGGTGTGGGCTTTAAGACCCTCATCCTAGCTGCCTGGAACTTGCCCTGTAGATTGACCTTGAACTCTGAGATTTTCTTGCCTTAGTCTCCTGGGGTTAAAGGTGTGTACTACCTTGCCTGGGCCTAAACTTTTCATGGCCACTGAGCCTCAAGATTGACAACCAGGAATAGTCATTACAGTATCTAACCAATGGACCAGAAATCATATCCATAAAATACCTATATATAAATATTTATAGCAGCTTTATTTGTAATTGCTCAAAACTACAAATGCCCAATGTCTTTTGAGAAATAGATAACCATGACGTATATTATATGTCTATACAGTGGAGCACTGAGTAAACACGAACTGACGACACATGCTTGTGGTGGTTTGAATAGGGATGGCCTATATACACTCATGTGTTTGCATGGTTGGCCCTATTTAGGGAGTGGCACAATTAGGAGATGTGGCCTTGTTGGAAGAAGTGTGCCATTGTGGTGGCGGGTGTTTTGAGATCTGTGCTCAAGCTGAGCCCAGTGTGGCACACAGTAATCTCCTTCTGCTGTCTGTGGATAAAGATGTAGAACTCTCAGCTCCTTTTCCAGCACCATGTCTGCCTACATGCTGCCATGCTTCCTACCATGATGATACTGGAGTAAACCTCTCAATGTAAGCCAGCCCCAAGTAAATGTTTTCCTTGGTCATGGTGTCACTTCACATTGATAAAACCCTGACAGTGCTTTAGCATATTTGAATCTCAAAAGTATGCCCAGCCAAAAGAAGCCCAGACATTGTATGATTCTAGTTCAATGAAATATTCCAAAAAGCAGATTTGTATAGTGATTCCTTGAGCTGGAGATAGGAGCAGAGATTGATTGTAAACACAGAAGAAATTGGGAGTTATTGGAAATGTTCTAAAAGTTAACTGAAGTTTTATAAAAGGGGCTGGAAGGATGGCTCAGCAGTGAAGCGTATGCACTGCCTCTGCAAAGGATCTGAGTTCTATTCCCAGAACCAAGCTCAGGCAGCTCACAACTTCCTGGATCTTGAGGTGCAGGGGAATCTGACATTGTCCAGATTGGTCCCTATACTCACATGCACACACCCACATAGAGACACATAGGCTGCACAGAGAAACCCTGTCTGGGAACAACAACAACAACATTTTAAAACAAACCCACATTGAGTTAGGGCATGAGGAAACAGAAACAGTTTTGTTAGAGGTGGACAAGTGCTCCTGAATGGAACATGTTGAATTCTTGCCACAGAAAGTTAACATGCTGTGACTGACAGAACAACAGACCTGATCAAGGCTTATCACATCTTCACAGGTTCTTTGCTGGTGAAAGTAAGAGCCGCCTAATTGGTTTGCTTGATGAGTTGTACTAAAATCCCAGTGTTCCCCCCAAAAACTGTCCAGAGGCTTTTCTGGAGATTCGCCCTACTCACTATAAGTTGTGCTGGTGATTTTTAAAAGTCATGCTGATCAAATAGTGTTTATCTGATTGAGAACATGTCACCTGGGTTAGGACAGTATCTATGGGAGAATGCAAATCATTCTAAATGATAGCTTTAAATGGTCTTTGTCCTTAGGCAACCCTACAGAACAACCTCCCCTCTGAGACTGCCAGCAAGATCAATCTTGTGGACCTAGCAGGCAGGTAACTGGGACTTCAAAGCTAAGACTTCTTGCTCTCCTGACAGTGACCTGCAGCTTTCCTACTTAACTGGGTAGACAAGGTCCTGGGATTTGCCCTCTTTCAATGTTTTAATCACCCTGAGGTTACAAAAGAAGGAATTCTTGAATGCCAGCTTGAAGGTTACAAGAAGTCAGGAGCTGGGAAACTCTTCAATATCCTGGGTTCTTAGTCTGAACTGCCTGTTTGAACCTTTAACACCTCAGAGCTCATCTTAGAGGCTGGGGGAATCTCTTAGTTTGAGGCCAGCCTGGTGTACAGAGTGAGTTCCAGGATAGCCAGGGCTACACAGAGAAACCCTGTCTCAAAAACCCCCCAAAACAAAAAACAAAACCACCTAAAGCCTGTGCCTCAGATCAGAATAATGAGGTGATTATGAGGTCAGGAAAAGCTGAATATCAAATTTATGTAGCTTTTATACCTACTTAAAACATTTTTAAAGATACCATGTTTTGAGTTATTAGATGTATTCATACTGTATTCATATTGTAGCCAAATATATAACCAGAAAAGACAATTTTGAGGATCTTATAAGAAGGTATATGATAACACAAGGCAATTTTTCTCAATTTGGATTTCAAAAAAATAGTACAGTGAGGAGCTGGTAACTTTCAGTGGTAGAGTGCTTACCAGATGTGCACTAAGCCTTGGGTTTAGTCCCAGACAACAATGGGGTGAGGGTGGGGGAAATTAAGTCCTGTCTGAAATCATGTCAGCTAACCAAACTTGTAATTTTTTACTACTTGCCATTACTCTAGAAAGGGATTTTGAGTGAGCATAATAGTTACCAACCTTTGATCCCAGCACCCAGCAGGCAGAGACAGGTTGATCTCTGTGAGTTCCAGGCCAGTTTGGGTTATGAAATGAGACCCTGTTTTATACAGAAAACAAAAAAGGGTAGAATTTTGAGACGCAGATACCATCATCAAACTATCAAAATGTGAATTTAAAGCAAGCCTTTCCCTGTGAGTGATGGATATCATCAATGCTGTAGATAAGCATTGTTTAGCCTAAAATGCTCTGGCAGCCCACCCTCCCCCCTAAATCACTGGCAGACTTTACAAGGGACCTGTGTAGAGGCAGTCTTAACAGTCTTACATCCCGTACCTGCTGGGACTCAGTGCTGGCCTGGCTGCTGAAGTAGAGAGAGCCTTGGAGGCAACTCCAAACCATCATGGCTGCCAGTAAGTGGGATGCTGGATGTGCTTCTGTTTGTATCCAGAAAGAGGAATACTGACACAGGAGAGAGTCACGCAAGAGAAACGGATCCTGTGGATGTGTGATCTTGATAGGTCCAGCAGCACTGTAGAGTCTTGTTTGCCTTGTTTTTACTCTTCTTGGTCTGTTTTAGTGAGAGAGCTGATCCCAGTTACTGTAAGGACCGGATTACTGAAGGCGCCAATATCAACAAGTCCCTTGTGACTCTGGGAATTGTAATCTCCACTTTAGGTATTTTGGTAATGGACTTGGGGTGAATGGCGTCGGGAGGGAGACTTTGGAAAATAACTTGTACTATTTTCATTTTGTCAGAATGTGGTAGATGCTTACAAGTTTATTTTTTGATAAGATTACATTTTGGTTTGAGAGAAAAACCTGCTGTTTCTAACCTAAGAGTTACCACCATTCTAGAATCACATTAAAATGCTCCACATCATGTCGAAGTCTGAACTCAAACTTCAGGCCTCCTATCTCTCATCTGCAGAGAAGGCATATGGTATCAGTCTGTTCTGTACCATTGTTCTTAGTGCACTTGCTTCATACTGCCTTCAGTACTCTACTTTTGTTTTGTATCTATTAAGCCCAGAACTCGCAAGTGTTCAGCAGCTGCCAGAGCCTCAGTAGTGCAGCCAGCAGTGGGGGTGACAGTGGGATCCCTAGCACCACTTCTGGGACCAGCAGCGGAGGGGGACCTGCAAGGAGACAGTCTTACATCCCATATCGGGACTCTGTGCTGACCTGGTTGCTGAAGGAGAGCCTTGGAGGCAACTCCAAAACCATCATGGTTGCCAGTAAGTGGGATGGATGCTGGATGCTCTTCTGTTTGGAGCGGGTATTGTGTTTAGAAAATGTACTGACCACTTAATGCTCCTCAATCCCTCAAGAGTTCATTTGCAGCAAGACTAGTAAGTAAGGGGACAGGGCCCAGAGTATTTCTCATCTTTATCTTTCTACCTCAGCTGTGTCTCCTGCACATACCAGCTACAGTGAGACCATGAGTACAATGAGATATGCATCCAATGCCAAAAACATCATCAACAAGCCACAGGTGAACGAGGTAAGACCTTCATTAGAAGGCCTGGTCTGACAGTGTTTGAAGTTCTCCTTATTGTTTTTTCTGTTTCTTTCTCATTATTTCTGTCATACTCAGCATTTCTGTTGCAGTGATAAAACATTGATGAGAAGCAACTTGGGAAGAAAAGCTATATCTGTCACTTTTCTGTTGCTGTGATAAAATACCATAACCAAGGCAACTTATATAAGAAAGAGTTTATTATGGTCCTAGAGGATTAGAGTCCATGATGGTGGAGTAAGGAAAGCAGGTGGAGGGTGTCCAGAGCAACAACTGAGAGTTTACATCTCAATCGCATTCAGGAGGCAGAGAGAACTAGCTAGAAATGGCTTTGAAACTTCAAAACCCTCCCATAGTGACGTATTTCCTGTAGCAAGGCCACACTTCCTAATCCTCCCCAAACAGCCACCAGCTGGCGATCAAGTATTCAGATGTCTAAGATTTATGGGGAATGTCTCATTCAGAACACCACAAAGGGGTTATCACATATACAGATTACAGTCTACCATTGAGGGAAGTCGAGGCAGGAACCTGACATAACTCTGTTTGCTGGATTGCCCTCCAAGCTGGCTACTCACCTTGATTTTTATACAATCTAGACCACCTACCCAGAAGTGGCACTATCCGAAGTCAGCTGGACCCTCCCCATCAACCATTAACCAAGAAAATGCCCCATAGACTTGCTACAGTTCAGTTTGAGAGACATTTTCTCAGTTGAGGTTCCAGTTTTTCAGATGACTTTAGCCTCTGTCAAGTTGACAAAAATCTAAATAGCACAGTTTTCATCCTGACTTGCCTTCTGTGAATGATGTACTTTCTCCCAGTGTAGTGCCCTGCCTTTCTCTGATCTCTCAGCAAATAATTTTATGAACAGTTTCCTTTAGGCATTCGTTTCTTTAAGGCTATTCCTCTTAAGATCTCTAGTGTATGATTGCCACTTGAAGAAAGGTCATTTGGAACCTTCTGTTTGGTGCTTTTATTTTTAATTGATACTGATTTGTGTCTGGGTTTCATTATATAAATTGCACTTGACTTCTCTTTTGGATTAAAACGGGAGTATAAGGAACTTGTGGTTTTGAAAGCTGAGTAATGATGAGAACATTGTAAATGTTCCTTATCTCTTGGAGATTCAGTGAAGTTTCAGAGCAGGGGTCACAGTTGGTGGACAGACATACCTAGGGGCTGCTTTCAAAGGCAGTGTGATTAGGCATGTATCAGATTTAGTCATCCTACAGGAGGATTAGCATTTGTGAGCTTCCCTAACCTGCTTTAAGGTGGTGATTTTTAAAGTTCATATGCAAAAGAATCATTTGAGGGGCTGGGGATTTAGCTCAGTGGTAGAGCGCTTACCTAGGAAGCGCAAGGCCCTGGGTTCGGTCCCCAGCTCCAAAAAAAAAAAAAAAAAAGAACCAAAAAAAAAAAAAAAGAATCATTTGAACAGTTTGTTAAATATAATTGAGCCCCAACCCCCCCAAGAATTGCTTTCTGGGGAGGGGCTGAATTTGCATTTGTTGCACGTTCTTGGAGGAGGCTGATACTGCTGTAGGTCCCAGGATTATACTTTGAGACGTCACTCCTAAAGATCAGCATCTTTCTCCAGGTGAGCACCTCATAGCAGTTTGGAACCTGCTATGAGCCAATGGTGACTGAGTTCTCTGCATTTCAGGATGCGAATGTGAAGCTCATCCGAGAGCTCAGGGAAGAGATTGAGAGGTTGAAAGCCATGCTGCTGAACTTTGAACTGGTATGATGGCAGTCAACACTTCTATATTCCAATGATGGTCTTGTACCTTGAACACTTGGGACCTGCCATACTCTATGTTTTCAAGTTTTATTATTGAGTGTTTAGATGAACATGGGTGTATACATACATGCATGTAGAGGTTAGAGGACAACTTTTGGGAGTGGTTCTCTCCTTCCACCTTGGGCTTTGGGGATAGAACTCAGGTTGCCAGGCATGCACAGAAGGAGCTTCTGCCTGCCTAGCCATCCGGCTGGCCCTGTACTTTATATTTTCAGTCGACAATGATAGAGCAAAAGCAGAAGGATCCCCTGATTTCTCTGTGACTTCAGATGAGCTGGATGACCTTTCCTTGTGTCATCTTTTGTCTAGAAGACATTTGCCTTGCTGGCCCTTGTGCTCTGTGGAAAATGGTCCTAGAGAAACATTTATTTCATTTCTCCTCCTTTGTACTCATATGAGCCCAAATACCAAATGCCTCTGACTTATTTCTTACTTTGGTGGTGAAGTCTTTGCCTTGTCCATACTTTATCCTTCTTAGGTGTGTTGATGAGACCTACGTGCAGGTCATACCCAGAAAATACACACAGAACGTGTTCTCTGTCTCTGTCTCTCTGTCTGTCTTTCTCTGTCTCTGTCTCTGTCTCTGTCTCTGTCTCTGTCTCTCTCTCTCTCTCTCTCTTTGCAGAGGAACTTCAGCTCACTAAATGATGATCTGGATGAGAGCCTGCAAGAGCTAGTCTTCCAGAATGATTTGAAGGTGGGTGTATGGAATGGACCCAGAAGAACTTTCTAGTACCCTGCAAATAAGTTTGATCTTCCTCTGTCATTCCCCATCTAGGTCTGTTCCCTCAGTGGGGCAGAGAGTATCTGTCTAGCTCAGAAATCAGTTTTATTTCCATTGAGCCTTGAGTAGAGAGGGTGTTTGCCTTCGTTGATGGTAAATGTATATTTTTTTATGTTTGTATTTTATTTTCTCAGGCTCATGGTAGCTTTTTTTTTTGATAGTATGAGTAACCTAGAAAAATGATTTTCTAGTCAGTAAATCAGGCAATCAGCATGTATTCACAGATCGAGCACTCAGTTTGAAGCTTCAAGGGCTAGAGGAGCCCCGTCTCACGTGGTACAGAACACATACACAGAGGTTGGTGTTTCATTCATAACGTGACTGATAAGGAAGAAATCATTATGCCCTATAATTTTTCAGAACAGCTGTCATATGCTAGAAGACAGAGAACTGGTTTTGAACCACACCTTGAGGGATTGGTAGAGTTGTTAGAGAGGGAGAGGGGAATTTGTATGAGGGAGAGCTGACATAAGCAAAGCCACAGAAGTGGGAGAGTGACCTGGGACAGCAACAGTGTGGAAGCATGTGCATGCAGATTACCTGGTGCAGGGAACATAGTAGAACAAAGATAGTCATTTCACAGCAGCAGGGACATGGGAGGGGAGGCAGGAAGGAGCCAAGGACATGGTACTTCTTCCAAAGCATACTTCCTCTAATAGGGTCCTACTTTCTAAAGTTTTCATCACCTTCCAAAACAATGCCACCAACTGGACACCAAGTCTTTAACACAAGAGCCTCTGGGGCATTTCATACTCAAACCATGACACATTTTTTTTTCTAGTTAAAAGAACAATGTATGCTCATTGAAGAAAAATGTAAGCATTTATTGAAGGAGCTGCTGTTTATGAAAGTAACACTTGCTTATTAACGAACACTTAAAACACAAAACACTCAAAACACTCACAGATTTTCAGAGCTACAAGGACCTCTGTGAGGTTTTGAATAGTGACAGCAGAGATCAGGGATCATGAGGAAGTAAAACATGGAGGCAATAGGTAAGAGTGGACTTAGTCTGTTCCCTACAGGGGAGTCTGTCATCTCTTATACCTCTGCAGATAGACACGCTGACTCAACACTGGACTCAGAAGCCAAATAACCGGCAGGCACTCATGGAGCATTACGGTGTGGGCATCAACAGGAATAGAGCCAGGGTGGTCATCGACTCCAGCCTGCCACACCTGATGGCTTTGGAGGATGATGTGCTCAGCACAGGCATTGTGCTTTATCACCTCAAGGTGAGGAGGCTCGTTCCTCTCCTCCCTCCCCAACCACTGGCCTCAGAAGTGAAGGAAGGAAAGGAACTCACAGCCATGTTCTTAGGGAGCCAGACCAAGACCTCAGAGCTGCCAGTCACAGAGTGGGATTTATTTGGGTTTTGCATAAATGGCTGGAGGAAGCTGGAAATCAGCATAATTACTGGTTTTCCATTGCTACTGATGCTTTCCTGTAACTAACTCATTATTTCTGTGCCTTAATTTCTTCACGCTAAGGTAAGAATAGCACCTCTTCCGTTGCTTTCCTGACTTCCTGAAGCACAGGGGTTCAGTTATGGAGAGCAAAATCCTAACCTCAAAAATACAATCAGTATAAGCTGAGAAGAGTGCTCTGTGCCTGTAGTCCATGCCACTCAGGAAAGTGATCCAAAAAGATCCTTGAGCTCAGGAGTCTGAGGTGGCTTGCTTAAGAAGAACATAACTGTCAGAGCTTCTAAACTACAAATGCAGGCTGCTCAAACATGGGCAAATTCAAGAGTCTAGAAAGTTTTCTTCACACATTTTCATTGAGCCTGTAAATCAACAAGGACAGCTGCCTCCCCTCCACCTGAAGAGAGACCATGGGCAAGGCAACTTACAAAGAGAAAGCATTTAATTGAGAGCTTCCTTATGGTTTCAGAGGGTTACTCTAAGCCTATCATGGAGCATGACAGCAGGCAGGCAGGCAGGCAGGTCACTGGGGCAGTAACTAAGAGCTCCCATCTAATCTAAAAATTGCAGGCTAAGAGAGAGCAAGACTGGGCCTGGCGTGGACTTTTGAAACCTCAAAGCCTAGTGACATACTTCCTCCACAAGGGCACACTTTCTTATTCTTCCCTAACAGTTCCACTAACTGGGGACCCAGCATTCAAACATGAGCCTATAGAGACCATTCTGTGTCAAACCACCACAGAGTGGGTTTTTCCACCTCAAATGAGAAAAGTAAGGAAAAGCCCTCCTTGGATCCTAAAACCCTGTGCCCAGCTGCTGGGGCCTTGGATGATTCCAGGTGTAGTTAAGCTGACAACCAAGATCAGTCCATCATGCTCCTCCTTTGGCAGTGTTGATAGAGGTTGGCAACTATTGACTTATATGCAGCGGGGAGAGGTAGAGGGGCACAGGGCAAGGCTAGAATTTCATAGATTCCAGGATTATTCTCATAAGCTGTCTTAAGAAAGCTACAAGGTCTCCCTGTTCTTGCTGTGTGGTCTAGTGGTGATTTTAGTCACCTTGAAAATCTCTCATTGGAGATTATGGTATGGCTGAAAAAAATATAGACAGTGGATTCAGAGACCTGAATTGAAGCCACAGTTTTCTTACTTAGCATATGGGTTTTTAAGGCAATTTGTTCTCTATGAGCTTCAGATTTCTGGCCAAAATAAGGATACAGTAACACCAACATTTGAGGTTGTTAATGGATTAAACAAAGTCAAGCATAGTTATAAATGCCAGTGATCCCAGCACTTGGGAGACTGAGGCAAGAAGTTGAGAGTTCAAGGCCAGCCCAGGCTTCAAAGTGGGTTACTGGCTCAAAAAGCAAGCAAGCAAAAAAATGTCTACAAGACTTTCAGCATAATACTTGGGACATAGCAAATGGTTACTTAAGAAACAATGAAGACACACCCTGGAGTTAGCATCGTTGTTACCATGTTGCTACCTACTAATGGCTGTGTGGTCTGCAGTGGGTTTGTCATAACCAAGGGCCCAAAGCCTAGTGTTGTACTAATTCAGTGCTTTGCTTGTGTTAACACAAGTTGCTGTGCTCTCTTCTACTCTCTTCCAGTTCCTTTCGCTTCTAGAGACACCTTGCCCCTGTTTGTGCTAACCCTTCATAGAATTTGGCATCTGTTATGCTTCCTCTGTGGAGCAAGAAGGTAACAATCATAAATCTTTACAAAAAGTCTCTTGAGTTTCCTAGATCAAACGTGGGCCACAGTAACCTTCGTTGCTTTGAGAATGAAGTATATGTAGTAAATGTGCGTCCTCCCTTTTACTGAAGAATCTCTAGCCAGCAGCATAGCTTTTCCTTGACCTCAGGCCACAGGGCAGAAAGGAGTTTGTCCTCACTTGTTGGGCTTCGCAAGGCAGTGGTGTGTGTCACTGCTTGTGTCCCCCTGGACTGCAGAGCGTGCGGATGGAAGGTCAGCAGCCTAGTGAGGTTGGGAAATGAGTCTGAGAATGCGGAGTCGGTCATGGGAAGACACAGATGATAGACAGATGTGGACTATGCCTTGAGAGCAGGGCTGTGTCTTTTTACTCTTATTAAGATGGCTTCTTTCCTTCCTCCCCATAGGAGGGCACAACAAGAATAGGAAGGATTGATTCAGACCAGGAGCAGGATATCGGTAGGTGACCACACATTTGTGTCTCACATACAGGCAGCTATTTGTCCCTTTACTAAAGGAAGCTGATGAAGTCTCTGAAGGGTTACAGGTTTGCTTTTCTTTCTGCTGCTAGTTTTGGAGTTGGAATGTGAAGGAAGAGGCTTAAATGGGGAGACTTTGAACTCTTGGTGGTTTCAGGTGGTGGGAGTACCTTTTTTTGTTGGGCTAGGAAATATTCTAGGTGTTGGGTTGGAACTTGTAAAAACTGGAAGAGGCATTCTCCTGAATGATTTCTGAACTCAAGTTGCCCCTGCCTCTTTAGTCCTTCAGGGCCAGTGGATTGAGAGAGACCACTGCACAATCACTAGCACTTGTGGGGTGGTCATTCTCCGGCCTTCCCAAGGTGCACGCTGTACTGTCAATGGTCGTGAGGTCACTGCTTCCTGCCGTCTGACACAAGGTAAGGCTGTCTACCTCCCAGGGTATATCTGGATGAGTGATGGACATTTTCAACCAAGCATGTGTTACTCAGCCTCTTTACCCAGAGACATGAAGATTTTCTAACATGTTCCCTCCCTATTCTAGGACCCAAGAGTAGAGAATGACTCATGGACATGTGTGCTTGTTTATCTGAACCTCAGTTTCTTCATCTGTGATAATAGGAGCATAGGGCAGGATTGAATGAAGCCTGTTTTTTTTTTTTTTGTTTTTTGTTTTTTGGTTTTTTTTTTGCAGTTCTTTTTAGTTTGCTGTAAAGACTTTGTGTCAGTGTACCTCTAGTACTAATCTATTTAAATCCCATTCTCTGAAGCTGAACTTGGAGCCTACCTCTTCATGAAATTTCTCTGACTACACTACCTGAAATTCGTCCTGCTATTTATTTGATTATAACTGTGAGATGTATAATTAATATATATATCAACCCAGCTTGTTGCAGGCATGAGTTTATCTCACAGTATCACAGTTTATCTCAGGGCATGATTATGGACTGAACTCTGGTTTGTGTGTCACAGGAGCTGTCATAACACTGGGGAAAGCACAGAAGTTCCGATTTAACCACCCAGCGGAGGCTGCTGCGCTGCGGCAAGAAAGGCTCAAGGTAGGCGTGACTGTGATTTCTGAGTGGCTGGTAGGGACTGCCCTGATGGGCTCTGCACTACCCTGCTGGGATCACTGCTCTTTCCATGTCTCAGGTTGGAGAGGTTCTTGGCAGCAGTGGCTCTTTGGAATGGCTGGATTTGGATGGAGATGTCAGTGCCTCAAGACTGGGTCTCTGTCCTGTGCTCAGGAAGGAGAGGTGAGAATCTGCTGTTTATAGCAATGGAGTCTCCTATGTTTGCTTCTTACTCCAGAAGAGAAATTGAGAGTGTTGTATAACAACTAAGGTCTGAACAGATTTGTTCCAGATTGACTTGGGCAAGTGTTGTGGCTTGAAAATAAAATGTTCTTCACAGGCTTGGGCATTGAAGACCAATCTCCGTATTGTGGCATAACCCATGAGGTTCTGGAACCTTTAGGAGGAATGATAGAGCCCAAGGAAGTAGGTCACTGGAGGCGTGTTCTTGGGGGTGCATCTTATTCTACTTCCCTCTCCCTCTCTCTACTTCCTATTACCATGAGGTGAGCCACTTTGTACCACCACATGTGCCCCTAGCCTCGCTCATGCCCAAGCTGCAGGGTAGTCTGCCGTAGACTGGGACTTATGAACTGGTAGGCTAAGATTAATCCTTTTCTCAAGTCATTTCTCTCAAGTGTTTGATGCAGCAATGAAAAACTATGAATAATCTGAAAATATAGAGCTGGCTGCTGAGACATAGCGTTTGTAGCTGACAGGGACATAGCCACGGCACTCATTTGTGTCCTGCTCAGTATCTCGTCTCTCTTCTCACTAAAAGACATGCATCTCCCCTGTCAACAAGATTTATCTGGGAAGTGTTAGCAGATATCTTTGATACTGCTTCTAACCCTTACCTCCCCATAATTCTTTAAGTCTCAATGCACCTGTGCGTGAGCTCAGAGTATGTCTCTGTTAGCCTTCGGAATATATGGCTGCCTCTGGATCTTATATTTTCGGTTCTGAGCCTAGCCTTTTCTGGCTGAGCCATCGCTCTAGCCCTCCTTTGGATCTTTAAAATGTATCTCTTTTATTCTCTCAACCAGCAATGCAGAGCCATGCACATGAGGGATGTAGACCTCTGGGAGCAATGAGAAAACATGTTGAGATTCTGCCCTCTCTCCTGCTTCAGCTGTTTTGTGATAAACTTTGAAATCCTGAGCTAATTTATATGCGATTGGCAGCAGCTGGTTCTCTACTTCATCATTAGCCTTTCTATACAGAATTCTTCCCTCCTGGATATCTGGTGGGTTTGCCCCTGGAAGCTCCTTTGTTCTTTTAGGTAAACTGACCTGTATGTCAGGTCTAACTGTAGGAAAGTCATCAGAGGACTCAGTAGCAGTGAGATCACTAGCAAGACTATCAAGCACTTTTTTTTTTTTCCGGAGCTGGGGACCAAACCCAGGGCCTTGCGCTTGCTAGGCAAGTGTTCTACCACTGAGCTAAATCCCCAACCCCTATCAAGCACTTATAACACAGGATTCAAAGCAGGTTCTTGTGACCCTTGGCCTTTCTGGAGGGATTGGCTCTCTTCTGACTTGGAGCATTGGGTGGCAGATGAAGATAGTCTGACACTGATAAGGCTGGGTGAGCAGAGAGCATCTTCACAGAGCTGCTCACAAGGTGAACAATCCTACAACAGAGGGTTAGAGATGTGTGGTCCAGGGTTGAAGTCTTAGGGGTCTAGGGAGTGAAGGGCAAGCTGGAAAAGCTGGCACAGGTGGAGAGTGTCAAGGCCAAGAAGGATTTGGGACTGAGGCTGAAGTTCTGGTTTTCTCAGGAGGAGCTGCTGATTTTGCAGGGAAGCCACAAAAGAGGCTTAGTTTTGGGTAAGGTTTCATTGGGAAGACAGATTTGGTGTTTCTCACAGTGCAGAGTTTACAGGGAACATTACACTGCGATTTGAAGAGTTATGGGTATAGAAAGGAATTGGGTAAATAGATTCACATTCGGCCCTACCACATAAAAGCCCTGTGTGTGATCTCAGACAGCTCACTTAGTGTTTCCTCACATCTAAAGTAAAAATGCTTACCCCTTCCTGGGGATCCTGCATTTGAGACTGGTGGAGCTCAGCCCACGGCCCCAGTGGCTGTGGGATGAGCTGCCTTGGGAAGCTGCTTTTCTTTCTTGTCCTCTTGTCTCAGCTGGATTGTCCTCCTCCCCAGAGAGCTATGTAGACTCATCCTACTTTTTAAATATTGTCAGGACTCTGTGGCCTCATGACCTTTCATCAGCACCAAGAATGTGCTCATTTCTCCATCGGACTATGAAGGGCTTCAGAGTCAAGGCCTCTCTCATGGACTGCCCCCACCATTCACCACCAACCTGAGGGGCTTGTAGGCTGGGCTGGGCCCATCCACATACTGTAGCCAGCATCTGGTGCCAGCCTGTGGTCAGGTAGTGTGGCTCTCAAGCTAATGTTGGGCGAAGGGGACAGGGAATGGAACAGACAGAAGCAAGTACATGACTCAGTCTGGATTTGTGGGCAGTCTGTCCTACTCTTAACCTGGGCTTGGCTTCAGGGTTGCCTTCATCCTAGGCTGCTATCCCTCATTTATCTCTGGAGGAGCATTTGAGAGAGCTAGAGCTTTTTCTAAGCCATTTTGTTTTCATGTAATAGTGATCTGAACTAGGAAGAAATTTTATCCTCAGAGTCTGTTGCCTATGTTCTTTGCATTCTCTTGTTTGGAGTTGGTGGGGAGAGACTTAGCTTTAAATGTTAGAACCCAGAAGAGGCTCTCACTGCTGCTGCTGTAGTAAGTAGCTGTCACTAAATTCTACTGCAGACTCTGAGGCCCAAGGTAGCAGAGGACAACTGCCAGAGAACAGTGGGGAGTATAGCAAAGTCCTGACAAGTAGTTGGTGACCAGGCAGGTCTAGGGGATGCTGGAGTCAGCTAAGAGGAAAGGCAGCCATCGTTACTTGCAGGTCCCTTGGCTGCCTTGTTTTGGTACTACATCCAGACATGTACATAGCTGGGGTTTTTTTCCTCACCTGTCCTGGGAATTCGAAAACTGTGCTTAGCAGAGGTGTCCTTCTGGCTGCGGCTGAAAGACAGCTTTGGTAAATACACCTTGGCATCCTAGACATTCCCCTTCACAGTCCCATGCAAAACTGCTGTGGCTGCTGCTTTTCTAGAAGCTACAAGAGCGCTCCTAAGAAGATGCAATATGCAAATCTAAGAGCTGGGGAAACACTCGGGAGGAAAGTGAGTAACCTAGGGGATTCAGAGTATATACTTCCTTCTGGATTTGGTGTTCTGTGGATTTTAGTTGGGCTTCTTTAGGCCTGCCTCACTAATGGGTTTATGTTTATAATTCAGCCATTACTGTGGCCCAGTTTTGAAGTAGTAATACAAGCACAAGTGTAAATATATGTACAAAATGTTTTGTGTTTTTCTGAAATTTTCCTAATATTTCTGGTTTATTCTAAATTTCCTGGGCAGCTTCCTCTGTACGAGTTGCCTCTGTATGATGTTGAGGGCGTGTGTATATGTACTTGTGCATGAGAGATCGAGAGCGAGAGAGAGAGAGAGAGTCTAAGGTTGATATCCGTGTCTCTCAATGGCTTCACTCTATTAAGGCAGGGTCTCTTACTGACCCCAGAGCTTGCCAGTTATAGACTAGCCAGCTTGCCCTAGGTATCCCTTGTCTCTGCTGTCCAAGGGCTGGGATTACAGGTAGCTACCATGCTTGCTTGGCTTTTATGTCTATTCTGGGGATCCAAACCCTCGCCCTCACATTCACATGGCAAATGCTTTGTCCACTCAGCCATCTCCCAAGTCTAGAAAAAGATGCTTTAGCATTTTTTAATGTTTTATTTTACTTTTTAAGACAGGAAAACTAACCTCAAACTCTCTGCCTCCAGAGTATTAGGGTTAAAGGCATGTGACACCACACTCAGCTTTTTGTACTTTTAATTTGTTTTACTCTTATGATTTCTTTATGTGCCAGGTGTGGTGGCACATGCCTTTAATCTCAGCACTAGGAAGGCAGAGGCAGGTGGACTCAGTGAGTTCAAGGTCAGCCTGATCTATATAGTTCCTAGATAGCCAGGGTTACATAGAAAGACTCTGTCTCAAAAACAAAACAAAACACCAAAGCAAATAAAATAAACAGCAACAAAAACCATCTGTTTTATTCTTATGAATTCCTTATGAGAGTTAATTTGGGTTTCTGCTAAACCCACAATTCTAAGAATAGTCTAATGTCTATTCTCTGCTCCTGTACTATGACATCATGGACTGCCTATGACAACACATCTATTTGTTCTAAGCTGCCAGATGTCTGAAGCTTCTACTACCTTGTTGAATTCAGGGGTGCTCTCAGAGGGATATTTGTCCTGAGTTTGGTTTGCTTGGGTGACCCTGAGCTTTTTGTCACAGGAGAGTGCTGGAAGAGCAGAGTGACAAGGACCAGCAGCCATTAAGAAATGGCAAGATTTCCTACAGAGCCCAGACTGAGCAGCAGCAGTGCCATGTGGAGGCTCTGAAGCAGCAAGCCAAAGAAGGACAGAGTAGAGTCCAGAAGGAGCTAAAACTGGACCAGACACATATCAACCGAAAGATAACAGACAGTAGGTGCCCTCATCTAAGGTGTCTGCTTCGTCTGCCTTTTCCAGTTTCATGCAGCCAAGCTTCTGCATTCTGACCTTTGTTGTCTTTGTGATATGATGGAATCTTTTGTACTAGGCATTCTCATCCTTCTTTTAGAGACCAGAAGCTCACACAAGGGGGCTGGAAATAAGCAGGCGGACTTCTCTAATGGCCCCTCAGAATGATGCATCTTCTGCTGACTCCTTCCAGTGGCGCACTTGTCTGTGCATTTCCACCCGCCCCACTTATCCACTGTTCCATTGAGGCCTACACATCTTCCTTTCCTTCTCCTTCAGTAAGGAGGCCTTGTAGCTCTCCCTTGCCACATCACTCTATCCAATCCTCTTTACTCCTTATAGCTCTAGCCATGGCTGGAGATGTCTGAGTCCAGACAGCCATAGGCAGGAAGTGCTGACCGTCTCTCTGGGTGTTTTTGGTTCCCAGACCAGCAGTGGCTACTCAGAGAAGAGACCTGGCTATCCAACTTACGAGAGACACAGCAAGAAGGTGACTGTGGAGAAGAGAAAGAGCTTGAGGCCTTTGTGGCACCTGATGCTTGGCTCCCAACAGTTCCTCAGACTCCACCATCTCCACTGGTCCAAAGCCAGAAGAGGGTGGTACAGCCCCGGTGCTTGCGGAAACATACTTCTCGGGCTACAGTGTGGAACATTAGGCAGAAAAAGGTATCGTTCCAGCTGGAGAGAATTATTAAGAAGCGGAGGCTGCTGGAAGCCCAGAGGAGACTGGAGCAGCTCAATGCACTCTTCTGGATCCAGGATAATGGCACCTCCAAGGCCCCAAGTTGGGCCTCTAGCTCTAACACCACAGGCTCAGGTTCTCAGCGTAGAAGCAGATGGACAACTTGCAGCTCTCTGAGTCTCCAGAGGCTCTGCAGTCAACGCCTGTCCCAGCTACGCAGGTACCAATGATGTCACCAGGAGCCGTGGCTGGAGTTAACCAGTTTTCCAGGCAGTGCTCTTTACTCTGGGGCTTCTTCAGTCTGTTAGGTGGTTAGGTGTTTAGTCCTCTGGTCCTGCTGGGCTTCTCATTGTTTGCATATCTTAAGAAACAGACTGCTTCTTAGCTCTCAGAGCTGCTTTTCTCCCAGCTCATTTCTCGTTTTCAAGGAACTCAACTCATTTACATGTGTGTTTTAGACCTAGACTGCCCGGATGCAGTTTCTTATGTGTTTTGCCTCCACCTTAGTCTCACCTCCAGTCTTCCTTGATCCCACAGGCTGCCTCCACCCTGGCCTGACTGACACATGATTCCCCCGTACATGTTTGGATCTGACTGTTGGCTCCTTCACTTCCTGTCTGCTGTCACCAGGTTGGGGAGTGTATTATCCCCCAGATTCCTTGGAGTAGAAGACTGTGTCCTGTTCTGTGTGTCCTTGGCCTTGTTCAGAAGAGTCATAAATGTCTGTTGCTGTCATGTTTTCTTACCTCTCTGTCCTTCAAATAACTGGGCAGGCAAGCCAACTTTTTACTATGGGAATCATTCAAACATGCACAAAGTTGAGAGACTTATGGAGTTCCTATTTTGAGCAATTATAAAGATGCTACACTTACTTTACAGACCCACTACCCTATCTTCCAAAGGATTTAAAGCAATATCATATTTCAACCCTGTATCTTTAAGTATGTACCTCTAAAAATAAAAACTGTTCTGTCATACCTACCAAATCATACCTGCCAAGATTAGGTTATAGCTTGATAGAAGCTAACACTTGGGTCACACTCAGTTTTCTCCAGTTGCTTGAATGAAGCCTTGGTTTTCCATATCAAGAACTAATTGGATTTATAAACTACCTGACACTGTTACGTCTGACGTTCCTGTAGTCATTCTTTCCTATTTCTTCTTATCAGTATGCAAAGTGGGGCAGTTCTGTAGATGATGTCACACCATGGATTTATCTGCTTGATTCTTTATAGTATTAAAATTATTCCTGTTTTCCTCACATAGCCAGTTGCTTGAAATGTAAAGATAAAGCAGTTGGGGATGGAGATTGAGCAAAATGTATCTGAGACCACTGAAAGCCAGGGCTCTACTGTCAACAGTCTGCTTTTGTGTGTGTTGATCTGAGGACTGTAGGACACAGTGTGTGGGTGGCCTGCTTTCCAACCTCTTTCAGAGTAAGAAGAATGCCATATTACTTATATTGACACAGGGGCACTACTATTCTGATATTGCTTTCCTTGTCTTCACAGTGCTGTCATGAACTGGGATCCTTCAGCCATGTCACCACCTGTGCCTGATCTGACTCAGCAAATGCCAGAGAAAACCCTGTCAACAGATACTGTTCCCCAGGCTACAGCCTGTCCTCCAAGGACAGGATGCCTGGGCAGGAACAGCCTCCATTCATCACGGTGGAGGAAGTTCTCGCCAGCCAGGGGAGCTTCTGTCAGTAGCCAAAAAATTGAGTCATTTGGTAAGCAGTCCTGTCAGATGTCATCCCAGGGTCAATCAACTAAGAAACAAAAACCAACAGATGGTTCAAGGATCTTCACCCCTGCTGCCCAGACCAAGGCTAAGGGACTAGTAGCCTCTGTCAACACACAAACTGTATGGCAAAAAGAAGAGAGCTGTGCAACCTACAAGGCTCCTAAGGAAACTACCTCCCATCCTACGTATCTCAGTGGATCGGAGCAAGTAGCTGGGCATAGAAAAGTAGTCAAGACTTCTCTGGCAGAATCCAAACCACCTCCTCCAAGCAGGGCATCAAAAAAGCATCAGAGGGTGCTGGCAGCTAGGGCCAGAGACATTGCCAAAAAGTTCTCTCGTTTGTCTTGTGGCTGTCCTTTAAAAAAACAGCCTAGTGCAGAGGATCCAACCTCCTTCACAGATTCTAGACCTATAATGGACCATGTAAGGGAAGAGGACAAAGATTTATCTGACACTGAAAGCAGTTACTCAGTGGATTCTCTTTCTTACATCTATGCCAAAGTCCCAAAGGAGCTGCTGAAACCAGAGGAACTTCAGGGAAAATGGGATCTCCCAGATCCAGACAACTCTGAAAGTGGTAACAGTCAAATATCTGAGGATTCACTTGCTGGGAAAGGGCACCAAAGTCTCCCAGAAAACTCTGCAGGTGAATATTCCATGAAGGACTATGGGCATTCAAGAGCCAGACCTTCAGCCTCTGTGAGGGGTCTCCCCATGTACTCAGACAGTAGCTTATGTACTCATACAGACAGGAGCTTTTCCTTGCACAGCCTAATTGGTCCTGAAAATAGGCAAGGGGAGCCTTTCCTTGGCTCTGCTGATGAGATGCCTACAGAGACTTTCTGGCATCTGCAGAAGGCCACCCTATCTGCAATAGACAATAGACAGGGGGCAACAGACAGGCCTAGCCCTATCAACCACAGAGTGGGAGTCAGGGTCAATAATATTCTGCCAAAAAGCAATTCATTTTACCATGATCTTCAGTACCAGCCCCGTTGTGAGCAGCTTGAGTCAGAAATGGAGACCAGCTATTCCGAACAAATCAACCCTCTCCGAGGTATTCAACTTGCAAGAGAGAGCCCCCTGTTATCTGTGGATTCCTGGTTTTCTTGCGACTCTAAGGTCAATCCCAGCAGCCCCTCAGGGGTCATACATTCTCTATGTCCAAGTCCTGACATACATGAAACTCAGCCCTATAGTGAGAAGCCCCAACACTGGCTAAGCAGTGAAGAACCAAATACCTGCAAACTTCCCCAAACTAGTACTGAGCCACCCTGCAGTTCAGATTTGTATGCAACTTCTGCTTCTGATACATCCAAGCCCTCAGTTTGTGGAAGCCAAAGACTCCTTCAGCCAGGAGTTGATGGATTCTTTCAGGGCAGAGAAATGCCTGACATGACCAACCAGGGCATCTCTGAAGAGTCCCACAATTCTGACATGTCGAGTGTGCTGGCTACCTCTGCCACCTCGTTCACTCATGTACGTAGTATTAATAAGAAGGACTGGGCTGCCCTTCATCAAGAATATCTCCTTGAACTCTCTGATTCTATTTTTGAAGCTATAGGAGAGCCCAGGCCAGCTTTCCCCTTCCTGGAGGAAGAGTCTAGCTCCCTGGCTGATGCTTCTGATAAAGTAGACTCTCCGTTGCCCACTGGCCCTGGGTTATCTAGAAATTTAGATTTCTGCTCCTTTCCAGCCCACCTATCCCAAATCAGGCACTTAAATGCAGAGAAAGACCATGACAGTCTGAGTGCCAACGTAGAAAGTGCTTCTGATCTCTTCAGTACTGTTGAGAGGATGAGCTGTAATGAGGCGTACCCCACAGACATAGAGTCTCTGACTTCTGGATCTATAAATGCACAGGCCTGCACAGCAGGAAATGCGATACCAAGTTCCATGACAGAAGCATGGGAAGTCAATCAGGCCAGCTTGGAAGGGTGCCTTCAGGGTGGCAGACATTCTGCACTGAAAACTTCCTCTGGGCAGTATTTCTTCCAGAAGAGGACTTATCACAATCATGACACCTCAGCCTCTGAAGTAGATTATTTACCTCAAGATGAGACTCTTCTCAGGAAAAATACTCCAGTTCAACCAGGACTATTAAGTCACAACAGCCACCAGCACCCCCTGCTGGAAGAGAAGGCGGCTTCCCAGGAGTGCTCCGAGGAAGTAGCTGGAACACACATAGATGCCTGTTGCACTTTCCCTTCAGGTCCAGAGCTGGTCCTGCACTCTGACCCTTGGAGCTCTTTTCCATCCTTCCTGCAGTCGCCTTCCCTGGAAACATTCTATGTAACCAAAAGCAGGGATGCCCTGACAGAAACTGCCTTAGAGATTCCAGCCTGCAGGGAAGCCTGGGTGCCCTCCCCACCCCCTAGAGAAGCCTGGGGCTTTGGTCATAGTCATCAAGTCCCCCAGAAAGCTCACAAGAAAAATAATTTGCCCAAGTTGTCCCAAAGTCAGAATTCTAAGATTGATTCACCTCATCAGACAATAACCAAAAGGCCAACAGATACGAATATAGGGGAAGTTACTGGAGAACTGGGGAAACGGCCCAGAAATATGAAAAAAGAAGAACCCCATGATTCTGCTTACTGTTTCGTTGCTCAGAACAGACAGCATCTCCCTTCTACCAGACTCAAAGCTTGTGAATGTAGAAATCAACTTGGAATTTTAAATAAGTACAGCCTCTCAGTCCATGAGGATGGAGAAGGGGCCTCTGCATGGCATCACTGCAGTGTTGCCTTCAATGGCTCTGAGTCAAAGACTTTGCTCTTCATTTGTGATTCTAAGGCAAGTGGGGAAGAACAGAGTCCACTCCTGCCAGAGACGCAGTCCTCTGGTACGCACAGTCAGTCTCCTCCTGGAGACAGGTCTGATTTCATTGGTAAAATCACCAATTTAGACCTGGAGAAGGTCATGCCAGAGGAAACTGCTGTTTCCTTGAAATCAAGATCACTCCATTGTCGAAGTAGCCCTGCGATCATGGCAGGAGGTAGGAGTCCCACCCACAGGTGGGAGGGGAGGAATGAAACTGTGCTTCTCAGAGAAGTGATTTCCAAAGACATCCGAGAAGAATTTAGTCTTCCAGGAACCCAGTATACCTGTGAAAGATGCCATCTAGTTATGTGCTCTCAGGAAAGAAAGCCCACTGAATGCAAGGCCCATGGGCAGTCACAAGAAATACAGTGCAAAGAAAAACCTTTGGGAGAGAAACAGAATAAAAGAGTTAATAGTACTGATGAAATGGCTAGGCTGATCAGGAGTGTAATACAGCTGGAAACTGGCATCTTAGAAATCGAATCCAAGCAGAATAAGCAACTTCATGCTTCCCACACGCCAAGTACAGAACTTATGCTCCAGGACTTACAGGACCAGAAGAAGACTGACCAGGTCCCCGAGCCAGAAAGTTCTGGAAAACATTTATGCTTTGAGGGTTATCCATCTTTTCCAATACAGATAGAAGATGGTATCTTTGAAGACAACAAAGCTAGAGAAATAGAGGGTAACAGTGCAATTAGTAATAATGCTCAGGTCCAGAAGATCACAGGAAGCCCCTTCAGATCAAGGGACTGTAAGCAAACAAGGGGGTCTGAGAGAGAGCACACATACCCACCACCTGGAGCACACAGACTTGCCAGGGATATCTGTGGTTCTTTAGGGAAGGGCGAAGCTCTCAGAAAGCCTAGCAACATGTCCCTTCACTCTAGGAGAATGAAAGCATTAGCTAGATCTCTGCTATTGCAGCGCAGCCCGGAGAGAGCTGAGAAGGATGATGAGCTCCTAAAAGCATCAGCAAAGTTCCAAGAGCAGACTTGGGCCTTGGAAAGTCTTGAGGAACTGGAGAGTGTGGAAAGTTTTCAGGAAAGCCAAATTATTGCAGTCCCAAGTGATTCAGAATTGGAGGATGTAAAAACTCCAGGGAGAGTTGAAGAAATGACAGTGGACAGGGGAGGGAACCTGAAGGAAAAAGAGAATGTGGAAATTTCTACTCCCAGCCAGCACTGGAAGGGCACAGTTTTCAGGCAGGAGAATGTCTCCCCATTCCATAACCAGAGAGACTTCTCTGCAGCTCTTCCTTATGGAGAGCTGAGTGGTATCCAACCCGTGCATTCTCCAAGCTTCCCAAGAAGCTGTTGTCATGTCTCTGATACCAAAGGTGTCTCTTCATTTGAGAACATATTAGAACCTACAATGTTGAAAACAAATAGAAATTCTTTGGCAACTGGAGTAGGGGATCAGGATCACAGTGGGGAGACCGGAAGCAGTAGCTTGCAGGGAAGTGTTTCTGGGGATGCTTCCACCACACACACTCCCTGGGGTGGATCTGTAATGCCCATGCTCATGAGAGCTAATGGTCAGTCTGTTACATCAGACAGTATACAGCTAGAGACAGAGGACTGGATAACAGTAAGCACCAGCTCCCAAGAAGACCAGGAAGGGGACTTCAGAGTTACTTCCACAGGCTTGACTACTCAGGAAGGTTTGGGTTCTGAAGCTGAGGCAACTGAACAAGAAGAAACAAAAACCAGTTCTTTGGATACTGTCTTAAGGCAGACTGAAAGGAGGGTCAGTTTCCTTTTACAAGAAGATAGTGACCAGGGTGAAGAGGAAAGGCAGAAGGCAGAGGAGAAGTCAGAAGACCAACAACTTCCTAACTCTGCTTGCTTACCACCAGTGTCTGTACTGAAAGGACCTGATCCAGAGCCTCTGCTACTACCAGACTCCTCTGTCCATGCATCCATATGCCTGTCTATCTTGGAAGAGATCAGACAGGCAAAAGCACAGAGAAAGCAGCTTAATGACTTTGTGGCTGAGGGGACAGTCCTTCCTTATGAGACGTCACAAGAAGCTGAGTGTTTTTCAGAGGCTGCTGGTAGGTCTCAGACACAGACAGTTACGTTAGGGTGGGATAGCACCAGGAACGATGCTAAGACACAAGGACTGCATGTGGCATCTCCACCTCCTGTGTTTGCAAACCTCTTGGCTGATGAGAGGAGAGCCCAGGCCAGTGCAGGGAGCCTTCAACATGTGCTCAATCCTGAAACTGATAGAGGGCCACAGCATCATTTGTTGGCTTCTTCTCACATTATTTCAGGGCTAGCAGAAAGATACTGCACTGGAGAAGCAAGGCAATTTTGTGGAGCAAGAGGATGGTCTGATTTTTCTGAAGTCATCGAGAAAAAAGAAACATCTAGAACAATGTCCTCTGTTGGTCCTTTGGACTCAGACAGGCTTCTTTCTATACTAGCTGTAGAGCAGAATGAGAGGGTAGGATCAGAGAAAGTGTCTGTCTTACCTTCTCAAACTTCTTGTGATGGTCCTGGGAGGATTCTGCATGGGCAAAGTCAGTTGGCTGCATGGGAGACTGCAGAGGATATATCCTTTGGTGGGAAGGACACTGTCCTGGGTCATCAGAAACCTAGTCTAGATAGCACATGTGGAGGAGACTCAGGTAAGATCTCAGTGACCACACAGAAAGGAAAAGCAGTCCATTCTGAGCGTCAGTCTGTGATCCGTACTGTTGATAATACTGTATACCTTTCTCAGCCTAAGCAAGACCATGTGCAGTGCTCCGATGCTTCTGCTGGCTTAGAAGGAATGGAGGCAAGTCCAAAGTCATGTGCTCTTCAGCCTGGAGCTCCAAGAAAGGTTGAAGCAGAAGCTAACATATGGCATCCTGTCAAGTGGAAGAATGTTGACTCTGGTCTGGCAGAAGCATGTGGGAGTGACAGCAAAAATCTAAGGTCAACTCCATTTATAGATAAAAGACCAAGCCTGCATCCCAGTGGAGTTAGAGAAGAGGCTCCAGGTCTGTGCCCAGAAGAGTGCCTTGTCTTCAAGGGGAACACTGGAGGCAGCAGGCCACTTGGCTTATCTTATGGGGAGGAAGAGAATTGCCCTCACCTAAGTGGTTCTCAGCCTGCTGCTGCTGTTCACGACTGCCGCTCTCATTCCTCTACTCTGCCATGTTATAGAGATGGTGTCCTTAGGAAGGGAACCCTCTGGGCTGCTCCACATCCTGACCACTCACTTTTTATAGTACCATCTAGGGTCTGTGAAGTGGATGGAGCAGGAGAGAGCTTTTCCAAAGACTCTCAAGTGTCTTTAGCACATGGCCTCAAACATAAATGTGGGCCAGTAGACAACAGCATTCCCAACCCATCCACTATAGCTCTTGTCTCCTCTCCAGCTCAAAACTGCAGCTGCCTTTGCACCTCAGAAATGAAGGCAAATTGCCTCACCCACACTGTTGCTAGGGGAAGATCAGTGGACGGTTCTGGGGAAAAGACAACAGGGAAGAAGGCCAGCACTGCCCCTGAGGATTCTTATCCATCCAGCCCTGCAGGAATGAGCTCTGAGCCACGAAGAACTCTGAAGAATAACTCTGTAAGTGAGAATGTACAGGCATCACAAACAACACCAGAACATCCTGCAGTGACTCAGAGACCATATTCAAATGAAGAATCTGTTGACAGTAAGCTGGAGATAGCAGCTCAGTTTGGGCATTTAGAAAATACCATCAGATGCTGTTCAAAAAAGATGCCACCTTCCACTAAGGTCAGGGGTCACAGTTGCTTGGATTCTCAAGCCAAATTTGTAGACATGTTGAAACATACCTGCCACCCTCAGATTGAAACTTCATGGGAAGAGGAAGAACAACAGAGAGACCAGGTCTCAGGAGATGGCAAAGTCCATGCCCAGGTCAGAAATCTAGTATCTTCTAACATTGGTAGCTTTGATGGCTGTCAGACTAGAGATGGTGAAAGAAAGGAGATAGTTGTAGCCAAGTCTTCTGCATCCCAGACTTTCTTTTCAGACTTTGAAGCCCAAACTGAACCATCACAGCCTGCTGCCCAGACTCCTAGCCAGCTCTGCTCTGATAGGGAGCAGCTGCCTCCCAGCCACAGGCACTTGCTTCCTGTGATTGCAATCTTCTCTGGCCCCAAGCGTGCCAGGTACTCCCCTAGACCTCAGTTTACTGTGGTCAGCTCATCTCGGTCTCTTCAAGAACTAAATTTGAGTGTGAAACCTCATTCGCCAACAGATGAAGATGCACAGGGGCCAAATTGCTTGTGGAGCCCACATCTCAGGGGTCATTCCTCCCAAAAGCCAGTATCAACATCTCAGAAGTCTCAAGATTACAGTCAGAAAGCCTCGTGTAACTTGAGCAATAGCCACACTGATCACAGGCCCTTGAACCCTGTCATTCCTCCTTACCCAACGTCTTCCACTGTGTCATGTATGCCAACCCCTGAGTTCATGACTACCTGGATGCCTGGGACTTTGGAACAGGCCCATCCAGGAAAGACAGATAAACTGAGTGTCCAGGGTATGCCAGAGAATTGGCATTCTCAGGTGGACAAAGAAATGCTGCACTTTGATTCTAGTAACTTAAGTCCCTATGTCCTGCCCTGGTGTCCACAGGGACCTGTGCATATTGGTTGGAAGCAATATGTGTTTGGAAGTGCAGTTGATGCCTCTGGTAGCCAGAAATCTCAGTGCCTAATACAATCAAAAATGGCTCAGTGTTCTAGCATGGACAATGTCCTAGAAGACAAGAAATCTCCATTTCACTTCCATCCCAAGACTGATGCCCAAACCCAGGATTTGCCAAACATACACAGTGGCATTGGGAATGACCAGAGTTCAAATGAGCTGCCTCTGGCTGGAGGGAGTACCACAGCTCAGGTAGATGAGATTATATTACTCTGCCCACCAGAGACAGGCTGTGCTGGGGGGGAGGCCAGTATGAATACCTTCGAGCAGGGAACACGGACCCTGGGCAGCAGGCTTCACTCAAATTGCACTGATGTCTCTGTTCAGCCTGATGCCAGGACAATGTCAGACTCTGATCTAGCCTCCTGGACCAGGATGCACAACCTGTCTCTCCACCTTTCACAGCTTCTACATAGTACTTCAGAACTGCTTGGGAGTCTCTCACAGCCAAGTGTGATAGTAAAGGAACAGAATGGCAACAGTGAATCCCTAGATGAGGCCCAACAGGCCCTTATGATGGATGGTTCTACTCAGACCACTGTGGATGAGGGGATCCAGACAGACCTGGCCTTACCTCCTCTGGCCTTCCAGGCGCCAGAGGTCAAGTCAGAGGAAGTCAGTGTGATCCTTCACGTGATGGACTCAGGTATTACCACTGTGGCTCAAGAAAAGGGAGATGTCCCAGTGGTGTTTCAGAAGAAAGAGGCAGAGGAAGCAGCAGAACCCCCAGATCTCCACAAAGGAAGTACCCACGTTAAACTGCAGAGCCCTCCTGTGACCTCACCACACTTGAGGTTTCAGAAAGCTGATTTTGGGCAGAACTTTACTTTCATGAACCCCCCAGCTTCTCCTGATGGTTCTCCACTTCCCAGTCTGCAGCCAGAGGAATCTTGCATGGTGGTCAACATGTCCAGAATCTCACACCACTCAAGGCTCACCCTTGGTGCTTCTGAGTTCACCCAAGAGCCTAGCACCCAGAATAGATTGGGCAGCTCGAGTGCTGTGCTGGTGGATAGGGCGTCCTCTCCAATCCTTACATTTAGTGCCAGCATCCAGGAGCTGAGCAACCCCTTAGCCTGTTTGACTCTATCAGTTCCCTCGGCTCATCCTCTTGAAGACTTCCAGAAGCTTGACATCAATCCAGACCCTGAAGTTGGTGACCTAAGACCTCCAATGGGTAATTCTCAAGCCACTGATAAGGCTGGCGTGTCTCGGAGAGCTGAGTCTGTGGACAGAGAAGTCAAGAGCCCCTTAGGGAAAAGTTCTGAGAGATTGTTTCTTTATTCTAGCTCCCCTTGCAGCCCACAACAGAGCTCTAGTCCCCAAGTTAGTTTCTCAGGAAAGGCCCCTCAGCAGCTTCAGCTCAAGAGCACCACTGGAGACCAAAGCAAATCACCATCTTCACCACCAAGGCACAGGATCCTTGATGATAGCGTTGTGTCTGAGAGGGTGGCTTCCACAGAGCATGGTCCACCAAGCAGTGGGAGGCCCAGTCAGTGCCAGGGCAGGGCAGCAAATGAGGATGGGAAGTCAGTGTTTATGGTAGAGTCACAACCCAACGTGGACCGACCTTCATCACGGAGAGGTCTTCAGCCCCTTAGCCCTTGTCAGATCTCTGCTACTACAGGGCTTCAAAGTCCTGCTGTAGATCCACCTCAGGTCTGCCAACCTGTGGGGCTGCTCTGTCCTGGTTCACAAATGTATGTGGCCTCTGGTCCCCAGCATCACAACCTCAGGGACCTCTCAGTTCATAACAAATTTAATAACTGGTATGGAGTTCAGGATGGACCTTGCAAAAGTCTGCATGTAGGTGACAGTTTAGGGGTCAGATGTGACTTGAGTTCTGTAGGGACACAAAGGCCCCTGCAACCTTCTGACAAATACAGCCAGGAACCCGAGTACCTTCGATTGGAACACATCCCCTTACAAGCTGGGGTTCAGAAGCCTTCACTCAGTGTGGAACTCACAGAAGCAAAACTACACCATGGCTTTGGGGAGACAGATGCTCTGCTGAAGGTGCTGCAGAGTGGGACAGGGGAGGTGTTTGCTCCTGAAGAACCTGCTATGCTCTCCTGTGAGGAGTTCTACACTAGGTAAGGGCCCTGGGCCTAAAGGGCAATGGGTGGGCAAGGTGACCATCAGGGTGAGGTCATGTGGGAATCAATCACATTTTGTCTCAGGCAGAAAAAGACTTTTGAGACCCTCAGGAGAGAAAGGACTGAGCGACTTCATAACTTTCGTCGGACACGAAGCCTCAGTCCCCAGAAACGACTCCGCTTCCTGCCCAGCAAGGACCTCCCCACCGGGGAACTTGACTTGCCCAGCAGACGCCAAGAGTACCTGCAGCGCCTGAGGAAGCATGTTGTGGAAACCACTAGGTAATGAAGATTCCGGAGCCTGCAGGAAGCAGGCTCTGTGGGAGCTGGGACTGGAATTTGACCATCCAGAGTCTCTTCCAGAGGGAATGGGGTACTGGGGTGCAGAAGGAGATGGGCAGAGAGAAGTCATGGGAAGGTACTGGACAGAGACTTTTGTATGTTATGCCAGTCTGTGTGTTGGGGTCTTAGGATGCCTTTTTCTTCTCCTAAGAATGCAAAATAACAGGGGTTGGGGATTTAGCTCAGCGGTAGAGCGCTTGCCTAGTGAGCTCAAGGCCCTGGGTTCGGTCCCTAGCTCCAGAAAAAAAAGAAAAAAAAAAAAAAGAAAAAAGGAAGAATGCAAAATAACTCTGTAGGCAGCAAGAGGTTATACCGAGCTAGCAGGGGTGGGCAGTACCATACTTCTATGTGCTTGTCATGTTAGAAGGAGCCTTTTAACCTTGTGGACTTCCCTAGAATCCCAGAACCAGCACCAAGATTAGCCCGCCCTCCCTCTGACATTGAGCTCATGCTTCAAGAGTATCGTCAGGCCCGTGAAGAGGCCAAGGCAGAGATTGCACAGGCTCGAGATCGGCTCAAGGAGCGGAGTGAACAAGAGAAAAAGAGAATCCGCCAGCAGATCATCTCCCAGCTGCTGAAGGTGGGGAACGAGGCAGTCCTCTGCCTTAGGACAGGCCTGGAACCTGGGCCAGACCTTTACTCTGCCTGTTTGTGAGTCTGATACGGTTGTAAAGTGCAGGGCTCTGCTTTCAGCCCAAAGCTGGACCTAGATCCCCTTTACCCCCTTATCAGAGCACTGCTGTCCCAGGCCAGAGTGTGGGAGGAAGAGGCTTCTGTGTGGAGTCAGGGACATGGGGAAGGAAGCATAGAGAGTTGTGGCTTCTGGAAAGTAGGTGAGAGGCTGCAGCAGGAGGTTCTAGGATGTAACTGGTGACAGCCGTGGAGGTGACAGGGAAGGGCGAGGATGTGGTAGTGTGGTATCATCAGAAGCTAGTTCATCTGTCTTCTTCCCAGGAAGAGGAGAAACTACAGATTCTAGCCAACTCCAGCTCCCTGTACACCAGCTCCAATGGAAGCATATCTTCTGGTGTCACGTCTGATTACAACAGCAGCCCAGCCTTCTTGGGCCACCTCCAGTCCCTAGAGGTTTTGGTGAGTAGGAAGACATCAGGGAGCTTCTGAGATGACTGTGGATAGGGCCAGCCCTTTCAGGGGCTGTGCTGCTGTGAACCCATCCTGTGCAGCTTGCTTTAGGTCTGCCTTCCTCTCCCTTTATTCTTGCTTTTTTGCTTTTTTGTTTTAAAAGCTTTGTTCTGTTTTTAATTATGTGTGTTTGTTTCTGTGTGTAGGTACATGTGTGTGAGCGCTGGTGCCCACAGAGGCCAAAGGCCTCAGGTCCCCCTGGAGCTGGCGTTACAGGTGGTTGTGAGCTGTCTAATGTGGGTGCCAGAAATGGAACCTGGGTCTTTTATGAGAATACTGCACTCCTGGGCATAGTGGTACAGGATTTTAATCCTAGCACTCAGGAGGCAGAGGCAGGTGGATATCTGTATGTTTAAGGCCATATTGATCTATATCCAGGACAGCCAGAGCTGCATACTGAGACCCTGTCTCAAAACAAAAGCAAAATCCAAACAAACAAACAAAATCCAATCAACAAACAGAATATGTTCAGTTTTATTTTAGTTTTTAGGTTTTGGTTGGTTGGTTTTTGTCATTTAAAAATATTAAAGATTTATTGTTTTGGTTAGGTTATGGGGTTTGTTTGTTTGTTTGTTTGTTTGTTTGTTTGTTTGTTTAAAGACAGGGGCTCACTGTATGTAGTCCTAGCTGGCTTGGAATTCACTATGTAGACCAGGTTGGCTTTGAACTCAGAGAAATTCACCTGTCACTGCCTCTGCCTCCTGAGTGCTGGAATTAAAGGCATGTGCCATCATGCCCAGCAAGATTTATTTTTATTTTTTATATGGGTGTTGCCTGCAGGTTTGCATATTTCCACAAGAGTACCTTGTGTCTATGAGATCAGAAGAGGGCATCAGATCTCCTGGGACTGGACTTACATACAGTTGTGAACCACCATGTGGATGGTGGGAATCAGACCCAGGTCCTTTGGAAAAGCAAGCCCTGTGCCCCGCCCCCCCGCCCCCCCGCCCCCCGCCTCTCCCTACTATCTCCCCTCTCCCCCAGATCCAACCCCCTTCCACTTCTCATAAAAGAGCAGGTCTCTCAGGGACATCGACCAAACATGGCATAACAAACTTTAAGACCAGGCACATAGCATCGCTTTAAAACTGGACATGGTAGTATGGAAAAGGTTCCACAAGCTGGCAAAAGAATCAGGGACAGCCCCTGTTTCCACTGTTAGGGTTACCCCAAAGAACCCCAAGTTACCCAGCCATAACATAGATACAGAGAACCTAGGTCAGACCTCTACAGGCTCCCTGATCTCTGAGTCCCCATGAGTTCCAGTCAGTTCTGTGTGCACTGTTTTCTCATGGTACGTCCCTGACCCCTCTGGTTTCTCTGATCCTGCCCCTACCCCTTCCAGAACTCCCAGAGCGCTACCAATGTTTGGCTGAAGTCCTCTGCGTTTGCTCCCTGAATGAAGCCTCTCTAGTCTCTTTGATGATAGTTCTGTTAAGCTCCGGTCCCAGAACACTCTGCAGCAGGACAAACTAGGTCGAAGGTTCTGTGGCTGGGTTGGTGTCCCAGTCCTGCTCCTAACACTGAGCCGAGTTCTCTAGACCCAACTTAAAATTTTATTTTATCCTGAATAGTAGATGCTATTTTAGGATAGGGTAGTAAATAAACTGGTGTTCCCTTTAGACCATTTAGAGACTTAAGCTTGTTAGGGATAGAAATACTAATCTTCTTCTTTTATGTTCCCTCTTGTTGCCCTGAGCTAACTTAAGGAATGCTAAGCCAGTGTAATCTGTGGTGTGTCCAAATCTACAAGGTCAGTGGCGCCCTGAAGAGACTGTTTGAACTGAGATGGAGGGATGAGATTCAGAAAAGCTGAGTAGTGCTAGTGTTGGGAGAGAGGCAGCCTAAGAAAGAGGCCTCAAAGGGGAGAGTAAAGAGCTGAGCAGGAGCGGAGTATAGAGCAAGGTGTGTGAGTGGCAGGAGAGTGCACTGAGAACTCTGGCTACTTTCTGACTGATGATGGCTACTCCACAGAAAGGAAATTTTTTAAAACGCTGTGGAAGTGATAGAAAACACAGACACACACACGTACACACACGTGCACACATATACATATATATAAGAATAAATGGATTGAAAGTGAAAGAGACAAGAGCAGCCATGGAAAGACCTATTAGAGAACCATGGCACAATTGAGCAAGGCGGTAAGAATGTGGTTTTGGCATTTTCAGTGAGATGGTCATATATGGGTGCAAGGGGAAGAGCAGATGCTTGGTGACTGACAGCTGAGCACAGCACGCACTCATTTGCTGATTGCTAGTGTATGTGATGTGTATATTTGGGTGCACATGCTACAGTGCATGTGTGAACATTACAGAGACAACTTTGTGGAGTTGTTCTCTCCTTCATCTTTATGTGGACTCGGGGTTAAACTCAGGTCTCCAGGTTTATATGGAGAGTGCTCAGCCCTGAACTCATGTTTGGCCTAAGAAGTTGTGACAGCCACGATGACAGTGAAGGATGCTGGAAGATGCTTTGTGGGGGGAAAGTTGGGAGTTTGATATTTTCTTACTGGGTTGAAGGTATTTCTGAAGAATCCATCTTGAATCAAGAAGGCAGCTGGAAACATGAATACTCCAAGTAAGGTCTGGCTGGAGATAAATATTTAAAGTTCATATTATAAATTAAAATGCACATAGTAAAGAATAATATCTAAATGGTGGTATATGCCATGTAACATGAAAGTACATGTTTTCCCTACACAGAAGTGTGTGTCTATGCATGTGTGCATGCATGTGTTTGTGTGTGTGTGTGGTGGTGGTGGAATATGAATATGTACCACCTTAGCCAGGGTGATATATTTGCTGAGGTCTGTGTACATACATGTGAATATGCACATGCATAGAAAAATGATGGACTTGGGCTGGCAGGGTGGTTCAGGGGTAAAGGACTTCTTGTCAGGCCTAATGGCCTGAGTTCAGTTCCTATGTAGTAGAAGGAGAGAACCAGTTCTTGCAAGTTGTCCTCTGACCCCCACATCACACACACACACACACACACACACACACACACACACACACACACACACACTCATGGGGGGGCAGCCAAACATACATACATACATACATACATACATACATACATACATACATACATTTTAAAAAGGTAATTAAAACAGGGAATGTGGTTGGGTTTTATTTTTTTCTTAAAAATATCTCTGGATTTTATTGCTTATACTAGCTCAGTCTTTTTCATAGCTGAATAGTATTCATTTTCTCTTTTATTATCGTTAGTAGACTGTGTTGTATAGGTAATATATTCATGGAGTAGAAGAGCCAAAGATATAAATGTATCTTCCTCTTTATTTTTGAAACAGGGACTCACTATAGATCCCTGGCTGGTTTAGATCTTGCTATGTAGACCAGGCTGGCCTCAAATTCACAAAGGTTCACCTGCCTCTGCTCTTTTAGTGCTAGGGTTAAAGGCATGCACCACCACACCCAGTTATCTTTATTTATTTTTATTTACTTACTTTTATTATTTTGGAGACAGCTCTGGCTGTCTTGGAACTCTATGTGGACCAGGCTGGTCTTGAATTCATAGAGATTGGCCTGCCACCATCTCCTTAGTTCTGGAATTAAAGGTGTGTACCACCATAACCAGTTACCCAATTTTTAAACAGTTAGTCGAAATATACCACTCTGGCTTCTAGCCCAATGCCAAGGATGCTTTTGAACTTTTTTATGTTTTTTTTAAGATTTATTTGTTTTATATGAGTACATTGTAGCTATCTTCTGACACACAAGAAGATTTTATTACAGATGGTTGTGAGCCACCATGTGGTTGCTGGGAATTGAACTCAGGACCTCTGAAAGAGCAGTCAGTGCTCTTAACCATTGAGCCATCTCTCCAGCCCTTTTATGGTTTTTTCGAGTCATGTTTTCTCCCTGTAGCCCTGGCTATCCTGAAACTCACTCTGTAGAGTAGACTAGCCTCAAATTCAAAGCTCTGCCCACCTCTGCCTCTCAAGTGCTGGGATTAAAGGCGTGTGCCACGACTTCACAGCTTAAACGTTGATTTGTTTTTATATAATCATATGTGTGTGTATGTGCAGTACTTGTATCATATTCCCCCAGTCCTTTCTTCCCCTCCTCATACTGCCAATCTCATTGTATTAAGTCAGCCTCATACTTCTGTTTGCTTTGGGAAGCAGTAAGTTAGGGTTACTCAGAGGGGCTTGGGTGAACGCTTGTTTTCAGGAGCATGGGCTCTCAACCAGCAGGAGCATCAAAGCAAATGTGTCTCCCTCCTTCATCAACCATTAACCATACATAGATTCTCAGGAGGGGATCCTGTGCTTCCTCAACTCATGACAAGATGTCAGCAGGCCCACTCTGCAGGTAATCACAGTTCAGGGCAGGACTGCAACAGCCATAGCGTGCCTTGAAGTCAGCATTCTGCATCACTTCTCTTCGTCTGCCTCTTCCTTCCATTCCTCCTGTCCCTTCTTTTCCTTCTTCCATGATGTTCCTGAGCAGATATGGTTGAGCACACAATAGTCACTCATTCATAGTTTGACCAGAGTTATGAGCCTGTAGTCACTGCTACTCAGGGTGACATTTTGGGTTTCCACACAGCCAGAGAGTATGTGGTACTTGTGTTACTGTGCCTGGCTTATTTAATGTCTTCCAGTTCTATTGATTTTTGACATAATAAGGTTTTATTTTTCTTTATGTCCAAAGAGTATTGCATTGTGTATATAAATGACATTCTCTTTGTCATTCATCTGTCACATAGCTCTCGTAAGTAAAGCTTCAGTAACCGTGGGCCTGAAACTATCTCTTTGTATATGGATTTATCTCTGTTGTATTATGTGTAGTGGGTATACTAATGTGCATTCCTACCAAAATAGTAGGGGTCCTACAGCATTTGTTTTTATATATGGAATAGTCATTCTAACTGGAATGAGATGGAATATAATTATAGTTCTGATTTGCATTTCCCCAATGACTAATAGTGAAATGTTTTTTATATGTGTTGGGTCATTTGTCAAATCTTTTTTTGAGACATACCTATTTAGATCACTTGCTTACTTTCACAGTTGGATTACTCACTCTTATGTTAAAAGTTTAGTTCTTTATAATCTAGATATTAATCTGTTGTTTTCAAATACTAAATCCCAGCCCTTTGATTTGACCAGTGAAGTCTCAGGAGCCTGATACTGGGGGGAAACTAGCTAGCTCAAAGGAGCAGAGCAAACACTCAGCTGACCTTCCTACTTTGCCAATGACCCAGAGGGGAAAAGTTTCTTCTCCTCCATGCTGTCTTAAATATTCAACTCAAAGGCCCTCCTCTCTGTTATGCTTTGCCTCTTGATCTAGGGTTGACTTTATTTCTGGGCCACACCACAAGTTCTTTTTTGTAATAGAAAGCTCTGTGATCACAGGCATGTGCTAGGGCTGAGCTGCAGTACAAGGTTTTTCTAGTTCACGACTTCAGGGTTAAAACAAAACGTGGTAAGATATCCTGTTAACATTAATCCTCTGTCAAATGGATAGCAGATGCATTCTTATGCTTGTGTGTTGTTTGTTTGTTTGTTTATGAGTACATTGTCACTGTCTTCAGACACACCAGAAGAAAGCATCTGGTCCAAGCTACCATGTGGTTGCTGGAAACTGAACTCAGGACCTGAACTGGAAGAGCAGTCAGTGCTCTTAACCGCTGAGCTATCTCTCTAAGTTGTCCAGCCCTCTAAGTTGTCTTTATGCTGGTAATTTTCTTTGCTGTACAGAAACTTTTACATGTAATTAATCTCAACTTTCAATTTTAATTAATTAATTTTTTGAGACAGGGTTTCTCCATACAGCCCTGGCTGTCTGGAACTCACTCTGTAGACTTGGCTGGCCTAGAACTCAGATCTGCCTGTCTTTGAGCCTTGGGAGTGTTGGGATTAAAGGTGTGTATCACCACTGCCCAACTGAACTGTCAGTTTTAGAATTTTGTAGATATGTCCAGGAAATCATTGTGTCAGTTTTGAAGTATTTCCTTTGCTTTCCTATAATCTCAGTTTCGAGTTTTTCACTAAGGTCTTTGGTCCAGAGCCTGGTAGGGCGATACGCATCTGTAATCCCAGCTGTTAGAATGTTGAGGAAGGAGAATCAGGGCTTTTAGATTAACTGTGGTGTAAAAAAGATACTCTCAGAAAACTAAATCTTTGTATTCATTTTGAGTTGATTTTGTGCTGATGAGGGTTCAGATTCAGCTCTCTCCGTGTGTGGATTTCCACTCTTCCCAGTGATATCTGTTCAGCTGTCCACTCTCTGGTGTTTGTTTGGGGACCTTTGTGAAGTATCAGTTGGCTGTGGATATAAGATTTATTTCTAGATTTTCAATGGTCTGTGTGTTTTTTATGTCAATACCACAGTTTTTGTTAGTGTGATTCTATAGTATGTCTTGAAATCAAGTATCGTGAAGCTTTCTTCGGCTTTGCTCTTTTTATTCAAGATCTATTTGGAGCACTTTACATTTCCACGTGGTTTTCTGTTTCTATGAAAAATGGCATTGACATTTTGATGCAAAATATGTTGAATCTGTGGATTGTTTTGAGTGTGTTGGACATGTAACTAATTCTTTTAAATAGTGAGGTTTTGGGGAGATATTTCCATATTTGAGCTTGACGAAGTGAAGTTCTTTTCACTTAAGTGTATGTGTGTGTGTGTGTGTGTGTGTGTGTGTTTGTAATGTTTGTAAATGTGTGCATCAGATCCCCTGGATCTGGGTATAAGCAAATATAAGTGCAGAAACTGAACTAGAGTCCTTTGGAAGATCAGTGCTCCTAACCTCTGAGCCATCTCTCAATTCTGGTTTTTAATTTCTTTTTTCAGTGTTTTGCAATTTTCATTGTGTATGTATTAAGTTTATCCATAGCCACAAAATAAATAAATGAGACACCTGTTGCGGGTGGCTTTATCTTTACAATTTTTAATGGTATAGGAATGGAGTTAGGGACAGTTAAAGCTGTCACATGAGTACTGAGAACTGAATGGGGTCCTCTGAAAGACCAGCACATGCTTCTTGGCTTTTTTTTTTGTTGTTTTGTTTTTTTTTTTGTTTTTTGTTTGGTTCTTTTTTTCGGAGCTGGGGACCGAACCCAGGGCCTTGCGCTTCCTAGGCAAGCGCTCTACCACTGAGCTAAATCCCCAACCCCGCTTCTTGTTTTATTATGTTGAGACTGTCTCTGTAGCTCTGACTGTCTAAACCAAGCTGGCCTCGAACTCAAATATCTGCCTGCCTCTGCCTCCCAAATGCTGGAATTACAGGCATGTGCCACTATGCCTGGCCAGAGAGCATGCACGTAACTGCGGAGCCCTCTTTCCAGCTCCTTGGTGTATTCTTGTGTTCTGTTTCCAAGTATCTGGTTGAGAACTTTGCATCTGTATTTATCAGAGAGGTTGGCCTATAGCTGTGCTATTGTGTCCTTCTCTGGCTTTGGTAGCAGGACAGTACTGGCTTCCTAGAATGATATTGTTTTCTTTTCTATTTTATGGAACAGTTTGAAGAGCATTGGCAGTAACTTCAAAAGTTTGAAGCACAAGGCCCTGGGTTCGGTCCTCAGCTCCGAAAAAAAAAAAAAAGTCACAAAAGTTTGATGGAATTAGGTAATGAAAGTCATCCAGTCTGGGACTTCTTTGTTGAAAGATTACTTATTGTTGTTTCATTCTTGTTGCCTGTTATAGATCTGTTTCTTTATACCCACTTGATTTCATTTTGGTTGGTCATGTGTGTCTAGGAATTTATCCAGATGTAGATTTTCCAGCTTTTAGGACTCTGTTCCTTCATGATCCTCTGGCTTTCACTGGTGCCTGGCCAACTCTCCCTTTTCATTTTCATTTAGTATAAGGGAACTACAGTATCCTCTCTTTCCCTTCTGTGTCACACTTGTTTGAGTCAGTCACTGTACTAGACTAGGTCTTGTTCATGGGGTGGCTCTCCTTGCTGCACAGTAGAATGTCTGTGAGGTCCCAGTGCTGGAGTCAGGACTGATTCCCAGAGCAGCAGGTCCATTATAAAATGGCCTCTGTCTACAGCACCCTGGGGATGACTAGGATTTGAAATCAATCCTTTTCCAAAGCCAGGCTGTGACGAGTCCAGGTTCCTTATCTATCTATGCTATAAACCTATGTGGTTGAGGGTCTTCCCAGTAGCCAGGCTTGTCCAGATTCCACTGATGGGCTTTCATGGACTCTGTTTACTCTTCACCCCTGCAGAAGAAAAACATCTTCCTGGGCAATAGAACTAGGGCAAGTGCTGGGATATTGTTTCTCCTGCTGTGGTCCTGCCTCAGGTCTTTGGAAGCTATAGGTTTCCTTTTGCCACTGTGTGGAAAACCAGTGTTCTTGCTTAGCTGCTCCTGGAAATGTGAAGTTACAGTCTGCTACTTTGTATTTGTGGAGGAACAGGTGATCAACACCAGGTCCAAAGTGTTTGTTCTCAAGTCACATGTGCCACATTGCACAGAGTCAGCAAACAATCATATTGGATAGTTTTCTAGGTTTCTTTAAGACTATAGGCATGTCATTGTCAAATCCCAGATATCTCACCATGCCCTCGCTGTGTTACTATGTACTCCTGCCCGTAACAGCATTAGCTAGATCTTAACTTTTTCCAGACATTAGTGACACTTAAGTTTCACACTAGGTTTTTTTTTTTTATCTTTATTAACTTGAGTGTTTCTTTTTTACATTTCGATTGTTATTCCCCTTCTTGGTTTCCAGGCCAACATCCCCCTAATCCCTCCCCATCCCCTTCTCTATGGGTGTTCCCTTCCCCATCTTCCCCCCATTACCGCCCTCCCCCCAACAATCACGTTCACTGGGGGTTCAGTCTTGGCAGGACCAAGGGCTTCCCCCTCCACTGGTGCTCTTACTAGGCTATTCATTGTTACCTATGAGGTTGGAGTCCAGGGTCAGTCCATGTATAGTCTTTGGGTAGTGGCTTCAGTCCCTGGAAATTCTGGTTGCTTGGCATTGTTGTTCATATGGGGTCTCAAGCCCCTTCAAGCTCTTTGAGTTCTTTCTCTGATTCCTTCAACGGGGGTCCCGTTCTCAGTTCAGTGGTTTGCTGCTGGCATTCGCCTATGTATTTGCTGTATTCTGGCTGTGTCTCTCAGGAGAGATCTACATCCGGTTCCTGTCAGCCTGCACTTCTTTGGTTCATCCATCTTATCTAATTGGGTGGCTGTATATGTATGGGCCACATGTGGGCTCTAAATGGGTGTTCCTTCTGCCTCTGTTCTAAACTTTGCCTCCCTATTCCCTGCCAAGGGTATTCTTGTTCCCCTTTTAAAGGAGTGAAGCATTTGCATTTTGAGCATCCTTCTTGAGTTTCATGTGTTCTGTGCATCTAGGGTAATTCAAGCATTTGGGCTAATAGCCACTTATCAATGAGTGCATACCATGTGTGTTTTTCTGTGATTGGGTTACCTCACTCAGGATGATATTTCCAGTTCCATCCATTTGCCTATGAATTTCATAAAGTCATTGTTTTTGATAGCTGAGTAATATTCCATTGTGTAGATGTACCACATTTTCTGTATCCATTCCTCTGTTGAAGGGCATTTGGGTTCTTTCCAGCTTCTGGCTATTATAAATAAGGCTGCGATGAACATAGTGGAGCACGTGTCTTTGTTATATGTTGGGGCATCTTTTGGGTATATGCCCAAGAGAGGTATAGCTGGGTCCTCAGGTAGTTCAGTGTCAAATTTTCTGAGGAACCTCCGGACTGATTTCCAGAATGCTTGTACCAGTCTGCAATCCCACCAACAATGGAGGAGTGTTCCTCTTTCTCCACATCCTCACCAGCATCTGCTGTCGCCTGAGTTTTTTATCTTAGCCATTCTCACTGGTGTGAGGTGAAATCTCAGGGTTGTTGCATTTCCCTTATTACTAAAGATGTTGAACATTTCTTTAGGTGTTTATCAGCCATTCGGCATTCCTCAGCTGTGAATTCTTTGTTTAGCTCTGAACCCCATTTTTTAATAGGGTTATTTGTCTCCCTGTGGTCTAACTTCTTGAGTTCTTTGTATATTTTGGATATAAGCCCTCTATCTGTTGTAGGATTGGTAAAGATCTTTTCCCAATCTGTTGGTTGCTGTTTTGTCCTAACCACAGTGTCCTTTGCCTTACAGAAGCTTTGCAGTTTTATGAGATTCCATTTGTTGATTCTCGATCTTAGAGCATAAGCCATTGGTGTTTTGTTCAGGAAATTTTCTCCAGTGCCCATGTGTTTGAGTTGCTTCTCCACTTTTTCTTCTATTAGTTTGAGTGTATTTGGTTTGATGTGGAGGTCCTTGGTCCACTTGGACTTAAGCTTTGTACAGGGTAATAAGCATAGATCGATCTGCATTCTTCTATATGTTGACCTCCAGTTGAACCAGCACCATTTGCTGAAAATGCTATCTTTTTTCCATTGGATGGTTTTGGCTCCTTTGTCAAAAATCAAGTGCCCATAGGTGTGTGGATTCATTTCTGGGTCTTCAATTCTATTCCACTGGTCTGTCTGTCTGTCTCTGTACCAATACCATGCACTTTTTTAATCACTATTGCTCTGTAATACTGCTTGAGTTCAGGGATAATGATTCCCCCAGAAGTCCTTTTATTGTTGAGGATAGTTTTAGCTATCCTGGGGTTTTTTTTTTTATTCCAGATGAATTTGCAAGTTGTTCTAACTCTCTGAAGAGTTGGATTGGTATTTTGATGGGGATTGCATTGAATCTGTAGATCGCTTTTTGTAAAATGGCCATTTTTACTGTTAATCCTGCCAGTCCATGAGCATGGGAGATCTTTCCATCTTCTGAGGTCTTCTTCAATTTCTTTCTTCAGAGGCTGGAAATTATTATTCTACAGATCTTTTACTTGGGACTATTATGAAGGGTGTCGTTTCCCTAATTTCTTTCTTCGCTTGTTTCTCTTTTGTGTAGAGGAAAGCTACTGATTTATTTGAGTTAATTCTATACCCAGCCACTTTGCTGAAGTTGTTTATCAGGTTAAGTAGTTCTCTGGTGGAACGTTTGGGATCACTTATAAATGTACTATCATATCATCTGCAAATAGTGATATTTTGACTTCTTTTCCAATCTGTATCCCCTTGATCTCCTTTTGTTGTCTGATTGCTCTGGCTAGAACTTCAAGAATTATATTGAATAAGTAGGGAGAGAATGGGCAGCCTTGTCTAGTCCCTCATTTTAGTGGGATTGCTTCAAGTTTCTCTCCATTTAGTTTACTGTTAGCGACTGGTTTGCTGTATATGGCTTTTACTATTTTAGGTATGGGGCCTTGAATTCCTATTTTTTCCAGGACTTTTATCTTGAAGGGGTGTTGAATTTTGTCAAATGCTTTCTCAGCATCTAATGAAATGATCATGTGGTTTTGTTCTTTCAGTTTGTTTATATAATGGATTATGTTGATGGTTTTCCATATATTAAACCATCCCTGCATGCCTGGGATGAAGCCTACTTGATCATGGTGGATGATTGTTTTGATGTGCTCTTTGATCTGGTTTGCCAGAATTTTATTGAGTATTTTTGCATCAATATTCATAAGGGAAATTGGTCTGAAGTTCTCTTTCTTTGTTGGGTTGGGTCTTTGTGTGGTTTAGGTATAAGAGTAATTGTGGCTTCATAGAAGGAATTCGGGAGTGATCCATCTGTTTCAATTTTGTGGAATAGTTTGGATAATATTGGTATGAGGTCTTCTATGAAGGTCTGATAGAATTCTGCACTAAACCCGTCTGGACCTGGGCTCTTTTTGGTTGGGAGACCTTTAATGACTGCTTCTATTTCCTTAGGAGTTATGGGGTTGTTTAAATGGTTTATCTGTTCCTGATTTAACTTCGGTACCTGGTATCTGTCTAGGAAATTGTCCATTTCCTGCAGATTTTCAAGTTTTGTTGAATATAGGCTTTTGTAGTAGGATCTGATGATTTTTTGAATTTCCTCTGATTCTGTCGTTATGTCTCCCTTTTCATTTCTGATTTTGTTAATTTGTACACACTCTCTGTGTCCTCTCGTTAGTCTGGCTAAGGGTTTATCTATCTTGTTGATTTTCCCAAAGAACCAACTTTTGGTTCTGTTGATTCTTTCTATGGTCCTTTTTGTTTCTACTTGGTTGCTTTCAGCTCTGAGTTTGATTATTTCCTGCCTTCTATTCCTCCTGGGTGTATTTGCTTCTTTTTGTTAGAGCTTTTAGGTGTGCTGTCAAGCTGGTGACATATGTTGTCTCCTGTTTCTTTCTGCAGGCACTCAGAGCTATGAGTTTTCCTCTTAGCACAGCTTTCATTGTGTCCCATAAGTTTGGGTATGTTGTACCTTCATTTTCATTAAATTCTTTATTTCTTCCTTGACCAGGTTATCATTGAGTAGAGCATTGTTCAACTTCCATGTATATGTGGGCGTTCTTCCCATATTGTTATTGAAGACCAGCTTTAGCCCGTGGTGGTCTGATAGGACGCATGGGATTATTTCTATCTGTATGTGTTGAGGCCTGTTTTATGACCAATTATATGGTCAATTTTGGAGAAAGTACCATGAGGTGCTGAGAAGAATGTATATCCTTTTGCTTTAGGATAGAATGTTCTATAAATATCTGTTAAGTCCATTTGGTTCATGACTTCTCTTAGTCTATGTCTCTGTTGAATTTCTCTTTCCATGATCTGTCCATTGATGAGAGTGGGGTGTTGAAATCTCCTACTATTATTGTGTGAGGTGCAATGTGTGCTTTGAGCTTTAGTAAGGTTTCTTTTATGTATGTAGGTGCCCTTGTATTTGGAGCATAGATATTTAGGATTGAGAGTTCATCTTGGTGGATTTTTCCTTTGATGAATATGAAGTGTCCTTCCTTATCTTTTCTGATGACTTTTAGTTGAAAATCGATTTTATTCGATATTAGAATGGCTACTTCAACTTGCTTCTTCAGACCATTTGCTTGAAAGCTGTTTTTCAGCCTTTCACTCTGAGGTAGTGTCTGTCTTTGTCTCTGAGGTGTATTTCCTGTAGGCAGCGTCCTCATTGCGTATCCAGTTTGTTTATGTCTTTTTATTGGGGAATTGAGACCATTGATGTTGAGAGATATTAAGGAATAGTGATTATTGCTTCCTGTTATATTCATATTTGGATGAGATTATATTGTGTGCTTTTCTTCTCTTTGTTTTGTTGCCAAGACGTTTCTTGCTTTTTCTAGGGTGTAGCTTGCCTCCTTATGTTGGGCTTTACCATTTATTATCCTTTGTAGCACTGGATTTGTAGAAAGATATTGTGTAAATTTGGTTTTGTCATGGAATATCTTGGTTTCTCCATCTATGTTAATTGAAAGTTTTTTAGGATACAGTAACCTGGACTGGCATTTGTGTTCTCTTAGGGTCTGTATGACATCTGTCTAGGATCTTCGCTCTCATAGTCTCTGGCGAGAAGTCTGGTGTGATTCTGATAGGTCTGCCTTTATATGTTACTTGACCTTTTTCCTTACTGCTTTTAATATTCTTTATTTTGTGCATTTGCTGTTTTGACTATTATGTGATGAGAGGAGTTTCTTTTCTGCTCCAATCTATTTGGAGTTTTGTAGGCTTCTTGTATGTTTATGGGCATCTCTTTCTTTATGTTAGGGAAAGTTTTCTTCTATGATTTTGTTGAAGATATTTACTGGTCCTTTGAGCTGGCAGTCTTCACTCTCTTCTATACCTATTATCCTTAGGTTTGATCTTCTCATTGAGAATCCCATTCTCAATTCTCACTGGGAATTGAACTCAGGACCTTTGGAAGAACAGTCAGTGCTCTTAACCGCTGAGCCATCTCTCCAGCCCCCCCCCCCCGTCCTGTCTTTATTGCTTCTATTTCCATTTTTAATTCCTTCCAACTATTTGTGTTGGACTGGAATTCCAGGGACTTTTGTGATTCCTCTCTGTAGGCTTCTACTTGTTTTTTTTTTATGTTTTCCTGTGTTTCTCTAAGGGGGTTCTTCAAGTCTTTCTTGAAGTCCTCCAGGGTCATGATCAAATATGATTTTAAATCTAGATCTTGCTTTTCTGGTGTGTTTAGATATTCAGTGTTTGCTTTGGTGGGAGAATTGGGCTCCGATGATGCCATGTAGTCTTGGTTTCTGTTGCTTGGGTTCCTGTGCTTGCCTCTCGACATTAGGTTGTCTCTGGTGTTATCTTGTTCTGCTATTTCTGACAGTGGCTAGACCGTCCTATAGGCCTGTGTGTCAGGAGTGCTGTAGACCTGGTTTCCTGTTTTCTTTCAGCCAGTTATGGGGACAGAGTGTTCTGCTTTCGGGCATGTAGTCTTTCCTGTCTACTGGTCTTCAGCTGTTCCTGTGGACCTGTGTCCTGAGTCCACCAGGCAGGTCGCTTGGAGCAGAAAAGTTGGTCTTAACTCTGGTATCACAGCTCAAGTTGCTCGTGGGGGGCTGCTTTTGAGCTCTCGGTGAGGGCAGCAACCAGGAGGGGCCTGCGCTGCCTTTTCCGGGAGCCCCATGCACTGAGGTCCCATATGGCTTTAGGTGTTTTCCTCTGGAGTCAGAAATGTGGGCAGAGTGTAGTCTCTTCTGGCTTCCCAGGCGTGTCTGCCCCTCTGAAGGTTTAGCTCTCCCTCCCACGGGATTTGGGTGCAGACAACTGTTGACTGAGTCTCTTCAGGTCCGGGCAGTGTCTGGACTGCTCACACTAGGTTTTAAACTGAGATGTATTTTATGGTAAGGGAGCATATGATTTTCTAGAGCATTAGTTTTTGGTCTTTGGAGAATGCCATCTTGTTCATCTATTTATTTGTTCCTAATGGCCAATATGAAACTATTCTTGCATTCTTGGAATTCTTGTAAGTACATGCAGAATACTTGTGTATATGATGCATTATTCTTTTTTTAAAAAGATTTATTTATCATATACAAGTACACTGTAGCTGTCTTCAGACACACCAGAAGAGGGCATCAGATCTCATTACAGATGGTTGTGAGCCACCATGTGGTTGTGGGATTTGAACTCGGGACCTCTGGAAGAGCAGTCAGTGCTCTTAACCACCAAGGGATCTCTCCAGACCCTGTTTTGACCTTTTAAATATTTAGTAATGCTACATTTTTCCAATAATGTCTCTGACCCAAAAGCATAAAGGACTTATTTGGTCTTATTTATAAAAGATATAATCTCTGATATAATCCCTGTCCCCAACCCAGTTGTTGATTCAATATTAATTCATTATTATAGCTGGAAATCATCAGTGCAACACTGTCAACAGGTGAGGTCATCTAAGGCATTGACCCAGATGCAAAAAAACCCAAGATATCAGTTTGTAGTTGAGGGAGAACAGGGAGGAAGCAGGGAGCCTGGGGCATGGGGGGCAGATCCTATGAGGCATGTGACAGTCTGCTGAAAGATGGGGCTGGCAAGCATCTTGGTGCCCTTCAGTGTTGTGGACCATTGTGGGTATTTGGAGGAGTGGTAAAAGCAAATGGTTCTAGTTTCTGGTAGGTGCTGTGCAGGTGAGAGGTAGGAGATGACAGATGGAACACTGGCTTCAGGAAACTCAGTGCTGAGGAGACACCTTTGTGTTTAAATGATATTTTCTAGTGACAAGGGAGAGGTGGAGGCAAGTGGAGAGAGGTGATTACATGAAAGGGCTCCTAAGGGTTACAGGTCTAAAAATGACTCGTGAGTATTGCAGCAGGAGGGATGGAGTAAGGAAGGAGGTTGAACTGTTTATTAGAGTGTTCATATGAATGCATATACCATGTCACACATTTGGAGGTCAGTATTGGTTCCGTATTGGGGACTCTGATTCTCAGGCTTGGCGTCAGGCGCCTTTACCTGGTGAATCATCTCGCTGGCCAGTGTTTTTGTTCCACTGAAGAGGTGACTGACACAGTGTGCTAACCAAAGACAGTAGAGTCCCAGAGGCTCTGGTCCCAGAGAGGACTTCTGGCTCAGTGTGGCACCTGGCCAGGGCCAGTGTGTGCTGTTCAGAGCTCATTGCTCCTTCCCCATTTCCCCATTCTCTTTGACTTTATTATCCACACTAAACCCCTCCATTGATGCCCTTCCTGCTGCCACCATGGTATAGGTGGCTTTTCACATAATGACCCTGGAGTTTGGCCATTTGGTAGAGAACCTGTATAAGTTATTTCTCTGTTGATGAAATTAGCCAATTTAAGGCTCTGGGAGCTTCTGGGAGAAGGGCAGACCAGCCCCTGGGCTTGAAAGTTTAGAGTAGAGGGTAGGGTATGCCTGGTAGGAAGTAAGGGATGTGTGGGAGAACCTGGAGGCCAGGTCTGCTTTGGTATGTAAAATATGCACCCCAGCCCCTTGTCCCAGGTTTGAAACAGGCCTCACGCCCAGCTACTGGTTAACCTGATTGCTGTGGCAACTGATCTGCAAGTAATCCTTAGACAGTGAAGGTTTTCTAGCTGGTAGCTATTACTAAACTTCTTGAGTCTTAGCCACTGTTCTATCGTTATGAAGGCAGCTCTTACAGAAGCAAGCATTTCATTGTGGGGGTTTTGCTTAGTTTCAGCATGGCAGCAGGCCAACATGGTGTTGGAGAAGCAACTGAGAACTATATTCTCAGTTATATTCTATATTCTCAGAACTATGGGCTTTTTTTTTTTAAGATTTATTTATTAAGTACACTGTAGCTGTCCTCAGAGACACCAGAAGAGGGCATCAGATCTCATCACAGATGGTTGTGAGCCACCATGTGGTTGCTGGGACTTGAACTCAGGACCTCTGGAAGAGCAGTCAGTGTTCTTAACCACTGAGCCATCTCTCCAGCTCGACATGGGCTTTTAAAACCTTCAAGCCCGGGGTTGGGGATTTGGCTCAGTGGTAGAGCGCTTACCTAGGAAGCGCAAGGTCCTGGGTTCGGTCCCCAGCCCCAGAAAAAAAAAAAAAAAAAAAAAAACCTTCAAGCCCATCCCCAGTGGCATACTTCCTGCAACAGGGCCACACCTTCTAATCCTTTCTGTGATGACCAGGAGTATCACCCTGGGTCAGTCCAAAGGCTTGAAGACTTCCAAAGCCTTCAAGTATATGAGACTTGGGGACTATACTTATTCAAACCACCATAGTATCCACCATTCTCAAGTCGAATTGCAGTTGCTAGTGGAAGGCATTCTGGATCTCATTCTCAATGTCCTCTGTTCTGCAGGAGGACTCTCAAGTGCCAGATTCCCAAGACACTTGGATAGGGGACTGGCGGGGCCGGTCCACAGTGAGGAACAGTTACCTGTATCTGACTGGGTCTTCCTGGAAGAACTTAGCTCACAGTGAGTATGAAGCTTAGGGACTGTCTGCAGGAATTACTGACCCAAGATTCCTGGCCCTGTATCACAGCTCTAGCACTTTGGCATTCAGGTCATTGCAGAACCTTCATTTCTTTGTTGTAGGCTGCAGAGCCTCGATGGGTAGTGGCTGCTGCTCTCCCTCCAGCCTGTCCAGCTTAGGAACCTGCTTCTCCTTCCCCTATCAAGACTTGGCCAAACACATTGTTAACACATCAATGGCTGATGTGAGTCTCTGGGTCTATTCATTCTCCTCTTCTCCTGTTGCTCTAGCCTGACTTACGTTAGATGGGAAGGGAGGAGTCAGGCAGATTAGGCCCACCCAGGCATTGAGACTTCAGGAACTCTTCAACTTGACAAATGAGCATTTAGTAAATTAAATGTTAGTCAGACTGATGAACTTAGAGGCCTGGCTTCTACCCTCTGCCCCCAGGTAATGGCTGCTTGTTCGGATAATCTCCACAACCTCTTCATCCGCCAGGCATCAGCTGGCTGGAAGTAAGTTAATTTGCCATGCTTTGGTCTTTCTGCATTATTCTCCTTGTCCACTCAGCTTCCTGGCATTCCCCACACTAGTAAATTCCTTTCTGACTGTTTCTTGCCTCTGGTGTCCCCAAGCTATCAGGGTGAGGAGCAAGAGGTACAGCTTTACTACAAGGAATTCTCTTCTACTCGACATGGATTCTTGGGTGCAGGTGTGGTGTCCCAGCCACTCTCTCAAGTGTGGGCAGCTGTGAGTGATCCCACTTTGTGGCCTCTGTATCACAAGCCCATCCAGACATCAAGGCTACATCAGCGAGTGACCAACAGTATCAGCCTGGGTGAGTTTAAGGGCTTGAAAGTTTCCAAAGGCCTGGTAGGGAGTCAAAGGTCGAAGCAGCACTGTTGGGAGCTCTAGACTTCTCAGCAAGCCTGCCAGAGATCTAGTTATGAACACAGAAAGACTAGTATTCAATCTGTCTGTCTTTCTAGTGTACTTGGTGTGCGACACCACACTGTGTGCGCTGAAGCAGCTACGAGATTTCTGCTGTGTCTGTGTGGAAGCCAAAGAGGTGCCTATGTTGGTGTGGTAAATGTTATGGGATAAAGTGCCATGAGGTGCAATTAGTGGGGTGGCTTGAGTGCTGACGATATTACCCCCGATCACCCTAACTATATTTAAATCTGTCCGTGTTTTGTTGTTATACAGGCAGGACTCACATGTATCTCTGTCCCTAGGGACACCTATCAATCATGGCAACTCAGTCTGTGTATGATGCATCCATGCCAAGACCTAGCAGAAAAATGGTCAGAGGAGAGATCCTTCCCAGTGCTTGGGTCCTGCAGCCTGTTCTCTTGGAGGGGAAAGAAATAACCAGAGTCATCTTCCTTGTTCAGGTGACACTGCACTCATGGCATATCTTGGGGATATATCTTTCCCGTTGCATAGAATCCTCAGTTATCATGCCATTTGGCCAGAGTAGGCTAATTGGAAGGGGAATCAAAGAGGGAGGAGTAAGGAAGCTCCCAGTACTAGAGATTGGCCGACTTGTAGCCTATGGCTAGCCACAGTGTCCTTAGGAAACAGACTGTTGAAGCTGAGTGGCAGCAGACCAGAATCCTCACCATCTTGAATGGTTCTCCACTCTCAGTCCAACTTCATCACTGGGAGGGGAAAGCTAGTCCTTAGATCAAATGCTCAGGGGTCCAAGTGCATCTCCAGTCACCACTGCCAGAGTGGCTGCTTCGGGTCTGTTTGTACCTTCAGTTCTTCCTTCTGCTTTCAGGTAGAGCTGGGTGCACCAGGCTTCCCTCCCCATCTTCTCAACTCCTTTATCAAACAGCAGCCGTTGGTTGTGGCCAAGCTGGCATCTTTCCTTCGCCGTTAGTGTTGGGCCATGGAGACAGCACTGCTGAGGTGAGACTCCAGCTGCTTCTAGACCCAGAGGCAAGAGGAGCCAGCAAAACCAGTACTTAGTACCTGGTTACCTCTAAGAGTGAGCAACCTGAAGCTTCTGGCCGTAGCTGTCCAAAGAGTGAAATCAGCTCACCTTCAGGATGTCTCCCCTTTATTCCTGCCTCGGGGGCTCAATGGCACCGAGTGTCCAAAACTGGAAAAGGCACAGCCCACAGAGCTGGAGACTGCAGTGCTTTGGCAAGGTGCCTTCTTGGCAGGCAGGCACTGGCCAAGGGTGCTCTGGATCTGCCTCCAAAATTCAGTTCCATTTTGTGATGGCGTGGTAGAAAGGACCAAACCATACAGTTTAAAGAATCATCTACACAAACCAAATCCTGATTCAGAATCTTTTCTCCTTGAATGTTTGCAAACATTTTACTATTCACATTGCTCTTCCCCCCACTGTGTGTCACTGTATATCACTGGTACAGTCAGTCTACCTTTTAAGCTCAGTACAATGGGAGACCAGTAACACGACAGCTACATGCTGCTTGTGAAGAGGGATTTCAAGCAGATTGTCGAGAGGATTAGCATAGGTCTTGACCTTGTGCTAACTAACACACCTCACGTTCCCAAATGCTGGGATCATGAACCGACCACAGCTAGCACCCACTTCTTTGTATATGGTAGGGTGTGGTAGCACATAGCAACAGCACTTTGTGGTAGTAGGAGCAGGGGGACCAGAAGACCATCCTCAGATGGCCAGCCCGTGATTCATTAGACCCTATCTTAGGCTTGGCACTTACAAAGACGGTCAATAGTTAGAGAAGAGAAAAGGTTTTTTTTTTTTTTTCCATTTTCAGATAAGAAAATTCTTTTATTTCTGTCACTCCAAATCTTTGATGGAAGAAGCTTCTCTTATAGAGATAGGACTGGTTAAAGGGTAAATTTCTTTCTATTCTTTTAGAATATTTATATATTATGAATTGAATATTTGAATTTATCCATGGTAATTTTTGGCATGGTAATTTTTGGCAATACTTGGAAATGCAGTGTTATACGCCTACCAATTTCCCTCCTGCCCTCTTGCTTTTTTTGTATGTAGCTTCAGTTTTCCATAGCTTCAGTTTTCCAAGTCCCACACTAAGGACCGCAGCCCACCATGCCCAGTTTCTTCTACCTCTTTTCATGTAAGTGCCTTACTGAGACTGTTAACCTGCCCCCAACCTCCCCCCACCAAAAAAAAAAAGGTCAAAATATTACTTTTAAAAATTAAAAAAAAAAGGGGGGGGGTTGGGGATTTAACTCAGAGGTAGAGCGCCTGCCTAGCAAGGGCAAGTTCCTGGGTTTGGTCCCCAGCTCAGTGGTTAAGAGCAATGACTGGTCTTCCAGAGGTCCTGAGTTCAATTCCCAGCAACCACATGGTGGCTCACAACCATCTGTAATGGGATCTGATGCCCTCTTCTGGTGTGTCTGAAGACAGCTACAGTGTACTCCTATATATAAAATAAATGAGTTTTTTTTAAATAAAATAAATTACATATATATATAAAAAGCCAGATAGTGGTGGGGCACACACCTTTGATCCAAGCACCCAGGAGGAAGAGGCACGCAGATCTCTGAGTTTGAGGCCAATCTGGTCTACAGCATGAGTTCCTAGATAGCCAAACAGACAAATAAATAGAATGTATTGTTGAGGGTCATGATGGCAATATTTACTCACAGTTCAGGGCAGAGATTTTCTGTTTACATGCATGTGCTAGTATTATGATCTCAGCTACTGTAGGAATCTAAATAGGTGAACAGCATAAGGTGAAAAGCCCCTCATGAGACTTGAGTCAGCAATGTGAAGCATACGGTCAATCTCTGTAACTCCGTCTTCCACATCTGTACATTTAACCATGATCAAAAGATACTCAAGCAAAGTTTCTTGTCATAATTAGTTCCATTATGTCCATATTAAAGGACATAAGAGGGGAAAGGAAAACCAAGGATGTGTACAGAAGGCAGATGCAGCTCTAACACTATGCCATTATCTATTAAGATGGCTGACCACCATGTATTCCCATATTTGTGGACCTGTACTGATCCTATTGTAAAAGAAGATGAATCAGGTTCTGAAGAACATATGGATCACCTGAGGCTGGGTCTGCTCCTGTCCAGGCATGGAGAGCTCAGTATTTTTACCTGAGGCCACTGGTCCACAGAACAACAGTACAAATACTACTGACTATACCCCAGAAGACTGCTTTTGGTAAGAAAGAAGTTCTGAGGTAATTCTGCCATTCCAGTTAATACAGATATCACCAAAAAAAAGAGTTCTTGGTGCAGAAAGGAGAATAAATAGTTTTCTACTTGATTACCTGCCTGTCTTTACAGTCTGAGCAAGCTGTTGTAAGTGCACCTTAAGACAGGCTTGCTTCATGGCTGAGTCCTTCAGTTTTCTGGGCCTCAGGCTTTCCTAAACAAGATAACAATTGGCCATTAGCCTGCTGCTCACCTTTCCCAGGACTCAGCATTCTGAAGCAGGACTGTGGTTAAACTGCATGATAATCCTGATTTCTAGGCAAGAACAAGAAAAACCATGATCATCCACTGGGCTTGTAGCTCAGTGGAGTACTTGCCTCACATGTGAGGCGTGAGGTTTGGTAGCCAGCATTGACAGAACTGAGTAGGTTGTCGTTAACGATGAGTCAAGGCCCCTGGGCCCAATCCTAGATTTGGAAAAGGACTTAGGGGAAGGAAGAAGAGGCATACACTAGAATTAAATAGCACTGGAGTGTAAGTTTAGAGAAACTTAACTTTCCTCAGGTCAAAAACCATTTTGCCAGCTGAAAAGATTTTGCAGTTAACTTCAGGAGTCATTACTGAGCACATTCTGATCCTTCCACTAAAGCCTGAGGCTTACTACCAAAACAAACAAACAGAAAAATAGTTTTACAGGGATATATCACATTTTCAAAATACTGTCATCTTTGGGCACATGCCTTCAATCCCAGAACTTGGAAGGTAGAGGCAGGCAGAGCTCTATGAGTTTAAGGCAATCCTGGTATATAGAGTGAGTTCCAGGACAGCCAGGGTTACAAAGAGAAACCCTGTGTTGATAAACAAAACAAAACCCCCTTAAAAATCAGCTGGTTACAGGGGCTGTCAAAATAGCTGAAGGCTAAGCCCAGTGACCTGAATTTGAGCCCTGGATCCACATGGTAAAATGAGAACTGACTCCAGCAAGTTGTCCTTCAACTTCCAGAAGTGCGCCATAGCACTTGAGTGCAGACACTCTGAGTATAATAAAAACGTCACCCCATTTATAGAAATGAGGTCTTGCTAACTATAACCCAGAAGACTGCTTTTGGTCAGAAGTTTTGAGTTAAATCAGACATCCCAGTGCCTACAGTACAAATATCACCAAAGCTACCTGCCATGTGGGTCGGCATAGACAGCAGGGAGCACATGGAGAGTAGCAGATTGTGTCTCTCAGACTGACAGAATGCAGACACCGTGAAGAAGCACACACTGCAATGCACAAAGCCCACTTCAGAGGGGAGAATAGCCATCAAGACCTTGTTAGAAATTTTATTTTAAAAAAAAAAAAAAAAAAAAAAAAACAAACCCAAGCCCCTTAAATTTTCTATACCAGGCTTAGTCTGACTAACTCCCTGCAAAGAGGCGAAGGTCCATATGAGACCAAGTTCCACTTAGGTGATTCCTACCTTATTGGCTGCCAATATTTGGGGGTAGGGGTGACAGTCCAGCTTCTGGACTCAAGAAAATGTTTTGTCAATGTTCTCATAAGCAGAAGTTCTTTGCCTATTAAGATTTCTCAGAACCACAAAGTTTCAAGAGATGCTGGGATAGCAGCAACTTGAGGCTCGAAATAACATTGATCAGCACACGCATTTCTTTTAGCATCTGGATTAGAAATGCTAGCCCTTTTGCTCCAAGGTTAGAGTCTCTGGGCTTTTCCACTGTGACTCTGAATCAGGTTCTCCTTCCTCTAGATCTCAGGTGTTGAGGCCTGCATCTGGATGCTTGAAGCAACACACTTCCTTCACTTAGGAGCAGAGCAGCAAGCCCGATTACACACCTGGACACTCTTGCCCCAGCAGGGCGTGCAGTGGGTTCTTGAGCCTCCTCCTGAGGCTCAGGAGGCAGGTTCTGGTGACTTGCCCAAGAGGGCTGCTTCCCAGCCCTAGCTTTGGGCTAGCACTGTCCCTCGATTTGGTTGCATAAGTTCACAAGCTCTCAGCTGGGGTTCTAGCAGATGGGGCTCAGCTAGGAACAAGCGAAATAGTGTTGACAATTCTTCTGAGAAGTCCTAAAGTAAGTAGAAAGGTTAAGAAAAGTAATTCTGGATGTTCTGTCCTTTCTAAGGTCAGTCCCACCCGAATAATCACTCACAGCCAGTGAAACACTGATAACCCAGCTATTTCATCTAATGTCTTCTCTGCAGAAATGGATATAAACCTCCATGGCTGGTAAACTGAGGCATTAAGTTCCAGCAGGGAAAGTGGACTCTATTAAGAAGCAGAGGCTTTAACATTTTCAAGCACAAAGTATTAATCTTATTTTAACAGCACTATTTTGCTCTAAATCACAAGAGCATTTTAAATATAAGCCAACATTTACTTGAGTTTCAAATCCCCAATATTCACTGTGCCATGCCTATTTCTAATTGTCCTCCTTTCCCTCTGTTCTTCTGAGAGTCTTACAAAGTAGTCACTTAGATCAAACCCAATACATGGTCTCGTGGTAGTCCTGGAAACACTTTGGCAAAAAGGCACATAGCTGTAGCTATGGTGGGCTCACAGTTAGAATCTCATTCCCAGCAAGTAGAAAGAATGCAAGTTTGTGGTTTGTGGGCTACAAAAGCAATCTTTAGGACAAATGAGACATATCTTCAAGACAAAGGGATTAACATTAAGATTCCTTACCCCTGGCCACTGGGCTTCATTAAGGCTGACTAAGCAGGCTTCTATTTCCAAATGCCCCATGAGATCCTTTTCTACCAGCTCCCGGAGTAAGAACAGTAGCAGGTCCCACTGCAAAACACCACAGAGAAAGTCAAAAGTTGTCAGGATCATATAGTAGTCCTAACAGTAGAGACTGAGGACTGTACAGTAGTCCCAAGAGTAGACATCTCGAAGGACAAAGCTGGAGATAACAGAGTTGGAGATAATGGCTCAACATGCTGTTAAAAGCAATTCAACACTCAGGAGGCAGAGGCAGAGGTGCAGGGGTAGAGGATCTCAGGTCAGCCAGGTCTACAGAGTAAGTTCCAGCTATATAGAGAGAGTTCTGGCTACACAGAGAAATAATGTTTTGGGATGGAGAGATGGCTCAGAGGTTAAAAATACTGTCTGCTCTTCCAGAGGTTTTGAGTTCAATTCCCAGCAACACATGGTGGCTCACAACCACCTATAATCAGATCTGGCGCCCTCTTCTGGCATGCAGGCAAGAAAGCTGTATGATGTATACATGATAAATAAATGTTAAAAAAAAAAAAAAGAAACAATGTCTTGAACTCCCCCCTAATAATAAAAAAATAAAATAAATGATTATAAACTATTTACAAATAAACACACACACACAAAAGAAAAGAAAAGAAAAGAAAGCTGCCCCGAGGAGGAAATTGAGACAAAGGGAATCTGCTTTTGCATGGATGTGGAAGAAAACAATAAAAACAGCAGTTATACAATTTGGGGTGGGCCACTGGATAATGTTAAGAACATGACTTGCAGGGATGAAGGGATTGATTGATCAGCAGAGTTCCTGATGTGCAAACATGCCTGTGTCATGGGAGTCCAGTAGCAAGGGCCAGCTCTCCCATGTTCATACTTACAAGGCTGGCTCGCCCACAACTCCTTACCCCGGAAAGTGTGTAAGACTGCTTTCTGGAGTACTGCAGTGGTTAGGGGCAGGGCCAGCTCTTCCTTGGATCCAAGTTGTATGAGTGTCTACCTGTAACCCTACTGCTAGATAGGAAAATCCTGGAAGCCAGCTAGTTTAGCCAATCAGTGAGTTTTAGGTTCAGTAAGAACAGTGCTCACTAGTAAGTACACATACTACCCCCTAATATGACTACAGGAGCTGGGCATGATGGCTCAAATTTGTAATCTGCACTTGAGAGGCAGAGGCAGGAAGAGTGCTGTGAATTTAAGGCCAACATGGACTACAGAGTGAGATCCTAGCTGAAAATCCACATGCATGGGCCTAAGTGGTGGCTCAAAGCACTTGCTGCTCAGCAATTCACTTCTCAGTATTGACAAGGTAGCTCACAGCCACCCTAGTTCTAGTGGATCTAACAGATATATTAATGGTGCACACATGCGGACAAAACATTTATATACATAAATCTAACTACCTCCTAACAAAAATTACTTACCTCTCTTGGCCGAGTATCAGCCAGAAGCCCTACATTTCTTGGGCTGAGTAGAAGCTGCAATGGAACTGGCCCCTGGAAGTCATCCTTCCACAAGGAAAGCAGCATATGCAGAAGCCTTCGAGCGTGTCCTCGATCCAGCCTGTGCTGTGTTGGGGGCCCTAAGATGGGGATCTGGTCTGCAACTATAGGGAAAAAAGAAAAGGTAGAAGAGCATGTCCTATGCTTCTAAACTTGCTTGTATCCAACCTTGGGGTTTGGAGAATGTGGCACGAGGGACTTGGTAGAAAAGAGCCATACCTAGAAGGGACGCCAACTCTACAGAGCACTTGGCCAGATGCTGCTCAGCAGTCGGGCACAGAAACTGTGGGGTGGAAAAGGAGAAATAAGCATCATTTTTACTGCTCTGAGGATTGGTCCTGAGCCAGTGTGGGTCATGCCACATCTCACCTGGCGGCATTTCAGTGACTGGCCCAGCTGGTTTAGGAGCTGTTCCAGATGCTCTGGGGAAACTCCCTCCTCAGGGTCCCGAGGTCCGGCAGCCAGGGAGAGCACATCCTGTAGAGAGCAGTGATGAAACTTTATGCCAGAATGCCAGAAACTTGGTTTGGGATGGGAACCAGCCAGTGGAGAGAGGCAGAAGGAAAACAGAGCCCAAGGGAGTGAAGCAACTGGGTCAAGGTGTTCTTATGGCTGAGGCTCAGGCAGTAACAGCACAGCTAGAGAAGCAATCATATGGGAAATCCAGAGGGAAGTGGATGGAGTACTAAGCCTGTAGACTGTGTGCTGCCAGAGAGCGCAAAAGGTGTCACTCACTTTGAGACAAAACAACCAATTCCCAGAGGGCATCTTAAAATCCTTAGGGAAAATGTCCTATCTAGAGTCTGAATTCTTCTCTCTCAATGCTCCTCTGAGATCTCAAAATAGAATCCTCTGCATACTGAGAAGCTAGCTTGATACCTTTCTCTCTCCTTCCTAAAGTCCCCATCTGTAGACATTTCTTTCTAGTCTCTCTCTATTTCTTTATTATACTACCTTTATACTTTCTACTTCTTTATTTATACTACTTTTGTTTGGAGCAGGGCCAGATAGTATTTTAGCTCTTGGGAGTCACAAGGGCTAAATACTGTTTCAACTATTCATCTCTGCTTTGGTAGCACAGAACCAGCCACAGACGATTTATAAACAAATGGATTAGTAAACTTTTATGTATATAAACAAACAGCAGTCTCATTTAGGGTCATTTAGGCTATACAATTAGTCTCTTTCTCTAGACACCATGTGCTATGATATAGAGTTTACACTATCTACTTTTATAAGTTATCTTAAGAAAGTCTTACTTAAGTTGCCCAGACTGGCTTGTGATCCTCCTGCCTCAGCCTCCAGAATAACTGGGAGTCCAGGCCTGCACTCAATTGAGGCCCAGCTTTTATTTATTTCTTAATCACATGAGAACTTCTGGTCAGTGCTTAGTGACTAGCATTATCTCCCACCATGTCCAGACACTGACTGCCCCTCAAAGACTTCCCCACTCTGCAGCCCTTTACCGCCATGTGTGTAGGATGCATTTAGTCAAACACTTCAGCTCTGGCCCGTTGTGGTGCTATATGCCTTTAGTCCTAGTTCTTGGGAGCCAAAGGCAGGTGGATGTCTGTGAGTCTGAGGTCAGCTTGGGATCCATAGTGAGTTCTAGGCCAACCAGACCTACATAATGGGACCCTGTCTCAAACAAGCAAGCAAACAACCCACCCAACCCTTTAGATATAATTTTTTGGATGATTCTAGAACAAAGGCCTTAGGAAAACTAATTCAGCTCTGTTCTATGTGATCCCATTCAGTAAGGAAAGAAACAAACCAGCCAGACAAAACACAAAGCTTCTATACAAATCCTGAAGCCAATGTGAAAAGAAGCAAGCAGCAGGGAGAGGGAATGGGAAAGCCAAGGGAGTAGGGTAGCTGTGTACTTTTATCTCGGAGATGAGGTGGGAGGGGAGGGGAGCATGGTGCTCACAGGCTCGGGAGCAGCCCCTCCGCTCCACCCGGGCAGTTGGCTCAGGACCCTGGGCTCGTAGCATGCGACTCACGGCTGCTTTCACCTCCCTTCTAATCAGCGCTGCCAGGCAGAGGGAAAACAAGAATGGAGTTACTGGAATGTTTCCCTGCATGGGCTTGCCATGACAACCCACACCTTTCACTGGTTTTAAATGGCTCATCTAGTCTCCCACAAACTGTTCAATACCCTGCCTGTCCATCTTTAAAAACTTGGTTCAGTCACTCCTTTTCTAGATAGACCTCACCTGTAATGTTGGCAGACAACCAAGAGCAGGCTTTCTCTGTTGCAAGCCCCACAGCAATGTTCTCTGCACTGCTTAGAACCTGTGGCACAGAAGGACTGCTGAGTCAGGGACTTGGGAAGGCAGGTAGTACAACATTGGATTCTACAGTTCAGGGCCCACCCTACAACAGCCTCACACAGGTACATGTGTACACATATGTGTACATGCATGCCTGCCTACTGGCCTGCTAGCTGCAGGCTTGCTTCCTACGTACAGCAGCTGGGGTCTCCTCTGGTAACAATGCTCGCAGGGCAGTGGGGCTCTTCTTTTGGCAGAACCTACAAAAAGACAGAAGGGGGGGTCAATGTCTGGATATTGTAGGTGAATTCCCAAGTGCAGCAGGCCTATGACCTGGAAACTCTAACTCAGAAAGAAGTGCTGCCCATTCTCCTACCCCACCACTGATGCTGGAGGAAGGAGAGACCCGCCCATTAGTCCTACATCACACACATCCAACTCAATATCTGGACTCCATGCCCAAAGACATAATCCTACAGAAAAGGAACAGAGCACAAAAGGGGAGAAAGAAACAGAAATGGAGCAAATGGGATGTGAAAGAGGCAAAAAAAAAAAAAAGAGCAGGAAAAAAAATCAAAAGGAAGCTGTGTGTGCTGGCTCATGCCTGTGATCTCAGCACTTGGAAGTTTGAGGTCCGACTACAGAGTGGGACCCAGTCTTAACAAAAAATGTGCAGAACCAGGAGGAGACTTCAGGAAATGAGAAGGCTCAGATGGGTTGACAGTTCTTACTCTCGCCCCTGGGTCAATGCTTGGGCCCCATGGGGGCACAGCTGAGAACACAAGAATTCCAACAGCTGTGCTGGATCTCCCCCTTCTTGTCCCCGTGTCACCAGCTGCTCCTGAAGAAGTGACTCTGCTTGATGCACCAAGTCTGCTACCAGTGTCGCCCTGTAGCAGGGAGAGCAAGGTTGGGGCAGTTAGGAAAGTTAAGGAGAAAGAGCTGCAAACGGAAGACATTTGGTCAGAATGTCCTTCAAAGGATAAAAGAAATTTCAGCCTCCCTCTCCCCCCCCAGGTTGACTGCTCAGTTGGGAAACAGGTTAAAAGTTTTTTTTTTTTTTTTTTTTTTTTTGAGCTGAGGACCGAACCCAGGGCCTTGCGCTTGCTGGGCAATCGCTTTACTACTGAGCTAAATCCCCAACCCCCAGGTTAAAAGTTTAAAGGTAAAAAATGAAAGGGGCTGAGAGCAGGATTCTCACTCCACTCTTACTTGATGTGTTTGACACAGTTTGATCCAATTCTTTCTGCCACAAATTCTACAGTCCTGCGCAGGGAGGGTGGCTGGTTGTGGAAAAAGGCCTCAGCGAGTTGAGCCTGGCAGAAGTTGGAGGCAGGTATAGTAGTACCATGAGGGCTTCCTTCTGCCTCCCTCACCAACTGCCTCCCTGTTTCCCTGTCCTTTGCCCTTACCTGCAACCCCTGGCTGGTCTTGAGAGGCAGGGTTCCCAGGCTAGTGGTTGTAGTGGGAGTGATTTTCCTCACAAAGCCTCCACTCCGCCCACTGCTTCCAGAAACCCAGGAAGCAAGCAGTTTCCGGAGCTCTCCTGTAGAGGAGTTGAAGTTCTTACTTCCAAAATTATTTCCCTGTCCTCCCTCACACATCATGACCTTTGTGGAGCAAAGAAGATGAACTACCCAGAGAGCCTAAAGACAGAACAGTCTGCTGAGGGGTCAGGTCCTTTTGGGTATCCATGACAGGCCAGGTCATGGACCATAAGGGGAGACAGAGATGCTTACCAATGTAAGGGCAACAGGTATATAACAGCTGCTGGTCCACAACAGGTACACTGTCCTGGGGGAGAATAGGCCAAGATTGGAAGGGGAAGGCAGGTAGTCTCCCTTCCCTCCAAATGTGCAGAGATAGAAGTCTTTTCTAGCTTGTCTCCTGCCAGCTCTTTATCTATTCAGCTCATTTATCTGGTTTGACACTCACCAATCCATGCTCTGAAGTAGTTGTGTCCACCTCAAAGGCATCTACCTGACCATCTTCTAGAAAGAATAAGTCCTCAGGAACTGTAGGTATCTGGTAAGAGAGGAAGGTAGTCAGAACACTATTGGCATGCTAAGATTTGCCATAGTTTCTAAATCTATTGGGGCCCTGGGTCAAGCAAGTTGTCTTCTGAAGCCATAGCAATACCCATCCCTCCTCTGTCCCAAATCTCCCTCAGACTCTAAAACTCTGTGGTCTGCCATGGCAGCCATCTACTACCCTATCTAGGCCATCGATCTGCTACCTGGAAAAGCCATCCCAGGACAGCAAGCAGCAGCAGCTTATTCAGGAAGCACATCTCTCCTTCATTCTCCTTTGATAAGACCAAACTCCTAAAAGGTAAATGGAGGATGTGAATAGACTTGTGCCAAGGACAGAAGGCGGTAAACAAAAGCTATCGCTAGGAAGGGAGTTCTCAAAAGCAGACCTCAGTCACACTACTGTTGGGAAGACCAACAGGATCTCAGTGAGACTTGTACCTTACATCCTTCTTGGCTAGGCCATATGATAAAGGAGGAGGACCATGGGAATGGAAGACAATTATCACAGTTCTGCCTCTCTTGAGGTGATCATAGCTGTGGAACCACATAGAAGCATAGACTTCTAGGCCCACTTTATAAATAGCAAGGGTATGCAAATCAGTCATGTTCTACTCACCGATGTAAGTGCAGCAGGAGAGTAAAGACACTCCGGTAATAGTCCAGCAAGGGGACAATGTGGTCAGCAAAAGAGAGGAATTCCACCAGCCAGGGCACAGTGAGCACTGCCCGACGGGCCCACAACCCCTGCTGCAACAGAGCCCGTATATCCAGAACAGGAGGGACCTGGGAAAGTCAGGATTCTGTCAATAAGCAGGCCCTTAAAAGGGGCTGGCTGACACCCTCTAAACTGCCAGGGGACTAGAATAGTCAAGGAAACCATTCAGCCTCCACATTTTTCTGGTCTCCCCAGCACTTCCTTACCTAGATCTTCCCATGCTCACCTGGCTCCTGAGGGCCAGAATAGAGTCCTGAAGCTCACGGGTTGGGGGCGGTTCATGTCCCCGGTATGGCAGGAAAGCCACAAAGCCCAGAAATTTAGCCAAAAGTCTAAGACTAAGAAGCACTACAGCAAATTGCCTCCGTTCACCCTGCATGAGGAATCAAGTGACACAGTACCCTTTGCATGAGTCTTCTGGAACAATTTAAAATCTGTTAAAGTTTTCCCTCAACACCCATCCTTTCCCCCCTAGATCAGACCCTATTATCCCCCTCGTTCTGTCTTCTAACCTGCCAGTCCACGTCAGATTCCCCATCTTCATCACCAGGCTCGTGCTGAGGCAGGCGAAGGCCATTGAGCTCCCGAATCTTTAAACTTAAACTATCCATGAGATGCTGATTAAAATGAAAGCTTGAATGGAAAAAGAGCAAAAGACAAAACAAAAAAGGACTGAAATAGGTAAAAAAAAAAAAAAAAAAAAAATCCAGCATTTCGAGGAGATGCCCAGACAAAAAGACTCCTAAGAAAGATGAAGCTAAAGGACAATGAAATTACCTATGCAGACAAAAGAATGAGACGAAAGAGGAAATAAAAGTGGGAGGGGCCAGAAATCCCTTCCAGACATGTCCAACGTGAGGCCCAGGCAAAAGACAATGGTTTACCCTTTGGGGAAACCAAATCTTTCTTGGACTCTGTTTCTCTCCCTGAGAAACACAGGAGACCCTTACCTGCTGGCACTCATGATGAAGTCCCTGAAGAAGCCTTGACAGCCTGGGAAGGTGGGGGGTGGGCAGGGTCCTCCACTGCTCTGAGGGGCTATAAGCCGTTCTTGGAGCTGCCGCAACCGTCCGAGCTTGTCAGCTCCTAGCATATTCAATACATCTGGAGCTTCCCCCAAAACAGATCCCCCAGCACCGCCAGGGCTCTGACACATCTGAGACGCCCGTGTCCGAAGGGAAGAAAGATATGAAAACCTGTAAGAGGTTTTGACTAACAGGATACTGGGAAAGTAGGCTTGGGTTATAGCTTAGTGGAGAACACTTGCCCAGCATGAGCAAGACCCTGGGTCTGAAAGAAAGTAATGAACAGTACAGAGGCTTTATCTTCTGATTTGAAAGGTGAGGAGATGAAAACCGCAAGGCCCGGCATGCATTGTTGGCCTCAGGTCACTAAAACAAGGGTTTGAAGATACCATGACTACTAAGCTGTCTTTGTACCCTTGCACAAGTCAAGAAAGGGATGGTGGTGAGAGGCTAAATAAGGGCATGGAGTCCAAGGCATGTCAGAGAAGTTAGAGAACACTGTCCATCAAGTTTGAACTATCTCCCAAAGAGAAGGTATTCTTTTTAAATATGTAGCCAGACAGAACCTATTAGGTTGTCTACCTGACCCAGAGTATCAACCTTTATTTAGCTGCCCCCATCTTTTGGCTCCCACTGTAGTTATTACCTGGAGAAGCTGCTTTTGGAAAAGCCGGACAAAGTGGCTGTGGCTGCAGGCTGCAGAAAGTTGACCCATCATGGCTCTGAGGAGAAAGAGTAGACACAGTGTGGGAAGTAGACAGGTGATATAGTCTGGCTGTTTACCAAAGACATGAACAAACTCCCTTGCCAGGAAGCCCACACAGGAGAAGGTAAGAAACGTTTCCTTCACTACCAAGGTAACTCCAGGCTGGATAGACTTATTAATCTACTAAGAAATGCCCTCTCAGATCTTCAGACATGCTCAGTGTCGGGGAGATAAGGACAGGATACTTGTTTGACAGCCTGTGCAGTTTGATCTGAGCTTTGTCCTTTCCTAAGCTTTTGCCATTATAGAACAAGCGTGGTGCATTCCTGGGATTCAGAAACTAGAAAGATAAATCCCTTTTGATCTAGGTAGACTGAGGAGAGATGGGTGAAAGGAGGGAAACCCTTCCCAACAAACACCCTAAATATTCCTGTGTTGCTGCTGTCAGAGCAAGGACTGAACTGAGCAGGGGCAGAACACCAACCTGATCCTGCTACCCAGCCCCTTCTCAAAATCCCAGCTGGGTTCCTCGTGGTGGTCTTCCCATTCTCGAAGTACCTCATAGAACACATCTCTGAAAGATATGGAAGCTTGATCAGTTGACTCCCAGTTGCCTACAACCACTTCCCATAGCACTTTCCCTTGCTTGGAAGGTTTAAGATAAGTCTGCCCACAGTGCCAGTCTTTAACCCCCAAAGCTCTCTACAAGATGGTAATGTTACAGACCCAGCAGCAGCACATCACAGGCATCTGTGGACAGGGAAAGCTGACCCTAAGCTTTCAGGGATTCAGGTCTGTGGACATGAAACAGAATGAAGCCAACAGGCTTTATGATGACTGCCAGCCAAGGATCTGAACAGCAGTACCCACCACTTGCAGTGCCTAACTCCTAATTCTAGGAAAGTAAATAATTGTTTATTCCCTTTTCTTTTCACCTCTGCTTTTTAAAAGTATGGAAGGCTCGATCACTGGAGAAGTTGGCACGATTGTCAGTTTCTGGCTGAAAGGAGACAGCTTGAGCAGAGGGTGGTATCACAAGGGAGACCTAAAACATGGCAACATTAGAAAACAAGACCTGTTGGATCACGTTTAGAAAACTTTACTCCTTATTGTCGCCCAGAGTTAGCCCACTTGCCAGCACCAGGAAAATTGTCTTAATTTGCAGAACATCTAGGCTACTAGGTACCTAAGCAAGGGTAACTACCTTGGCAACACTGCCTTCATAAGCAGCTCGAAGGCGGCCTTGCAGAGCTGGTGAGAAGCACAGCAGCCGCTCATTCTCGGCCAGCAGCTTTAAGGTCCCTTTATCCAGGTAGGAGAGAACCCTGCAGGGACAGGTGTGCACATGACTGAGATGAGCACGCTGGCTGCAGACACAAAATCCATCTGAAGCATAAGGCACTGTGTAAGCCTAGATACGTATGGCAAGGTCAGGGGCTAAGAATCAAGATGATAAAAGTAAAGGGTGAAGACATGAGACTTCATGGAGCTGAGAGCAAGAAAGCAGGCTAGGAACATCAGCTATGAACTTTATAAAGGTAAGCTGTCGGGTTGGGGATTTAGCTCAGTGGTACAGTGCTTGCCTAGGAAGCGCAAGGCCCTGGGTTCGGTCCCCAGCTCCGAAAAAAAGAAAAGAAAAAAAAAATAAAGGTAAGCTGTCACGTATTGTTGTTATTGTAGTACACGGGGCTCTCTATATGGCCAGCAAGCACTCCAGTGGTCTATATACTTAGGCCTTTTTGTATTTATTATTTGGGAATACCATTCAATATGTTTCAAAGGCTGGCTTTGAATTTTCTGCAGCCCGGGCAGGTCTTTAAACTTGCAATCCTTGCTTAGCACCAGACCCAGTCATTTAATTTTTTTAAAGGATAAACTCATAGCCTTGATACAAAATTAAATGTTTCAGATGGGCCAGGAATGTTAGCGCATGCTTTTATTTCCAGAACTTTGGATAGACAGGCTGGCTAATCTATGCAGGTTTGAGCCCATCTTGTTCTACATAGGGAGTTCAAGGCCAGCAAGGGCTACATAGTATCACCCTGACTAAAAAAAAAAACAACAACAATCTCCTTCCCCTCAACAAAAGGTGCCAGGTGGAAAGGTCTAGGGCAACTGTATCTATTAAGCAAAGTCATGCATCCTACATGGCTAGAAACAGACAGATAAGACCCAAATGCCTCAGCTAGAAAAACTCACTGAAATTGATGCTCCAAAACCTGCACTGCAAAGAAGACACAATCATGGATGCTCCGAAACAGGGGAGTTTCCAGGGAATCTAGGCCAATAACAAACGGTTAGTTAAGAACTAACCCACCTGCAAACATCATTTCTTGAAATTAGACTTGCTTACTGACCTAGGGCACCCTGACTCGATTCAAGGTCACTGTCCTTGGTGGCCGCCATTCTCCGGGCAGTAAGGAGCTGAAGGACGAAGAAAAGCTCCAGGAAAAGGTTTGGTACTAGGTTCTCTGGATATAACGAGAAATGCCATACCATTGCGCACTACTGACAACCAGGCCAAGGCTCTGTATGCTTCATCCCCTCTTACTCTGTAGTTTGCATGCATATCCACCGCTGTCCCTTTGAGCTCACTCACCAGCAATACATGAGGAGTAGATGAGGGCTACCAGCTCGAGGCGCTGTCGAGAAGACACTCTGGCTGGGTCAGCAGGCTCTGCTGTGAGGTTTCCTGTTCTGTTGGGAACGGGAGACCCCGAGTCTGGGACAGGGCAGGCCGGGGTAGGTGACTGCTGGAGCTGCTTGGATCTATGTGAACAAGAGAGATGTCATGATTACTCAGCCTGGCTTTCCAGTGACATTCACTTTCAGGTTCTGCCAGAGAAGACATCAATAGCCCAGAAAGCAAACCCAGAATCCGGAAGGGAGAAATCAAGTTCGGGAAAAATCCCCGCAAGTCCCGCACAAGGAGGAAGCTGATATCCCAGGTGGCGGCAAAGCCATACCGCGCCTTCCTGAGCATCTCCCGCTCCTCTTGCAGACTTCTGCACCCTGGGGGAAGGCCAAGGCCCCAAGGGCTAGTGTCCAGGGCTGAGGGTTGGGAACTGGGGACACAGCTGATTGGGGGTGAGGTGAAGCAGGTCTTGGGCTTGGACAGTGACCGCTCTTCGCTCACCGGAGTTGGGTTGATCCTTCGAGAAGGCTTCGTCCTGCTGAGAGTAGTCAGTTTGTTTTTTTTTCAAATTTCTATCTTCAAGTATCATCCATAACAGTTGGGGTCCCTTAAAACCCTCCCCCCTTTGTGGTTTCTTCGCCCTCAACCTTCTAACCATCGCGCATTCTACTGTGGGGCACCCAGCTCTGCTTTAGCGATTATCTTGCAATAAGGACCGATCCTCACCCTGCAGAGCCGGGCGGAACGGTGCCTACAGGAGGGAACTCCTCCAAGTTGCTGAGGTTTGGCGGATCTGAGAGCGACAGTCTGGGGCTGCCAGGGCTGCCTGAGCCCTTAGGCTTCCGGCCTCCGGCCCAAGGCGGGCTCTCGCTGCTGGCCCCCTCCTCGGGGCCCCCGGATCCCCGACCACCTCGTTCGCGGGACGGTCCCGGACCCCGCCTGCGGCCCGCACGGCGGGCCAGAGGTGCCTCGGCGGAGGTGCTGAGGGGCTCGGTTGCAGGGAAAAGCTGGCTGCGCGCCCCACGGCCACCCCGTGGCGGGGCCCCCTGCCTCGCTGGCAAGGCGGCCGAGGCGCCTGGGGTCTTGGCGGGGGTGGAGGGGCCCTGTGGGAGGACCCGGCTGCTCTGCTCCCTCAGGAAGTTCAGCAGGAACGGCACGAATTCCTTCCGCAGAGGCCGAAGTGCGCTCAGAGCAGCCACTTCGGAGCTATCCTGAGGAAGAAGCAGAGGTCGCGGGGCGAGAGGGTCAGCTGACAGCGCGGGCCTCCAGCGGCTCAGGCCGCAGGGTGGGCGGCCCGGCAGCGGCTGGCAGAGAAGCGCCCTTGGCGCGGGCCGACAGCCAGGGCAGGCTGGGAGAAGGGACTGAAGCAGCATCCCCCGCGGGAAGCACATTCCAGGCAGGTTTGAGGGCGTGTCCGCACTGTTACCTCCGAACTCGGGGTGCTGCGCGCGATCCACCGCACGGCGGCTGCGACCGGCACCTCTTCGCGCAGCAGCGACTCTAAAACGGCCGCCATCCCTGTCCAGGCGCTCTGAGGCTACTGCGCAGGCGCACACGCGCCACAGGCAGCCGGGAGGGGCGGAGCCAGCGGCCGGGGCGACCGTTGGACGACGGGGCGGGTCCTTGTGGGGTGGGGCTCAGGCGGTCCGGGAAGATCTGTCCAACCAGCTAGGCCTGCAGGGCGCCGAGGCGCCTTTCCCTGACTGCTTGGCCGCTGGAGCAATGTGATGAGATGGAACTGCGGCGAGCTCTGTGGAGACCCGGCTCCGAAAGAGAGGCCAGACAGGAAAAGTAACCAACTCTAAAAGACACCAGCCTATCAGACCAGACATCTGCCATAAACACAGCCTCAGACCACCGACTGTAGAGCTTTTTGAGTCACTCCCTCCTCAACCAAAATAAAGTGAGTAACCTTCTGTTCTGACCTTTTTGTTTTTCGAGACATGGTTTCTCTGGATAGCTTGGTCACTCTGTAGACCAGGCTGGCTTAGAACTAATAGATTAGCTTGCCTTTGCTCCCGAATGCTGGGATTAAAGGGGGTACGCCCGGCCTGCTTAGCTTTTTTCCCCCTTTACTCAAAGGCTGACTTTTTACCATTGGCCAATCTTTCCAATTGACAATTGAGGACAGAGTTCCTGCTGAGGCATCTTATAAAACTTATCAGATCATAAACCATTGAGGGTCCTTAGGAATTGTTCTAAGGACTTGTATTTAGTCCTTTACGCATTAAGGAGTTTATATCGGGTATTTCAACCTCTATATTTAAGAGGTCAATATTCATAATTAGCTTCTGGAAGAGTAAGGCATTTCTGGACACACTCCCCCCCCCCATCCTACACACACAAACACACACAGGCACACACACATACACTCGTGCCCGATACACCTCCTGTAGGTCCCTTATTTTGAAAAATACAAGAGGCTTTCCGATGTTGCTCCTTGGTTAAAAAAACTCAAGATAGGGGATCTCATTGAACAGTTTCCGTCAAAGGGAAGCAGCACTGTATTAATATGCCCTGTGTTCCTCTCATTCCAAGGAAGAGCACTTGGCGATAAGCAGTAGATGCAGCAGGAATCCCTCTAGTATATCAGGGATGTTTGCTGAAGAGAAGAAAAGGAAGTTTTAAAAACTTAATTCTGTGCTGGGTTTAGTGGATGCTTGCAATTCCAGTACTTGGCAAAGACAGAATATCAGGTTCAAAGCCAGGTTGAACACAACACCTTCAGACCCCTAAACCCTGGTTTTCACCTAGCTTCTATTCAGTTAGCCCAAATGTCCTTCTCTTGGTTGTTTACTAGTCACTTCTGGTGTGGTGAATCTAACACTTTAGTAGTTTAGGAAATATTTTTCACTTTTTGAAATCCAAACCATGACACAAATAGCACTGAAGTTTGCATGCGGACTGAATGTTTTATTACTAGATTATAAAAATAAAATACAAAATAATTTTAAAACAGAACTTAAAACACTGTACAAAGCTTTAATATGGTACAAATGGGAAAATTAAATAAATAATTACACTTTTATGTACAGATGGCCTATACAAAAGCACTGCATGTTTTTCAATACTCTATGCCAGTGGTTGCCTGAGCAAAGACACATAAAGGGAAGATGCTGGAAGGAGAAAGGATACAATGTGATACATTGAAAAGAGCAATTTTTCATCTTGCTAAGAGGAGGACAGTAAAACATTGACTTATTTTTCTTGTTCAATAAGAGAATTCAGATTGTGACTAAATCTGATAACGTTTGCCAATAATAACTTATGAACTTATTATATTTAATACAAAATGAGATGTGCCTCCTTTTCTGAAAACCTTGAAATCTGAAATAAATGGTCTGATGAAATAGATAGCATTTAGGAAAGGTGTCAAAGGAGAAGAACTGCATCAGGGAACAGCAAGATGGCTCAAGCCCAGGTCATCAGATCTGTAGTCTCAAAACTCATCCAATCCAACAGTCTCCTCTCTCTCATCTAAGACCCCACCCCCTTAGAGACAGGGTTCATAGAGCCCTACTCAGCTTCAGAGCCTATGCAGCTCAACACGTATGACCTTCAACTCCTGTTCCTGCCCTCACCTCATACATGGTGAGATTACAGGCACATAACCATCACGCCTAGGAAATCTAATCCAATTTCAATCCCCTGAGTGGCCCAAATACTACATTTCCTTTGCCTTAAAAGACTTATTTCCTATATTTTAATTTCTTAATTATGTTCGAGAACTAATTTCACTAACTGATGAATAATTTAATAAAACTGTCTTAGCCAGGCATGGTGACACACACCTTTAGTCTCAGCACTCAGGAGGCAGAGGCAGGCAGACCTGGAGAGTTTGAGGCCAGCCTGGTCTACAGAGGGAGCTCCAGGCCAGGGCTACACAGAAAAACCTCTTCTCAAAAACAAAACAAAACAAAACAACCACCCCCCCCAAAATTAAAAAAAAAAAACAAAACCCAAACAAAAAAACCCAAACCCAAACTGTTTTGAATAAAGTCTCAAAGCTTTCTTCTTTGCAAACTCCCTAAAATAAATCACAGCCAAACTCTATAGCCTTGTTTACTGCTGTGACGTGAGCAAAAAACACCGGGCACATTCCAACTTTGAGGTTTTAAATTACATTTTATAAGAGTTTTAAGTATCATATGGCAAGGATAGTCTACATAAAAACTTGGTTTACTAATGTCTTTAAACAATCATGTATATAATACAAAATCATTTTAAATTATTGAGATAACTCTTTCCCACTGTTAATGTAAAATAATGTTATTAGCAAATTCTGTAATTCTGTTAGTCTCCCTCATTCATACTGCTGTTGGTCTAGAAATCCTGGTTGAAGGTACCAGGAGATGTGGTCAGCATCATCATGAGCCTGTAGTGTAGATATTATCCCCTCCAATGAGAAAATGCAGAAACTTGTTACATTGTAGGGACAATGAAAGGGACACCACTTTTGTTACAAGGCTCCTTACAACCAAGGATTGAGCACAGTATAGGAAAATCATCCCATCACCTTGAACTTGCCTTAGCTGTCATGGTTATTAGTACTTGTGTGGGAGCAAATACTGGAATCATTACTGAGTAAATCTTTGCCATTTAGCATCTTGAGATTTTTGTGAAACCAAGAGATGACCTTATCACTAATTTTCTGATGCAAATCCTCTCACAAGAGGAAGAACTTATCTGAAAGCCTACATACTTTACCCATATTCTCTAAGTAAACAGGGGTTCTTGTTCCATACTTGGGACTTACCTAGGAATTTTCTACTTTCTGCAGTTGTGGAAAGCAATATTGCATAACAAGATCCTTAAGGCTCCAAGAGTATGTTAAAATTCTGGAGAAATGGCCAAAATAAGGCAAATACCCAATAATGTGAGTTTTGTCAAGTTTTAGTGAAGAAGTAGGGGTCATGCTTACCAGGCATCACACCTCCCATTGTCTTAGTTGTGGAACTGCCTCTAGTTTCCTCTATAATCTTAAGGTCTAATGTGCACTTCAGTGGCTTCTGAGTTAGGACTATAAAGACTGTTGGTATGTAAGGACCACCAGAGTTGTTACTGTAATCCTGTAATCCGTTTGGATTAAAACATAAATAACTATTCTGCAAATATGTTGTCTATAGAACCAAATTCAAGAATTTAAGCAGTACAGTTGGTTACAAATGTCCTATTACCTCAGTGACAGAGGTGACCTCTCCTCAGAAACAATATCCCAAAGCCATAAATAGGCACATTGTAAAAAAGTGAATGCAAACCATAAACATGACAGAAGTCATTCTTAAAGACATGCCATGACAGATACAAATGAGAGGTACACTCAACATATAATATATACATACATGTATGAAAACTTAATAATTAAAAAATAATGTTTTTGTTTTGTTTTTGGGGGGAGAGGGTCCCACACTACAGCCCAGGTGGACTTGAAATCACTATGAAGCAGAGGGTGGCTTCAGGCTCTCTTCCATCGTCCCACCTCAGTCCCTCAAAGATTGGTTAGAAACATGAGCCATCACACCTAGCTAACAAGTTTTTAAAATATGAGAAACTGATCTCCACAGATGAATCTAGATTATCTATAAATACATTTTAAGATAGCATTTTCAAGATGCAATTTTTTTCCTTAAACCACTAAATTGTGGATCCTGTTTCTCCTATCACCAATTCCTAATGTTAGATTAGAAATGTAAAATTTTCTGCCCTTAAGGAAAAGGCACCTGTTTGTCAAGGTTATTGGGTGTAGAAAATCTCATTATTACTTAGCTAGCTAGCTATGTGGTCTAGGTTTATAAAACATGCAGCAATGTATACCTTTTCCTTTGTACAATGGATGCAACCACACAAACAGCAGCCTAGGAATCTGTGACTGCGAGAAAGTCTCTGGTATCTGCTGCAGCCCCTCAAGTTCCCACAGTGGCCAGGAATAAAATAGACAGAGGTCCTACATGTGTAGGACACAACATCAGCATTCAGTGGTTTGGTGTGCTAGAGCAAATAACCTACAGTGATGGCAACAAGTCTTTGACCATTTTGTTGCTATTTTTTTAGGCCTTGATTAACTTGTTGCAACTTTTACCAAAAACATTCATTGCAAAGCATGCAACTAAAGAACTAAAGGTGGCTGTGCTCCTGTTTGCAAGGCCAGCTTGTGTACCAAAGCTGAGATAAGTGCTTCATTGAAAGGTGACTTAAGATCTTGAGCTTAATGTTGAATCAGATAGGATCCAATTACTTCCTGTTTTCACTATCCATTAAAGTCAGATATCTTTATGCTGTGCAAGATTACAAGGTATGAATTTAATATTTTAAGCAATTCACAGAGCCTACAGGTCAGTAGTATAATTGGGGGGGCAACATTACCTAAAATTAGGAACTAAGTGTCCATTCTTTGCTCCACTGAAATAATCACACAGACTAAATAAGGTAAGGACAGGCTTGAGCTAGTAACCTGTGCAGATAGAAGCCAGGAGGTACTTGTTTCCCAAAAGATTTCTTCTGTCATGCACTACTTCCATTATGGCTATAGTCATGTTCTTCACTATACTTGGATGATTTGTGATTGAAATGTGGAATATGCCATCAACAAAAACCTCAAAATAAATCTCAAAATAACTGAAAATCCAAACCAAAACAAAAGCTTGATTCTCTGTAGACCATACTCCTGAGCCAAGAGTTGGCTTAAGGCTGCCAACTTCTATTTTTAACCTGAAAGAAATGTAACATCTAAAAGCACAAACTATATGTTTTAATCCTTTGTCTGTTTGTTTGTTTCTTCAAGACAGGATTTCTCTGTGTAGCCCTGGCTGTGCTGGAACTCACTCTGTAGACCAGGCTGGCTTCAAACTCAGAGATCCAGAGTGCTAGGATCAAAGTGTGTGCTGCCACGCCCAGCTCCACTTTCTAACCTCTATATCAGGACAACACTTAATAAATGTAATTACTGATACACAAGACATAATTACTCAGTCTGTTTCCTTTCCTTCAGAGCAGAAACATCTTTGGTTGGCTCTTTTCACTACATACAAAATAAAGCATTCTCACATAATGAGAGGCCTTTTGTCTCTGGAATTTGATGAATTTGTTAACAACGTGTAGAAAAGGAGGCAACACACTGAAAGGCTGGAGAAAGTAAACCCAGACAGAAAACATCCTGTGTGTCAGCATGACTGCCAGCAGATAAATTCACAAAGAAAAAGGCTGGGCCCGATTAGCTTTCCCAGTTACTATCAGCACATTTCTGACTAGAGAGGACAGTGAGAAAGCTGGCTACTTTTAGCATCATTTAGCTAATGTAACAGAAAGAGATAATTTCAGTTATCCTACATCCCATCCCCTTCAAAAGAGTGACACGAAAGAGGCAACTTCCAGGAAATGTTTAAAAAAGTTGATGCCAGATCCATAATTATGATGCCCATCTATCCACTTTAGCCATAATGACAGAACTATGTGGCTGACATGAGTCATCTTTGAGCCTGTATTACAAGCATATCTGGTTACAATTTTCCCCTATTAAAATACTTTTTAAGTGAAAATTAAGTACCTTATACCTCGGCTTGGTAAAAACTGCCAGCTGCTGCACTATGCACCCGGAAGGCAGACGACTCTTAGGTATCACATGCCAAGAACATACTTTCAGAAAATGAAGACAGGCAATGCCCAAGTGTACCCGAGGCACATAGTAGAAAAGGAATTTTATCATCTATGATCTTGAAATTACAAATGCAAAATGAGAAAAAATGGATTTATATAAGCGTATGTCTCTATTTATAAATATTTATATAATTTACCATGAAAGACATGCAAGCAGTTCTGCAGCAAAGTTATACAATAGGATACATAAGGATCAGTCTCCAGCACACAGTTGTGAGAGAGAAACAGCAGTGGGCCTCGCTCACAAGTGCTTGAACCTGGGAAGAATTAAGATTCCACACTACGCCACATTTCTCACGGGAGACCTTGTGTCTCAGTGTAGTGTCCCAAGTTTGCAAACGCTCAACACAGAACAAGCTGAGACAGCGCAACGCCAGGGCAGTTGGGATGCACCACCGGAACATGTCCACTTAGTGAAGACACTTCCATTCCTACCCCCTCCTCCTCAAACTGTTTGGCAGCAATGCAATAGTCAAAAGTAACGTCTGTTAAAAGGCAGACCTCAACAGCAGGCACATCAACTTCCCTGTCCTCAATAAAGTTTTTATACAGCCACAGGGCGTCAAATAGCCCACTTAAAAAGTCTGCTGTCTTTAATTTGCCTGGTTTCTGCTAGTAGGAGAGTGAGATTAGAACAAATATCATCCTTACAACTTTATAAATTGAAATTTAGATGTCAACGGCAGCTATAAACAAGAGCTCAGTGAGTTTCTCCCCCTTGGACTGTGCTGGACCGAAGCTTCCTATGCAAAGGCATCGACTCTTGATGTGCTTCCTTCCTGCCCTAATTATACTTACGTCGTCTTATAAATGTGGAAATCTGGCTAAGAAGCCCAAGCATTAAACAACACAAGAACCAGGTAATAAAAACATTGAAAGAAAACTATTTAGTCTAAATTTATTTCCCAGGTATTCATTCCTTATTGGCTAAATGTATAAAATACAAAATCTGATGGTAAACCTCAGTAACATATTTTATTTCTAAATTTCTAAAAAGTATAAGCCACAATCTGAAGTATTGTTCTTTCCTAGCATCACCCTGAGAGCTGACACTAGAAAGAACCCAGGAAAGCTGTCTCCTCCGGTCCGTCTCCTTCTTCGAGGAGGACATGTAGTCGGGGGAGGGACACTTCTACCTTTGAAAGCCATTGTGCCACTCTCTGCCCCTCTCAAAGCACACCGGCCCAAAATAGCTCTAGCTAGACATTCTTTCCTTTTTGAGATAAAAATATAGGAGGTAAGAATAAGAACTGTTGCTCAAAGGAAAATAGCCAGGTTTGAATAAATAAAGGTAACTGGATGTTAGAGTGTTATTGTGTACTGCTGTAACACACATTACGGTGTGTTGTTAAAATAAAAGGTAAAAACATTAACTTTAAAAAATGTAAAATCCAGGAAAGATACTAAGAATGAGTGGAAAAGATGTAGATTCACTAAATAAACACACAAACCAAATATACCCAGGTAATGGTTTCCTGGCAACAGGCTTCTTATATTTGAATGTCTGTGCAATGACTCTCCAAGGTTAGGAAGTTTTAAATAAAAATATCAAACACTTTTGCTATATACTTTTTGAGTAGAGGTTTAACAAATTATGAAAAAAATCACTTAAAATCCCATTCTATTTCCTATCCTCAATTTTCTGTTTCAAATGCAGCTTTAAACAAGAGCTCAGTGAGTTTCTTCCCCTTAAACATTGCTGGACCGAAGCTTCCTATGCAAAGGCTCTTGATGTGCTTCCTACCTGCCCTAGATAATTATACTTAAGTCTTGTTATAAATAACTGATCATGTTACTTTCTTTTGTAAGAGAAGATCAACACTGATTGTTTGAAACAGACAGTACAGGGACACACATGCATCAGGTCTAGAAGGAAGATCTCACACCTTTCCCAGAGATGCAGCCTGCTCACTTCCTATCTGCTGAGTTTACTGGCTGGCTTACTCTTCCCTGGGGGAGTTTTAGAGCTGGCTGAGTGGTGGTGGAGGCTGCCAGATCCTTTGGGGCCATTCTTGCTGGGTTTGCAATGCTCCTGTTGGCAGGACCTCCTGGAGGATGATGATCCTGAGTGGCTGGGAGGTGACTTGCTTCTCCCCAGATGTGGGGAAGAACTCCTCTGGTCATGGTGGGGCCGTCCAGCCCTAGATGGTGAGGAACTAGATGTTCGAGGCAAGGAAGAGCTTCGAGGAGAGGCACTGGGACTCCTTCGAGGTACAACTGGACTCTTGGGTGGTGTTTTTGGATTGTGAGGAGATCCTGGGCTCTTGCATTGTGTAGTACTCCGGGATTTCTGAGATCCATTTTGAAGAATTTGGGCCAGGCGAGAGAAAAGGTCTGAATCAGAGTTACTACTCCCTAGAACTTTATATCTGCGTAGCCTTAAAAGAATAGAGAAGAATTACTTTTTTGGAAACAGGATATCAAAAATTCATTTTAAGTGTGCACAGTCTTCCAAATGATCATCTGTATTAAGTATGTCAATACCAAAACAATGCACTGGAAGTATACTGCGTTACTCCTTCACACGCATGCTGTGTCCGACATCGACTATGTCTTTTTGGCCTTTGGTTAATGTTTGTTTCCTCTGACAAGGTCTTCCTATGCAGCCCACACTGATCATCAAGAACTCAGTGTGACCCAGGCCAGGCCTGCCTCAGCTTCCTAGGTATTGGGATTGGAGGTTCGCATCATCTCCTAGCTTTCTATCATTCCTGGCCAAAGATACCTGTTTGTGTGGTTTTTTAAAATTCCAAGAGGGGCCACGAGGATGGCTCAGCGAGTAAAGGCTCTTGCCAGATAGCCTGGTGACTTGAATTTGATCCCTGGAACCCAGGTAAAGGTGGAGAGAGAGACAAGTCCACAAGGTTGTCCTCTCACCTCCACATGTGTACCATGCATACCCCTATCATGCAATACATTCTCCTCTCTCCTTTCTCTCTCATGATAAAATCTAAAAAATTTTATAAATATATAGTTCTGCTGTATAGTCAGGTTGACTAGTCATTCTCTTGCTTCAGAGCCACCATGTCTAACAGTAATCAAGGTTTTGTTGTTTCTTTTAAATGGTTTTCTTAGACAGGCTCTCTCTATGTAGCTTATGGAACTTACTGTGTAGGTTATTACTGTCTTGAACTTGTGATTGTTCTGCCACAGTCTCCCAAGTGTTGGCATCCGTGGACACCACCACACCTGGCTTTATAATCAATGTATGTAGTAGCATTGGTTGTCCCTGGACCATCGTCATTAGTTCAATCAAGCACGTGGAACTTTAATTTGACTATGGTGTTTAAAGGTGGGGTCTTTGGGAAGGGATCAGGTAAAATCATTAGGGTGGAACTTCTATGGTTAGATCCTGGTAGCTTTGTAAGTAAAGGGAAAGAGACTGGCATATGTGCAGAGATGCACAAGGTGCTTAAGCCCCCATGTGCAATGAGGGACTAAGTGAAGGGGACTTGTCACGGCCTTGTGCCATGCTACTTGGATTCCCATTCTCCTTATAAATTAGCCTGTCTCTGGTAAATGATTGTAGGAACAATAAGCTGACTAATATGTAAGATTTTAAATAAAGAGTTTATGTGTTATGGATTTTTTTTTTAAATACCAGGAGCCTATGCCACCTAGAAAACAGCACTGCAAGAATTAAATGCAATTGTTTAGAGATCGAAGTACATTAGAGGCCTGCCGTACACACAACTTACAGGAATCAGGGTAGGCAAAGCCAATCAACCAACCCCCCTCCCCCATCCTTAGGCTGTAAAGAGGCTAGGGAACTAAGAGTGCTTCCTGAGGACCAGAGTTTAGTTCTCAGCACCAGCATTGGGCAACTCATGACCACTTGGAGCTCCAACTACAGGAAAGCTAACATTCTTTTCTGGCCTCTGAGGGCCCATACCACACTCGCTCCCCTAACTGAAAATAAAAATAAAGCCTTTGGGAAAAAAAATCTGTTTGGAGACTGTACTCTCATTGTTTTGTTTGTTGCCCCCTCTCTCCTCATCTGAGGACAGTTATGAATGAGGCTAACATATCTGAGGACAGCAACAGACACAATGTTGATGCCCATGAGCTTGCATTTTCTGAATAATAAATTCTCAGTAAAAACAAATTGTTATGACTTGTATCACTTCAAACTGGGAAAGATAATTTTCTCAGATGCTTTGGGAGTATTCAACATTCATTATATTTTTATGAGAAAAAGAAATAAGCTAACCTGCATACAAAACTGAACAGAAAAACAACTCAATAACAAAAGTTACAATTTTACATCCTGCTTCAGTTAATGCTGTTCCACTAAACTCCGTCACATTTCTTCTGAGTAAGTGGAGTAATGTATAATCTTCCTCAGTCTGTAAGTTCCAATAGTGATACTACAAATTCTTGCTATTGCTAAAAATTCTGCAAGTACTGACTCTTGTGTTTATTAACCAGATGAATTAGTAAGGCACTACCTAATGAAACAAATAGAAAGTAATAGGAGGGGTGTTTCAGAGACTAGTATGTTTTTATTTTACTTAGTTTTTTGATTTTGTTTTTTTAATTAAAGGCAGGTTCATCGGGAAGCTGGTCTTAGAGGAGTTCACTGGGCCCAAGGACTGAGTTCAGGGAGGAGTGAGGGAGAAGAGAAACAGTGCTTGTACAGATAAGAGAAGAGTAAGAAGAAGAGGGAGAGATAGATGATAGATAGATAGATAGATAGATAGACAGACAGACAGACAAGAGACAGACGGACACACACAGAGAGAAATTTAGTTCAATCATATAATGATAACTTCATAGATAATTGTCCCACTGGCTAAAATAATTCCTTTTACTCGGCTGGCTTAAGTCTGAAAAAAGAAATGACATTATTTTACTGTGTTCTAGAGCTCTTCATTGCAGCTTCTTACGGTGGAAGACGGAGTGGGTGGCCATTCTCCTATCTCTGCCCATTACTGCACACCTCCTTTTCTGTGACTGAAGTGACTTTCAGAGAGATACAAAGGCTTAATATTTTCTCACTCTGCCATTACATTTTTCCTTTTCCCTTTAGGGAGCCAAATATTAGAGACTAGGTAGGATAGGCTGGAGAGATGATTCAGTGGTATCATGATAACTCAGAGCTTTGCCTCTAAGTTTGGTGATCTAAATTCAATCCCCAGGACCTACACGGTGGAAGAGAAGAATCAACTCTCGAGTTGAGTTCTGGCTGTTACACAAGTACAATGGTGTGTACACACACAATTTTTAAAAAGCACATGTGAGTAGTGAGAAGCAGAAAATGGTAAGACAGGAACAATGATATTGAATCTGAATCACAGAAAGACAAAAGAATAAAGAGGGCAAGGGACTAGCAAGTGGACAGGGGTAGGCACCATAGGAGTTGCAGAAGGAAAAAAATTTAGGTAAAGATTACCTAAGGACAGCTGGAAACTTCCCAAATTTAATGAAGGACAATATACCACATCCAGTAAGCTCAATGACTTCCAAGCAGAATGACTCCAAAGTGACCCAATCGCACATCATCAAACCAAGACACACACCTTGTGCAAAGTCCAGAGAACAGCCAGAAAGAAGTAATTTGTCATATACAAGGAGTCCTAGGGTTCTGGAGGTCAAAAGGCAGTGGGTTAAGGACTGAGATTTTAAAGCTCTAAGAATCCCATGTTGAGAAAAAGTTCCCTTTTAAGATGGAGAAATAAAGATACTATGGTAGTAATGAGGTAAAAGCTGGGTAGGGGCTTGGCAGTACAGCGAGAGGTGGAATATGTACTGATAGCATGCTTGACACCCTGGTTCAATCCCTGAAGCACACAACCGCTTATATTACCCCTAGACCCGACATCTACAATGCTAGCTGCAGTTACTGCAGACTGAAACTAGAGGACACTAGACAGTAACTTGAACTGTCTTTCCATTTAGGAAAGAAAGATCTGAAGAAAGTAAATAAACAAATACATAGTTATAAAAGTAATTATTCGCACAGCTATTTCATAATTTTTATAAAAGATTCAGTTACTAAGTTGAGTGTGATTGTTGCACATCTATAATCCCAGTGGGAGAATCAGTAGTTCAAGGCCATTTTGAGCTACATAGGTCCTTGTCTCAAAAGCAAAACTAAATTATAAGCTTCTGTTTGGGCACATAAAATGAAGATGTAATCTTGTGATTTGAACAAGTACAAGGAATGGCAAGGTGACTTAAAGGGACACAGTGGTATGTCCCTGTTGTTACATTCTAGAAACCCAATTAGTATGGTAGACCTTTGGGACTGACTGCCTACTCCATGTTGACCACAATGAAAATAGGCACATCTACACAATAGGAAAAGTAAAGGAACTTATGGTTTCACCATAACATACACACAAATCAGACAGATAGAAAAAAGGAAAAAGACACAATAAACCATAAAATGATTTAAGTTGGGGCCAGCAAGATAGTTCAGCAGGCAAGATGCTTGTCAATCTGGGCCTGAGTTGGATCCCTGAGGAGCTATTCCCACAAGCTTCCCATTGACTTCTGCACCTACAAAGGCGTGCACACAAATGTAAATAAAGATGATGTAAGGCCTCTAAATAGCAAACACCAAATGACAGAAGTCCCCGTCTTCCCAACTGCCTTTAGAAGAAAGGAAATTCTGGTAGATACCAACATGAATGACCCTAAATATTTCCTGCTAAGTAAAATAGACCAGCTACAACAGAACAAACACTATGATTCTACTGACATGACTTTACAGTTTATGATGATTAAAGCCATGAAGAGTTGCTGGGGGCTAGAAATGTAAGTTTTGATGTTTAATAGGTTTAGTTCCAGTTTTATACGATGAAGGGGGCCCTAAAGTACACAGTGCTGAACATGCATAGCAAAATTAGCCTGGTTAATACCACTGAAAAGGACACTTAAAATGAGTAAGATGGTAAATTTTATGTTTTATTTTGCCTCAGTGGAAACAAAATGCACTGTCCTTAATAAATCTGTACCGTGCCCTAAGGGTGCACCGTGGAAGGGACAGAAGAAAACAAGTTCAAAATTACTACACCCACTGCTGTGACGCAGTACAGCACACTTGAACACATCACTACGCACTACACACATGGAAAGCATAAAGCATTACCTGGCTTCTACTCCAGGCCTTACTGGTGGCTTTCCCGGTGGCGGCCGAGGCAAGAACTGAGGTGAAGCTGAGCTATTGATTTGATCTGTGCTGACCCAGGATACTGGCCTCGGAATCTTGCTCTTTCTAGACTGGGAGACGATGGGTGACAGAAAGCCATCTTCAACTGACCTACTCAGCTGGGGGTCTACTGCCAGTCTGGAAAAGGGGGCGAAGACTTCCTCCTCAGAAAAGGGAACTGCAGCAGCAGCTAGCTTCTCCTCCATCAGCTTCTCAGAGGCACTTGAGAGGTCCCCGAGGAAAGACTTGAATTGCCTTTTTTCTACCAGAAGTTTGACTATTTCTGGCTGATAGGCTTTCTTCTGTAAAAGCTTTTCTTTTGCAGAGACTGCAGAGGATGATTCAAAAGTTGAGTCTATTTCTTGTGCTAAAACAGGGATCCGGCTGTGCCTGGTCACCAAGGACGACCGAAGCATGTCCTTCCGGGTAGGAGGCCCATGCTCACTCTCTGAGACACAGTGATAGAGCTCTCCATTTCTAGGGGCAACTTTCTCTCTCTTACCCTCTTGGTGCAAAAAAGTAGCAAGGTCTCCCTGCTGGCCTGGCAAGCTCTCACTCTTAGTGTCATCTTTAAATAGCTTGTGTTTTTGCACTGTTGCCACCTGGCCTATCTGCCCTTCAGCATGTGGGTCAATGGCTTGTGGAGACATTTCTGACGTTCCAACTGCCAAAAGCTTCATTATCTCATGGTTTTTGTCCTGATTAGGCACCACACTGAAATTCTGTGTCTTTGACACATCCAGAGGTTCTGTGGTAGCTGACTGATCCCTTTCTGTGGTCACTAAATCTCCTGGGAGAGAGATCTCAATACAGTGTTGCCCTTTATTTAGCTTCTCATCTTCATTATCTGAGCCCAGAAGAATGCTTTTCTCTTCTGTTTCTCCAGGGAGATTTTCAAATTCTTTCACAACTAATCTATTACTGTCAGGAAGGTCTCTTGGTCCTAAGTCTTGAGACGCGTCACCATCTTTCATGTTGGGTAACATGCCATGACCAATGTGATCTATCTGAAGTCCCAAATCCACTCTGCTTCCTCCGCTTCCTAGTTCACCCTCTGTCACAGCCAAGCCCGAGAAGTTCTCCCTTGGAGAGAAGAGTTCTACGGTGGGCTCCAAGGGCTGAAGATCTTTCTTCTCTGGTTGTGGGCCATAGTGAAAACTTCCTGAAGTTGACTGTGTTGATGCCACAGAAGGTCGAGGAATTGTAATCTGGAGAAGGGAGAAAAAAAAAAAAAAATATATATATATATATATATATATATATAAAATCCAGTTATGTGGGTTATCATTTCATGGTATGAGATGTAATATTTCAGGTTTTAATTTATAAGAGCAGCAAAAATGAGCCAGGCACATCCCTTTAATCCTAGCACTCAGGAGGCAGAGGCAGACAGATCTCTGAGTTCGAGGCCAGCCTGCTCTACAAAGTGAGTTCCAGGATAGCCAGGGCTAACATATAGAAACCCTGTCTTGAAAAAACAAAACAGCAAAAATGTTTACCAGGTTTTTCCAACTCATACTAAATGAGCACTTACGAATAAAAATGAAGGAATCCACGATCCCTCCAAGGCCCCGCATAGAACAAACAATTCCCTCGGAGTTCCTTCTGCTTGTTTTCGTAACATGCTCTATGCATCAGAAGACTGACTTCAAAAGACTGCATAGTCCAGACTCCCTTACAGATGGGTGTCCTATGATAAATTAAATTCTATTATCCTTACAATAAAGTAGTTTTATGTGAATATAATTTAGTCTTTTTAAAAAAATGGCCTTTTTAGAGAAATCAGATACACTTAGATCACTTAATAAAAGCCATTAAATCCTAGGGGAAAAATGAAAAAAAATTCTAAATTCAAATCCAAATTGGAGTGTTCATAGCAGATTTGGCTTAAATTCACTTCCATCCAAGTATATGAAAATTCTGGTATGGGTTGGGAGTCAGCTAAGTTGTTTGAAGTCTATTTCACTTTGTGTCAAGAACATAATTAGGTTTACAGACATGTAAATCCTGCCTTAAAACCAGTTGAGATGGAAATCACTTGACTGACCTATGAAGTAACTCTCAAATAGAACAGGTATGTGTATCTGTAATCCCAGCACTTGGGTGGTTGAGGCTTAAAGAATTTGAATTCCAGCTAGTCTAAGCTATGCTATAAGATTTTGTTAAAAATAAGTAAAAATAAGGAACTAAAGTGTTGAAATGCTTTAGGTGATTCCGATATAGGCTACTTGGGTTCAGAACAACCATACACATACATTTGAAGAAAACAAAACAACAAAAACAGTATAGGTCAGGTGTGGGCACATGCCTTTAATTCCAACACTTGAGGCAGATAACTGGGAGTTCAAGGCCAGCCTGGTCTACATGGTGAATTTCTCTGTAGCTCAGGTTGTTCTGGAAACTACAGCAATGTTCCTTTCTTAGTTTTTTGAGCACTGGGATTACAGGAATGGGCTAAAGATCCTAAAAGAAAAACTCAGGTTGGACCAGACTAGTTTATTCCCTCAGGCTAGTTTCCCCTATGCCACAAACAATTATATAAAGCAGTCCTGGAGGGGCTGGGAGGGAAGATCAACAAAGTGACCTGATTGGAGAAGAAGTGGGAAATACTCTCCACAGTGATGAAACCCTAACTGCCAGTGTCTTTTTTCCCACGTGCAAATGTGTTTTAACCCAAACCATTTCAATGTGGGGAACAATGCTGAGATTAGTATGTCAGAAAGTCAGGCCAAGTGGTGGTGGTGCAAGCCTCTAACCACAGCACTTGGGAGGCAGAAGCAGGTGGATTTCTTTTGAGTTGGAAGCCCACCTGGTCTACAGAGCGAGTGCTGGGATCAAAGTCATGCACCACTATATTTGGCTTTATTTTTTTCCTATTCCAGGTTCACTTTAGAACATAGTATAAACACTATTGTTTACATGCACCCATTTACTTAACTCAAGCTTCTAATTGCACAATCTTAACAACTAACCCACCTTCTTTTTCCTGCCTTTCTTTCCTTTTGCTTATTCATTTATTTGGACACAGGGTCTCTCATATAGCCCAGGTTGGCCTGAGTAGGCATGGTTTTACAGTGGTTTTTTTTATTTAGCTTTGTGAATTCTAGGACTATAGCTGTGAACTCTGTCCACAGGAAGCCTTTATTTCTTTGTTTTCAGTGTTTGTACATGCATGTGGGTGTGTAAGAATGTCTGTGTATAGAAACATACGTTTTTTAAAGATAGGCTCTCTCACTAAATCTGGAACTCAGTTATTTGGCTAGACTGACTGGCCAGCAAGCTCCAGGGACCCATTTGTCTTTGTCCCCACCTCCAGCTCCATGCATACTCCAACCCAGTGCTGCAGTCACAGATGTAACTATCCGCCAGTGCCTGGGCTCTATGTGAGTACTGAGTGTCTGAACTCAGGTTCTTACGTATGCACAGTAGTAATTTGCTGATGGGGTCATCTCCCAGCCCCAGTCTTTTCTTTTTGTTTTGTTGTTGTTTTGAGACAAGGTCTATGTAGCCCTGTCTGTCCTGGAACTCACTATGTAAAAGAAGCTGGCCTCAAACAGAGATTCACCTCCTGAATACAGGGATTGAAGGTGTATGTAACCACACTCAGTTCAGTACCCCCTCCCCACCCTTTCCCACCCCTAACCCCCGCCTCTCTCTCTTGAGACAAGAGTTTCTCCATGTAGCCCTGGCTTTGCTGTCCTAGAACTCATTCTGTAGATCAAGCGGGTTTCAAACTCACAGAGATCCGCCTGCCTCTGCTCCTGAGTGCTGGGATTAAAAGCCTGTGCCCCCATGCATGGCCCAGGCTTTTCTTAATAGCATCTTGAACAGGTAACACAAAAAAATGACAAAAGCCACTTCTTACCGCAGTCAGGGGTCCTTCTGCTTGTGCCTCCATGGGACTTGTGGGAGTCACTGTGATGAACTGACTTGCAGCTCCAGCCTGGAGGTCTAGCCTATCTGTGTACAGTTCTGAAGCAGCAGTAGCAGGGCATTCAGCAGAAAGGGCTAAAATCACACCTGAGCTTTCCTTCTTTAAGTGCTGGTTGTCAGTCCAAGGACCTACTTGGATCTTTTCATCTTGAGGCGACCCCTCAAGGACCTGAAGCACTTCCGGCTCCTCATCTGAAGGGCTTCCAGTTGTTTTATGGCCTAACACCTCATTTGTCCTAAAGTCCCGAAGGTCTTGCTCCTTGTCCACAATCACCCATTCTTTGGAATCAACCTCCTGCTTACAAGAGCTTAAGTTAACAGCTATAAATCCGTGGCTGCCACCACCATCGGCCTGCTCTGGGGTGTTGGCAGAGGCAGGCTTGGAGGCATCAGGAGGATATTCTTCATCATAGTGCCAGACGTGGTCAGTGCGGGGCACAGCAGGGACACAAGGCTTATGAGGCAGAGCAGGGAGAACAGGTTCCTTTCCTGCACTGGAATCTTTCTGCATTTTCTCCATGCTTAAGAAAATGGGAAGAAGTTACTCAGTTGTCCTTAGAGAAACATCTATCTATCCTGAAAAACTATGTGGAACAACTGTTCTTACCAAAGTGACGAGCGTGTATGGAGAAAGCAAGGGGGGTCTCACACGGTCACGACCCTCTCTACTTGCCATTCCAGCTCTTCCCCAACACTGTCCACTTTAAAGTCTCTTTTATTAGTTAGTCTGACTCCTTCCAAATACGTTTTTATTCCTATTGCTCTCATATCTACACCTCATCTTGAGTGTATTTCGAATGGTTAAAGGACTGTTCAAGTTTAGTCCATCTTTCTGATTGAGTGTGGATGTGTAATAACAATGACCGTGGGTCTTTGATGCTCCTGACGAGATCACAGACATGGACTACCACAGATGTTTGTATGTGGTTCTGGGGATGGAACCCAGGGTCTCACATGTTAGGCAGGCACTCTACTAACTGAATTATACCTCCAGCCCAAGTCCACAGTCCTTCTTAACCCAACACTTCACTGCCAGCAGTCCCAGAGCTGGGACTACAGTGTGCACTACTACAGACAACTAGCTCTCTCCAAATTCTCTTGACCCTACTGATTGGTAAATAGACATCAAATCTTACATTTTCATTTTCATCTTGCAACCAAAATTTGGTACAGGTAGAATGTGCCTAACTGATCAAAACCCATCAGTCATTACACTATTTATATACATTGTAAAGTTTAACTTTCCTTCTATCTTGGGAGATGTGAGTACCATAGGGCAAAATGATAAACTTACTTAGGAATTTCCCACTGCACCTTATCTGTATGTGTCCCCATCCCTGCCTAATGTTGCCTTTGTACCTCTACACTGTTTCTCACAGAGTTCACCTTCTAATGAAGTTACTGCAAATATGTTCATTTTACTACTGTACTGGCATTAGGAAGAGAGCAATTGCTGTAGAATTTGTAGACAAGTCACATTAAGAATAAGGATACAGATATGAACAAATGGAAACTTAAATGGTGTCTGTTATAAAAACACAAGAATTTCTTATTTGAAAGAATTTACGTAATGGAGATATGGTAATAATCATAATCATAATCATAATAATGGTAACATGGAAGTTTTAAAAAGAGAGAGAGAAAGGGGAAAAAAAAGATACACTACATGATTACATACCAGGTCTCAAGAAACTTATCAGTATCTGGCTTTGGCTCGAGAGTCAGACGTTTTTCCAGCTCAAAGCTGTGAATGGAACGTAACTTCCTTACTAAAGGAACATCTCTGTCTGGCTGAGTAATCTCTGATCGGACACGAATTGGTGAGCCAAGGCTTGGAGCATTAAGAATTCCATTCACTTGACCATGGCTATTTTCTTCTTCAGTAGCTGCCTAGAAAAAAATAGAAAATACAATCATGAAAATTATTCCAAAGTTATACACAGGAGAAATCACTGAAGCCTTTGAAATAATGTCAACAAAAGATTACATGTATTTTCAGAAAATTAAATCTTTAAAAATTTAACTTTGAAAATTGTATTTACTTACTGTATATATGTATGTACATGCCCAAACTACATGTGACTATGGAGGTCAGAGGACAACTTGTGGGAGTGCTGACTCTCCGAGATGCAAGCTGCCAGGTGAGGTGGCAAGCACTTTTACCTTCTGACTCACCTCACCAGCCAAGAAAACTAAGATATTTTGACTTTGGGCCTGGAGAGATGACTCAGCAGTTAAGAACATCTACTGCTCTTGCAGAATACTAGAGTTTGGGTTCCAGCACCCACATCGGGTGACTCAACCACCTGTAACTCCAACTCCAGGGATCTGAAGACCCTGACCTCCATGAGTACCTGCACACACATGCACATAATTAAAAATAAAAATATTAGACAGTAATAGTTTTGTTTTATTAAATTTCTGTTTGTCAATTCTTTATACTCAGTTTTTCCTAGGTTTACACTTGGTGTTAGTATTAACTTACTTGTTTAAAATTATTTTTTGTAGAAGAATAGTTTGATAATGTTTAAAGACTGTCCTTCTTACATTACAACTATTTTAAGACAGGTCTCCCCCCCACCCCCCCCGGAGCTGGGGACCGAACCCAGGGCCTTGCGCTTGCTAGGCAAGCGCCCTACCACTGAGCTAAATCCCCAACCCCACATTACAACTATTTAAACGTTTAAAGAACCCTACGTCACTATATTAAAATTAAATCTTGGAAAGGAGGTTATTTTTGTGACATACAGACCTCACCAGAGTTAGGAGAGACTGCCCAAACTGTCATACCCCTTTCTCATTCCCTCCCTCAAAAGCAAACAACAAAACCAACACTTCGGACTAGAACAAGAAGCTGCTGGAAACTGCCAGGGCAAGCAGAAGGCTGGGCACAGGGTAATAGGCTACACAGAGTCTGTCTCAAACCAACCGACAAATCCAAATGACCAAATTCCTCAGGCTGGAGAGATGGCTCCATGAGTTACTAGTACTCACGGCGAGTCACATCTAACTTATCTCTAGGTTTCAGAGACCCTGACACCTATTTCTGGTATCTGTGGGCAACATACATGCAAGCCAAACACCTACACACATAAAATAAAAATAAAAATTAAAAGAAAAGAAAAACCCCCAAAGCTATCAAAATCTAGTTTGTTCTGGTGCCATAAGGACTGCCCCAGTTGATATTACAAAAATCAGATAGCAAAAGTAGTGGGCTTAGTAACTGATGCATTGAGTTCAATCTCCAGCAATGCACACACAATATTGAATCCCTACTTTTGACTACTCATTGCTGACTTCTACGTGTAGACATTATTCATTAGCCAGACCAATGCTTTTACAAATGTCAGAAAGTATGTATCCTAGGCTATAATCTGAACTTGTATATTCTCATGCTATATTTCATGTATTGAACGCCCTAATTCCAAACTAAGATAATGGGGTATGTGGGAAATGACTAGGTCATGGAGGCAGTCTCCATAAAACTGGTATCTTTATAGGGGGTCCTAAAGAGACCCCCAAATCTGTCTCGATCACTGTAAGTGATAAAGTTCTGTTGTTTGCAAGGTACCTATTTCATATTTTTATTATAGCAGCCCAAACATACTAAGAATATATCCTTAAGGGTATTTTTCTTTTTTAAAAAAGATAACATTTGACTTAAAAGAAAGGAAGGAAGGATTACTTGGCATAAAGATGGAGCAGAGACTGCGCATAGCCAACCAATGGCTGCCCAACTTGAGACTCATCCAATGAGAGAGCCACCCTTACACTATTAATGATGCTCTGCTCTGCTCTGCTCACAGACAGGAGCCTAACCTAAGTCTCCTCAGATGCAGAGACCCACAGCAAAACACCAGGGGAGTTAAAGAGATCTAGTGGGAGAGTGCGGGATAGAAGTGGGCAAGCAGAAGGTCAAGAACACCAAAAGAAGACCCCATAGAGAGTGGACTACCAACCAGGGCGTGTGCAGAAGCTAGACTCCCTAACAAGCCAAGTGGGGGCTGTTTCAGCCTCTGCTCCCTCCCATTGGATCCCTTCCCCAACCTGGGACTGCTTGGTGGTCTCAGTGGAAGAGGATGTGCTTAGTCCTGCTGGGACTAGATGTCCCAGGGTGGTGTGGTGCCCAAGAGAGGCTCCCCTTCTCTGAGGACATGGGGACAACAGGACAATGGGAGGAGGAGAGGAGGAGGACGTGGGCTGTGATCTAGATAAAGTGAATAAAAAAATACTGAAAAGGAAATGAAAACAAAAAATTACTTTTATTTCTAATTGCATGCTGGGGTCTATGCCTGTGCACTTGTGTTTGTGTGTGGGGGTGGGGGCACATGCACACATGTTAATATATGAACACTGAGTGCAGATGATTTTAAGCATCCCAAATCATCAGATCTGGAGCTAGGGTTAAAGGCTGTGAGCCAACAGACATGGATGTGTGGTGAACTGAACTCAGGGCCTTTTCAACAGCAGTCCCTGTTGTAACAGCTGTGCCACCTCTCCTGTCCCTCTGTAAGGTAGGAATGGCTGGCCAGCTTTCTAGCAGCCATATTTTAAGGCTGAACCCTAACCTTCACATTCCCAACTACACCCTTTCACACTGTCATCATTTTCAGGACAAGGTTTCTGTGTAGCTGTGGCTAGCCTAGAACTCACTATAAACCAGCATGGCCTCAAACTCAGAGACAGAGATCCGCCTGCCTCTCCATCTCCCAACTGCCATGATTAAAGACACAATAACAACTACTACTACTGTAATGAATGACCTTTTCAACATTATCTTCATATTCCAAGAAAGGAAAAGAATCAACAGTGAGAGCAAAGAAAAGTCTGAGGGTAATCTGCCCACGAGTTAAAAACCCACCTATTTCTTTTCCACACTCACAAGTGGACCTGCGTATAATTCTATCTTTTATCACCCACTTTACCAGTTTATGATCAAGTGTGATCTGTGCTCTCCTCTTCCCCTCATTAGAGACAGTGCACCAAGGCTGTGAACAGAGCTGCACTAATCAGAGTCAAGAAAGGGAACAAAGCCCTGCCGTCATCTGGAAAGATGGTCCGCTTTTGTTCTACAGATGTTTCTTTTCTGTTTGTCATATGATTTCCCTCCTTCCTCCTTCCCTCCATCCTTTTATGGTAGAGGTGGAGATGGAACCCAGAGCCTTACATATGCTAGGCAAGTGCTTTACCACTGACTCCTACTCATGCTCCTGATTTATTTTAATTATCTATCTTTTCCATTACATATACTAGATATTAATCTTGGTATGTAAACCTGAGCACTTTGGACCACATTTGAAGTAACCATCAAGGGGGCTGGAGAGACAGCTCAGTGGAGAGGGAGCAGAGAGACCACTTGCTATACTGGCAGAGCGCAGAGCGCAGAGCGCCAGTGTTTAGTTCCCAGCACTCACAGTAGCTCACACCATCCATAACTTCAGTACCAGGGACCCAGTGCCTTCTTCTGACCTCCACAGACACTAAACACAGTGTACATACTATACAAATACATACAGACATGTAGGTAAAACAGCCATACACATTAAAAAGTTCTTTATAAAGTTTTAAAATAAAATAAGTAGCAATACCTTGTTCTACTTTATCCTCGAAACTGAGAGTCATAAGCTGGTGGGATGATTTAGTAATGACACTTTTTTTTTAAATGAAAATTAAATTATATCATTTACCCCCTTCCCTTTTCTCCCTCCAACCTTCCCCATTAACTCTTGCCTCCTTAACTCTCAACACATGGTGTCTATTTCTTCAACTGTTATTACATATATATGTATATATCTTCCTAAATATATAAACTGTGTGTGTGTGTGTGTGTATTTATTTATTTATTTCAGGGCTGAACACTTGCTATTGGGTAATCAATTTGAGGGCTCCTCCCAGGTGTGACTAGGATGACCAGGGTTTGAGCTCCAGGACTATTATGTAGGAAAAGAACAGCACGCGCACGCACACGCACGCGCACACGCACACTTTCAGTTATATTCTCTCTCTCTGTATCAGTAAGAGAAGAGCAATAAGTGCATAGAAAGATATTACTTAGTATGTAAGAAATACATACTTTACAAATTCCGAGCTTTATCTTGTTCTTGTTGATGTCCATCTCTTCCCAGACATCCTTTTCCTGAGGGCGAGGGTGCCCCAGAGATCCAGGCAATTTATCTGGGGACACACCAGCAGGGATTCCATTCTCCCCATCACTAAGCTGCTCATCTGGAAACACTTCGTCTGTATTTTCTCGAAGCAAGTCTCCTGGGATAGGGGTGGCATTTGCAATTCTGAAGAATTAGGAGAGGAAACCAGAAAACTTTAAAGACCAGAATAAAAGAGGTACCAGAAGACTGTTTTAAATATTTTTGTCTCTAACTTTAAGTGATAAGTCTATACATAATTAAGAGTTAAATAAAATCTAAAACTCTTTTTAACATTAATTTTATGTTGATTCTGAAAAATGAACATTTTTCTAAATTGGGAAAAGTTAAAATTTTCAACGTGACTTTCAATGCAAATCTTAATACAACTCACTGATTTAATGATCACTTTTCTTTTTGTTTGTTTGCTTTGTTTTTCAAGACAGGGTTTCTCTGTGTCCCCCTGGCTGTCCTGGAACTTGCTTTGTAGACCAGGCTGGCCCTGAACCCACAGAGATCTGCCTGCCTCTGCTTCCTAGTGCCGTGATTAAAGGCGTGCACCGCCACACCTGACCAACAATCACTTTAAAGCCTGAAAACATCTGTTCTACTTTCCATGAAGCTCTCATCAGTAAAATAAAATAATTTGCCATTTTTGCCAGTAATAAAAACAGTTAGAGGGAAGTACTTGGTGGTATAAGTAACTAAGCAATGGTTAGCTGACTTTTCAGTATGAAATGTGTACTACTCTTTATTATTTTATTCAATGTATTTTAGAACTCATTCCCATCTCCGTACCACTGCACTTTATGTTCTTTTTCTGGATCTTAAATAAACAAAAGAAAATAAAACAAGGGCTGGAGAGATGGCTTAGAGGTTAAGAGCACTGACTACTCTTCCAGAGGTCCTGAGTTCAATTCCCAGCAACCACATGGTGGTTCATGGCCATGTATAATAAGATCTGGTGCCCTCTTCTGGCTTGTAGGCATGTATGCAAGCAGAACACTGTATACATAATAAATCTTTTTTAAAGGATGTGGTTCCCACACAGTTAAAAACAAACAAACAAAAAAACCTACAAGAAGCACAGAACTGAAAATCAAACCAACAGGCAAACAATAAGACAATAAGACAAAAGAAAGTCCCAGAAGCAGCAGTGCGTGCTCACTCGTATGAGGCCTCAGGCATCAAAGGAGGAGAAAACCCTCTAGTTTTTCCCTCTGAGGAAATTAGAATTTCTGAAATTACAGAATTCATACAGTTCTACATGAGAAAAATACAAAATATGAATAGGTATTTGTCTATACATTCCTTCTTCCCTTTCTTTCCAGAGTGGGTCTTACTTTGATCCTACTCTGGGACTGGTACAAGATCTTCCCAAACCCCGGGTTACAGGAGTATACCATTGTGCTTGGCTACATACACTTCTTTTGAGTGAATTCCAGGTCCTGGTCACACAGTTGACATCTCTCGGCTTGCTAGTCCATGACAGGTTTTTACCTTTTAGTCATCAGTCAGCTATTAATTCAGAAGGCCTCTGATAACTCTCTGTTTGACAAATACTAAAGGAAATTCTTGCATTCAGAAAAGGCAGCACTGTCTGAGCTGTGTGGGACATACCCGATTGCAGCAGGGGTCAGGCGGGTGTGCAGCTGAGGGGTGGCAGAGGTGGTGGTGGTCGTTAGGGAGCCGTCAGTTCCACTCTTCTCCCAGTCAAAAGGGTCACTTTCAATTACTCCAAAGGTCTTGATGCTATTGTCAAACACGGATGTTAGAAGCTAAACCACAAAGGAAAAAACTAGAGTGAGCCGACAGCAATCCAGGCAATTCATCTAAAGCAGACCCTTTAAAAAGGATCTATAATTAGATTTCCTTCTAAATCAACGTTAGTTTAAAAGAGAAAACAAACTGGGACCATGTGTATCATAAGAAATTAATGTTAATTAATTAACTAATGTTGACTGTGGAACGAGTCTGTAGTTGTAAGAAATATTTTATTTACAGAAGCTATATAATGCAGCCTTCTATTTATAATCTAACCTTACACAGTTAGGTGAAAGGAAGTATGGAGTGTGAATATATATACTCATATCTATTCACGTAATCCACTCATCTGGCTGTTTATGTATTTGTGAAGTGGACATTTTTATATGGCTCAACCCAAATAGGTATAGGTACAGTAGCCAGTGGTTACAGCCGAGATGCCCACGACAGGAACATAAAGCAAACCTTTCATCTTTCCTTGTGTTTGTTTATCTTTTAGGAGCCGGGCAATGGTTGTGCATGCCTTTAATCCCAAGCACTGGGGAAGAAGTAGGTGGATCTCTGTGAGTTCAAGGCCAGCCTGGTCTACAGCTGGAGTTCTAGGACAGCTACACAAAGAAATCCTGTCTCGACAAACTAAAAAACAATCAAACAAACAAAAACAAAAATTCAAAAAAATCCCAATCACACATACAGAAAAAATTTTATGTGTATGTTTATATACACAGTCCAATTTATGCTTTTAGTTTGGCTTGTTTCAAATATAATTTCATTCTTACCTATACCTGTCCATATTTTCAACTTCATGAGTATAATTTTATTCTCTAATCATTTCTCTTACTCTGCTAGTATCCTGTACTCTGAAATTCATTTTTACGGTTCCTGCTTCAGACTGCCTGAAACCAACACTTCTTGTTGGAGCATTCTGCCCATATCTTTGAGGTTTAAAAAGATGATTCTGGGGCTGGAGAGATGGCTCAGTGGTTAAAAGCACTGGCTGTTCTTCCAGAGGTCCTGAGTTCAATTCTCAGCACCCACATGGCGGCTCACAACCATCTGTAATGAGATCTGATACTCTGGTCTTGTATGCCTGAAAACAGTTACGTAATACCCATATACATACATACATACATACATACATACATACATACATACATACATACATACACACACATACATACATGTTTAAAAAAGAGGACTCTGGCTATTAAGTGGACAACAGATGCCATAAATAAACAGTGATGATGATAAACCAGTTAGGACCAGTGAGGAGGCTACTTATCAGTTAAACCAGAATGGACAAGTGATTTGAATATGACTTGGAAAAGAGTCCAAAGACCCTGTTGACAAAACTAATGAAGGCTGGGATGGCACAGACAGAATGAGGGCTAAGTTACATTTCTGTCCCAAGGCACTGGATAGACTGCCTAGAAATGCCAACTGGGGTGTTTGGGCCTGGGATATTCTGCAGAGCAGGCTGGTGGGTCATTAGCATATAAAAACCACTGTTTACAGTCACAGGGCCAGTGAGCTCCACTTGGAGGCCTTATCAAGGAGGTCTGAAGATGAAGACCTAGGGTATACACTGGTATATAAACATTACTCTACAAAGGTAACCAAGGTTAGAGGTAGCCAGTGAAGCCCAAACCCCAGAATGTAGAGTTCTAAAACTCACCCAAGGGAGCATGTTTCAACAAGGTGCATCAAATGCTATTCCGTAAGTCTATCCTTCTGAGTACTTAATTAATTCTTCTTTTAACCCACTGTAACCCCAAGAAGTCAGCACATGTCTGATCTTACTCATCACTGTATCTTCAAGAACTAAAAAATTACCTTACAAATAATAGTTATTTTAAAAATATTTCAAGAATAAATATCAGCAAAAATATTTACTGAAAGATTTGCATAACTTTAACGTTCACTTACTTCCACAAAGGAAAAATGATATAGAAAAGAAATGGAGAGGAAAGGAATTGGAAAAGGTATGATTATAAAATCTTGGGAAATAATTTTGGTGCTAATTTTGGTTATATAGGTTACCTGTTTTACAGCCAAGGGTACCCCAGAACATTGAAGACAAAGAGGGCTGGGCATGTGGGCATGCAGCTCAGCTATACAGCACTTCCCTTGACTATGTGAGGGCTCTGAATCTGGACCTGTGTGTTGCAAGGGGTGGGGGGTTGCTGGAGGGAGTAAGGGAAACACAGGGAGGAAAGGAAGGAAGGGAACTAGGTACACCCAGGGTTTTTCTAATTCAAGGTTCTCATGAATTCTTTCTAAACTCCCGTCCCCATTAGTATTACCTGTGTGTATGTGATGGTGTGCACCATTAGTATTACCTGTGTGTATGTGATGGCGTACACATTTATTTTTCGTGAAACTGGGATATACAATAAAATGAATTTTTAAAGCACATTCAAGATACAGAATTCTATTTTATTTTATTTCTTCTTTTTAGTTTCAAAATGTTTATGTATTATTTTTTGAATTTAACTAAAATGTGTTTTCTAAATAATTTGGTTGAATTCCTAACTATTTGCAGCCCACAAAGATGTTTGATGCTAGTTTCCAGCAGTCATGGGACACAGACCCAGTGGATGAATAATCCTCTTATCCTCAGCACAGACCACCATCAATGACGGTGTCAATTATCCCCATATAAAATTTCAATTTGCCATTTTACAGAAAATGGAAGCAGGAGTTATCTATATTGTGATATATTGAATTTCACTGAGGATCGTGACTTCTCTATTTTAATTGAATAAGTGCAAACTAATAGATAAGCAATGCACTTACCCTCAGTGCAATGCTAATACTGGCTTGGCTTACTCAAAGACCATTCGATGCAAAAGACAGCGACTTATTTAGTAATACATAAGTAGATCAAACAGGTAAAAAAAAAATGCACATATTTTTTCCTTTCTGCTCTTCGGGGTATTTTGACAATACGGGAGTAAAACCCAAAAGTTGTACTGCACCCATAACAGACCCAGCAAGACAGAAGACAACGAAGGAAAAGCAATCAGGAGGATACGTGGCATTCACTGTTTTCAAGGTTTCTGCTTTTAGTATTTTTAAAGTTTCTTTAATTTAAAGTTTCTGTGTATGAGCAATTGCCTGCATTTATTGTATGTGTACCATGTGTGCCTGGTACCTAAGGAGACCAGAAAAGGGCTTGAGATCCACTGGAACTGGAGTTACAGACCACTGTGACTCAGACTCAGACAGGTGCTGAGTCACAGCACGGAGCTTGGATGCGGCTTTCATCACAGGGCAGGCCCAGCACAAAGCTTAAGTGTGGGTTTCTTTATTAAGGTGGCGTTCCACAGCACTATCCTTTAAGCCAAACAGCAGCATCTTAATCAGACCAGCAATGTCTGCTCAAAAAATCTCTTAGCTAGGTTTGTTGACTACCCATGCTCCTTCACAGAAGAGTATCCAATATAATTCTGAAGATCCGGCCACTCCTCCCTGCTAGCTGTATGCAAACCTGTCCTGACTGCATGTGGCCTTAAGTGGAAGAGCAACAGCATACAGACTGAGGAAGACTAAGGAGACACACCATGGTCCACACAGAGTGAAGATTTCCTTTCCGGTATAGCTGCTCTCAGGCCACCACACTCCTCCTTGTCAGTAACTCCTCAATCAGGTGCTACAAACAAGCCTGTAAAGTAAGCTTAGGGACTGAACTCTGGTTTGCTGATGACACTGCTTAGACTCCTCCCATGAGAAAATTCTCACGGTAGATCAGAAATTTGTTAGTTTTTATGCTTCATGGTATGCAGAAAATCAGTAAATAGAAGAAAATGTTAGCAGAATGAAAAAATGGAATATTTTTAGTAAAGAACTTAGATATGAAGACTGAGAGAACTACCTGTTTTTCCAGAATGGAAAAGAAAGCTGAAAGGAAAGGCTGAAAGGAAAGGTCTCCTGCATGGTCTCAGCACCCAAGATCAAAGTGTAACTTAAGGCTGAGTGATTGGTGTGCTTCTCTAATAGCCCATGGGCGCTCACAGCCCAAACACTACATGTAAATCCATACATCCTTGTTCACTTTCTGTCTTTAAAGACTTCAGAAAGTCAGCATATGCTGGCTGAGTCTTAAAAAAAGAAAAAGAAAAAGAAAATATATAATAAAAAGGGAGAAATTGTAAGACCTCCTCCCTCCCCATTTGAAGAAGGCTAGCAGAGGACCAATACAGGCTAGCCAAGGACCAATATTCCATAATCTCTCCCCACCTTGTAAAAGAATTTTAAAAGAAATTAAAATCTTTTGCTGTTGTTTTGTTGAGACAGTGTCTCACCATGTAGCCATGATGACCTAGAGCTTGCTATATAGGTAAGGCCAGCTCTCAACTCACAGAGATCTGCCTCCCTCTGCCTCCCAAGTGCTGGGATTAAAGGCGTGAACAACTGCATCTTGCTAGAGACATTTTAACCTCACCTCCTGGTAACATTTCTGCTTACCCACAGACCCTATGACAGCCCCATAATATAATGGGGTGGGGAGGCAGGGAGGCGGGGAGGCAGGGTACCTCTGTAAATTCCAGGCCAGCCTGGTCTTCATAGACTTCATGATAGCCAGCGCTACATTGAGAGACCTTGTCTCAAACAAACAAACAAAAAGTTCAGCTCAAGAAATTACTTCTGCAGGCTGGAGAGATGGCTCAGTGGTTATGAGCACTGGCTTCTCTTCCAGAGTCTTGAGTTCAATTCCCAGCAACCACATGGTGTCTCAAAACCATCTGTAATGGGATCTGATGCCTTCTTATGTCTGATGCCCTCTTCTGTCATGCAGGGCTACATGCAAATAGAGTACTCATATACATAAGATATGTAAATAAAGAAATCCTTTAAGAAATTACTCCTATATAGTAGAAAATGAAGAAACTGGAGAAAACATCTGGGTGGGGTTATCAATTAACTAATGATAAGTAATGTTAGGATGCACAGGCATTCTAGGAAAGAAATGCTAGGGATGAGGGCTGGGATCCCTGCCTAACAACTGGAAGCCCCATCATACAAGGACAGTGAGAATGAAAGGAGAGGTCGTCACAGTGGTAGGGATAATGACCCACTCCACCACTTATATCTAAGTCAAGGTCATCATTGTCTCTATCTTCCTGGCCACTCCCCTGCAAGTAGAACCTGACCATGGTGACTGAGTTCTGGCTAGTAAGTCATTGTTATGGACAAACATCCATACCTGCTCTTCCCCTGACTACAAAAGCCTGTGTGGACAAGAAACCACTTGAGAGTTGCCTAGCAAAGTCACAACAAACTGACTTGTGTGTGACATAAGGCATCTATGCAGTGCTGAGATACTCACTGCCTCTTTTCTTTCCCCTGCACTGCCTCATCGTTACCCAACTCGAGTCTCCTCTGCTTTATTGGAACACACACAGCTGAAAGGCTTAGCCTCTTCTTTTTTTTTTTCCTTTTTTTTTTTTTTTATTAACTTGAGTATTATATACATTTCGAGTGTTATTCCCTTTCCCGGTTTCCGGGCAAACATCCCCCTCCCCCCTCCCCTTCCTTATGGGTGTTCCCCTCCCAACCCTCCCCCCATTGCCGCCCTCCCCCCAACAGTCTAGTTCACTGGGGGTTCAGTCTTAGCAGGACCCAGGGCTTCCCCTTCCACTGGTGCTCTTACTAGGATATTCATTGCTACCTATGAGGTCAGAGTCCAGGGTCAGTCCATGTATAGTCTTTAGGTAGTGGCTTAGTCCCTGGAAGCTCTGGTTGCTTGGCATTGTTGTACATATGGGGTCTCGAGCCCCTTCAAGCTCTTCCAGTTCTTTCTCTGATTCCTTCAACGGGATCCATGCTTATCACCCTGTACAAAGCTTAAGTCCAAGTGGATCAAGGACCTCCACATCAAACCAGACACACTCAAACTAATAGAAGAAAAACTAGGGAAGCATCTGGAACACATGGGCACTGGAAAAAATTTCCTGAACAAAACACCAATGGCTTATGCTCTAAGATCAAGAATCGACAAATGGGATCTCATAAAACTGCAAAGCTTCTGTAAGGCAAAGGACACTGTGGTTAGGACAAAACGGCTTAGTCTCTTAAAGTAGAAACAGGGAACTAGAGAAATGGCTCAGTTGATAGACACTTGTTCCCAGCCTGACAGTAATTTGATCGCTGGACTCTACAAGGAAATGGAGAAAGCTGGCTCCCACACTTTGCCCTTTAATTCACGCATGCATCCCAGTATGTGTACCTCCTTACATATAAATATGTAAATGTAAATTTAAAAAGAACAGAAAGAAGATCAATATATCCCTGAGAATTTGTTGCTGCTGCTGTTGTCATTTTTTAACCCTTTCAAGGCTTCCTGCTCACTGAGAATAAAATTCAAACTTCTTGAAACAGTTTGTTTATAAAGTTCTACATCATCTGGCTTCTTTCTCCAACACAATCTCAAACCATTTACTCCCTTCATTTACTATATTGAGCTCCTATTCCAATCCCCTTACTTCGAGATTTAAGCATCTGCTTGCATCCTGCTTATAACATTCTTTCTCTTAGTTTTCCTCTCCAAAGGACCAACAGAGTCTGACATTTGGGGTGGAGGGTGCGACACTAAACACCTAGACTGCCTCCTGTTATTCTCTAAGCATCCTCGGCTTTAAATAGCCTCTCAATACCTTAAGTCACACATTAGCAGGAATTGGGGATTCAGATTAGTAGCAAAGTGCTTACTTAACAACGACAAGGCTCTGTGTTGACCCCAGCACCAAGAGGGTTAGATTAAAAAAAAAAAAAATCCCCAAACTCCTCAAACCACAAAACGAAACAAACAAACAAATAAAATCACAGGAAAGAGACATCATCAGAATCACAGAATCCCTCAACTGCTGTTAATTTCCCAAAGCAAGAGGTGAGATATTTTTGTGTAGCCTCTATTTAATGGGTATATTCCTGTATTCCAGATCCTGGGAAGAAGAGGCAGGCAGATCTTTGAGTTCAAGGCCAGTCTCATCTACCTACTGAGTCCCAGGAAAGCCAGAGTTATATAGTGAGACCCTGTCTCAAAAAGCAAAACAAGAAATGTATGTTTGTTTTTGTACTTATATTTATATACTTTTTCCTGATATTTCCTGTTCAAAGAACAAAAGCAATAGCCCAAACTTACTCAACATTTATTGAAAATATGGGTGCTAGCATTACATTTAAAAGAAGAAATGAATCTGGGAAGATGGTTCAGGAGTTAAAGTGCTTGCTGTGGAAGTGTGAAGACTAGGGAGTTCAGATCCCTACAGGCAAATTGCCTTTCTCTAACTCTACTGCTCAGGGGGGTGGAAATGGGGATCCCTGGGACAAAAGGGCTAGCTAAACTAGCATTACTGGTTAGCTCTGGGTTCACCTAAGGGACCTTGCCTTCTAACATCAGCCTTAAGCCTCCACATGAAGTCCCTACACACACACACACACACACACACACACACACACACACACACACACACACACACGAGAAAGAGGAGAAAAAACAAATCTTGTTTCTCTAGGACTTAAAAACTGATAGGACCCCTGGTAATGGGGACATCTTGTTGGTGGCGTTGTTCTTATATCAGTCAGGGGCAGAACAAATGGCAGTCTTTTGTTCACCCTAGCTTGATGCATGACTTGGTGGTCAAATGTTTCTTATGCTTAGGACTCAAAAATATCAAATCAAATTCAAGCAGTGCGGTGCAGGAGGAAGACAGAGACATGTGGAACACCATGTCACCCACAGACCTGCCCTCCAGCACATGACACAGATGCTGCCACACCTCACCACTGAGCTGGGCTTGGAGGATGTCAGCAGCAGAAGCCACCACAATGTGCGAGCATGTGGTGGTTAAATGGGAGAGAAAGAGAAGTGGAACAGCCTGAGCATTATGAAGAGAGATGGAACTGGAGACTCGAAGGTGAAGAGGAGCAGCTTGTTGTGAGTGGCCCCAATATCTGGGGCCACACTGAGGTCCCAGCCTGAGCTGCTGCAGAGAGCCATGTCTGAGTCTGAGGCTACACCAGCTTCAGGGGTCTGAAGCTCACATTACCACTAGAGAACATGGGGCTATCCCTGCAGGGCAGCCACTGGTGACGATATGGATGTCCAGGGTACCCCCATCTCTCACTGGATACAGCATTCTGGAGAGCTGGTCCTATCCCTTGTAGCACTCTGGAGAATGGGTCCAAAGCTCCAAGAAAAACAGTGGAGCTCATCAGTTGAGAACAAGGGATTGGCAGGGTGAGGGTTGGGGAGAAGATACCTTCCCTCCCTCCCTTGCCCCTTTCCACCTGCAGCAGTTGGGAAAGCTGGCCCTAGGCTCATGTGATGAGGGCCTGTGAACTGGCCCTGCCCCTCACTGACTGCAGGTTTCAGCACTAGGGACCTGTGAGCTAGCCCTGAAGACAGAGGAGACTTGGCCCACCTGTAGCAGTTGAAAGAACTGACCCTGGGGTTATAAGAGCTGGTAAGATGGCCCTGCCCCTCACCAGCTGCAACACTTGGAAAGTGGGCCTGGAACCTTGACCGGGTAGCACAGTGGAGCTGGCTCTGGAAGTGTAGGTGCAGGTGAAACTGGCCCAAGGGCATAACAGCAGAAAAGACGACCCTGCCTCCTCCTGATGGCAGCCCTGGGTATCCTATCTGGAGCACTGCCAGAGCCCACCCTGGTAACGAAGATAAGGCTGACTAGCTTAGCTGCACCCAGGCCCAGATCCAGGGATCTGAACTAGCCCATCCCAAAATCTCTATTATCTGCAAATGGTTGGGGCATTTGAAAGGGCCTGTTCTGCTGTTCCAAAGCTGCAGGATCTTCATAACACAGGATAATTGAGTGGCATCTTGATAAGGATCCAATATTGATGGTGTCACAAAAGTCAGAGATCTCGAACCAGACCAATGACTCATTGCAATGAACATTTGCAAGTGAAGATGTGTGGACAGAGGGCTATACTGTGGGACACACTGGGACACACTACAGCTTCCACAATGAGAGGTCTTCTGTTTTTTTCTATTGTTGTTGTTTGTGTTTTTATTTTGGGGGGGGGAGGACGTAAGGGCGAAGGGCAGATATGAGTGAAAGGGGAGATGAGCAGGACTGGGGTGCACATTGTGAAACTCACAAAGAATCAATAAAAAGTTAAAAAAAAAACTGATAGGGATACAGACTCAGAATATAGATACTAAGATGTAATTTCTCAAAACAACACAACAGGCTCACCTTTTGGTTGCTGAAACAGTGTTACTACATCCCAAACTGGCCTCAAACACATGTTCTTCCTATCTTAGCTTCCAGTGCTAGGACTAGAGCTATGCACCACTGAACCTGGTCAGAAACCTTTTAAAAGGAGAGCTTCCCACTTATTTTAAGTGAGACATATATAAAAAGTTTTGATAGATAACAAAATAGCTGTCTTCTCTAGGTCTACACCTGCTGTTAGAGTAGACTGCAATAGGCTATTGGATAAGGTATTAGCCCTGTGCACCTTGAAAATATAATAATGACCCATAAAATTCTCTTAATCTTTAAATATTTACAAAACATATACATTCTAAGTGAAAGGTGACTAACACTTTCTAATTATGAAATATAAGATTTTATTTTAATCTCAGCTCTGACTACATGAAATCAGAAATACACACTGTGACCCAGCTAGGGAATCAGCCATGCTGCTCTATGCTGGGATGCCTTCACCTGTGATGCTCGGAGAAGGATTGTTCTTGTTAACTATGTGGCTATACTGTGAAGAATCCCATGAAACAGTCATCAAAATCATCAAATTCAGAAAGGAGAACTTTCCTAAGACAGTCTCACTGTGGAGCCTTGGTTGGCCTAAACTCACCATATAGATCAGAGTAGCCTTGAACTCACAAAATTCACCTGTTTTTGCCTCCTTAACAAACTGGTGTTAAAGGTGTACACTACCATGTAGGTTCAGAAATGATCTACAGATTGAAGTTAACTACATGGAAGGCGTTAGTTCACAAGAACATTTAAATTCAAAGTAGCTTCTTCTCAGATGAAGATCCTAGCAGTGCTCTCTAATAGCAGCAAGAGAGTGAGGCTGAAAACTGATGTCACACTGACACCAGGCACCAAAACGCCCAGCCAATCACATCAACCTTCCTCACTTACACTCTCCCATCACCTGTTCTCCCACTCGTTGCTTATGAAACATCAGAGAGCAGAAAAGAATCAGATGATATACACTATGTAAAACAGCAAACACATGTCTACTCCATCCCTCCCCAAGTAAAAAAACAACCACACTTTGTCCTATTACTAAGTGACAGAGATGACCCTTAGAGAATATCAAAGTGAAAAACTTATAGTGAATCATCTTCATTTCAGAAAAGAAGTATATAAGAGGAACACTTCAAGGTCTGGCGAGATGACTCAGCAGTTAAGAACACTTACTGTTCTTCCAGAGGAGTGGTTTGATTCCCAACACCCACAGGGTGGCTCACAACCATCTGTGACTCCAGTTCTAAGGTGTTCTAGCTAATTTTATGCAATTTGCTACAAGCCAGTCACCTGAGGGAAAGCAGACTCAAATGAGAAAATGCTTCCATAAGATGGCGCAGCAGGCAAGCTTGCAGATCACTTTCATAATTAGGGATTGAAGTGGGAAGGCCTAGCCCATTGTGGGTGGTGCCGTCCCTCAGCTGGTGGTCCTTGGCCTATAAGAAAGTAAGCTTAGCAAGCCAGGAAGAGTAAGTAAGCAAGTCAGCAGTACTCCTCCATGGCCTCTGCATCAGTTCCTGTCTCCAAGTTCCTGCCCTGCTTGAGTTCCTGTCCTAACTTCCTTTGATAAACAGTGATGTGGAAGTGTAAGCCAAATAAACCTTTTTCTCCCCAAGTTGCTTTGATCATGATGTTTCACCATGGCAACAGTAACCCAAACTAAAGCCCAAACCAACACCATTTCCTGACCTCAGCAAACACCAGGCATTGACATAAACATAGATGTTGGCAAAATATCCATTATACATAAAATAAATAAATATTTTAATGGGGGTGGGAAGGATACTTTTGCTGGGTGTGGTAGTTTAAATCTGCTTGGCCCGGGGAGTTGCACTATTAGGAAGCACGGCCTTGTTGAAGGAAGTTGTGTCACTGTAGGGGTGGGCTTTGAGGCTCTCCTTCTAGCTGCTTGCAAGACAGTCTTCTGTTTGCCTTCAGAACAAAATGTAGAACTCGCAGTTCCTTCAGTACCATGTCTGCCTGGATGCTGTCATGCTTCCTGTCATGATGATAATGGCCTGAACCTCAGAACCTGTAAGCCAGCCTCAATTAAATGTTGTCCTTTATAAGAGTTGTGGTGTTTCTGCTCACAGCAGTAGAACTCTAAGATACTGGACACAGTAGCAACAGTCTGATCCCAGCACTCTGGAAGACTGAGGTAAGAGAACTACAAACCTGAAACTAACCTGAGCTGCAAAGTTGAGACTATCTCAAAACAAACACAAAACCCAACACTGAAAAAACTCAACTACAATATTATCTCAATTTGTTAGACAATCTGTGTAATATCTTATATCAAGTCATATGGGAAAAAAAGTTCACTCACTTAGGTCTTTCAGACCCAAGGTTTGTTGATTCTCTGCTTTATATTCTGAAATACTTTAAATAACAGATGTAATTTCACAAAGAAATAATATATGAAAATAAATTCATTTGTGATAGGCATGAACACTGACAACACTTTAAAATTTAAAATTTTCAACAGCAAGCAGCAGAGTCCAATGGAAACAAAATTATTTTCTAATATATGTTATTATTATTCTCTGTGAGGTGCATTACATTTTCAGGAGTACAACTGCTTATGCACTAAGCTTTGACCAGGTTCTCTCTGTAACAAAGACAATTCAAGGCAAACTTAGCTGAATTTTGGAAAGGCTTATTAACTGTTCCCTACAGAATTAATTCAGTGGCCATAGAAGAACAAGGCCAACAACATTTACTGACTCCAGCCAACAGCACAGACAGCCTTCAACAGATATATAATGTAGTTGTACAGTTTCTTCTGGCCAAGAAATTGCTATAAAATTTATTATCATGCTCTATATCAGTGGTTCTCAGCCTACCTAAGGCTGCAACCCTATAATACAGTTCCTCATGTTGGAGTGACCCCTAACCATAAAATTATTTTCATTGCTATTTCATAACTGTAATTTTGCTGTTATGAAGCATAATGTAAATATATGTGGTTTCCAATGGTCTTAGGCGACCCCTATGAAGGGGTCATTTAACCCCCCTCTCCCCAAGGGGTCACAAACTAGGTAAATCATGTCACGAACAGAAACATTTTTTACCTAGTCAGTCTGACTAATGAGGTAAACTCCTCCAAAGGACTCTCTCATTCTCTATCTCACACATTTGCACATATTCCAATCTCCATCATCATGTTAATTTCACATTTCTTAGGCTATATTAAAATAATGTTACTCTAGGCACCTTTCAGACTTAATTCTGACATTCTTAAATCTATAATGAGTAAAAGCAAAGACTAAGAGAAGAAAAATCAGTGTAAATAGCTCACAAAGATGGTTACCTGGTAGTCCGGTTTTGTAAAATAATCCAAAGAGGAAATATGGTCAAGAAAGGTGCTGAATTCTGGAGGGAGGTGTTTCAACATGAGCCTATGGTCATACCTCTCCTTAATGGAACCTACTTGCTCCTGGAAGGGAAGAGAACAGGAAGCAAAGTCGGCTTTTCTTTTCAGGAGACTGAAGCAGGCTATGGAATCAATGTGCTATGAAGTGCTAAGCAGGAATCAGTGCTCACTAACGGCTTTCGATACAGTGCTTCAAGTGGGAAGGAAAGACGATATACCGCAGAGCTAACAGTAACATGGAGTCCATGCCAGTGAACTCAGAGTCCTTTAAACTGGGTCTACTGCCCTTTATCAACATAGTATTTCTGGTTTTCCAAACAAAATAAACTGATAATTAAAAACTAAAAGCTACAATTCACATCAGGAGAAATGCTGTCTTATAAATGTATCTGTTCTCAGTACACATAAAAAAATAATTATCTCTCTAATATCAGTTCACAGAAAGAAACTTCATTATACTGTGATATAATGAAGTTGCTCATAGAATTTAAATTTCATATATAAGTGGATTTTCTTAAAAACTTAAAATAGGGTTTACAACTAAACTAATACTCAAATACAAACATTATATATCTAGGCAATAGATATATGTGATTTTTTTTTTTTTGTAGTGCTAGGAATTAAATCCAGGGACTTACACATGCTAGGGACACTGAGTCACTGAATCACATATCAGTGAATTTGGATTGATAGGCACGAATCAATCCAAACGTCTCTTCTACATGATATTGCAATACATTTATATAATGTTATATATGAATCATATAAATTATATAATATTTACTAAGTATATTTTCAACTGAGAAATTTTGTTTGTTTTTGTTTTTCAAAGCAAGAGTTTCTCTATTTAGCCTTGACTGTGCTGTCCTGATACTAACTTTGTAGATCACACTGGCCTCAAACGCAGAGAGATCCACCTGCCTCTGCCTCCTGAGTACTGGGATTAAAGGCATGCACCATCATTTGCCCAGATTAAGGATACATTTTTATTCTTTCCCCTATCAAAATTGACCTTACACTCAAAATTACCTTGTCCTTTATTTTCCTCCAAGGCAGTTGGCCAACCACAAACTCTACCAGCATGTAGAATAAAGACCAAAGGTCATCATGTCTTCCCATTTCCTTGGGAAATAAAAGAGAATTCATTCATATTAAATAACCATTTCTTCTGAGTGCATCACATTGTTTAAAGTCATTAAATAGATTTCCCATAAATCATCTGGCAAATATCTATATGTCTGCATAGGTACCTATTAATGCAAATGCACGATAAATATACCAAGAAATGTTTTGATATAAATATCCTACCTAGAGATGTAGTTCAGTGGTAGAGTGCTTGCTGAGTGTGTAAGACCCTGGGTTATATTCTCAACACCACAAAACCCAGCTACCACTAAGAAGCAAAAACAACAGACTGAGCTGTAACACAGTTGGAAGAGTATCTGCCTAACATGCATAAGGCCCTGAGGTCTGATACCCAGTACCACATAAAACAGGGTGAGTCTGTGCATGATAGAATCCCAGCACATGGGAGAGAGAAAAGGGATCTGAAGTTAAAGACCATGTTTGCTATTTAGTGAGTTTGAAGCCAGCCTAAAATATAAGAGATCCTATCTCAAAAATCAACCAATAAAAAAAACCTCCTAAAACCAAGAAATGCTGAAAATACAACTAATAATTTACTAATTAATGAGTGCTTTAAGAAGTAAGGGAGAGGGGTTGGGGATTTAGCTCAGTGGTAGAGCACTTGCCTAGCAAGCACAAGGCCCTGGGTTCCGTCCCCAGCTCCGGAAAAAAAATAATAAAATAAAAAATAAAAGAAGTAAGGGAGAGATGGGTCAGCGGTTAAGAGCACTGTCTGCTCTTCCTGAGTTCAATTCTCAGCAACCACATGGTGGCTCACAACCATCTGTAATGGGATCTGATGTGCCCATAGACAGCTACAATGTACTCATATACATAAATAAACCTAAAAAAAAAGGGGGGGATAAAATGTAGCTCAATGATAGACTATTTGCCTCTAGGAAAAAGGCCCTAGACTTCACTGCCAGCATTGCAAAATTTTTATTCATTCACTTATTTACTAATTTTTTAAATTTTATCAACTTTTTAAATAAAAAATGTTGCAAATAAAAGAATTCACATCAAAAATAACCAGACCAAAAGACAATTTTTAAAAATAAAAATGAGTAATTCTAAAAGGATTTTTTTCTTTCACTTAGAAATAAGAAACAGAATGTTATTTGGGCTTAGGGTATTTATTACTTTTGCTTGCAGTGTGGGGTTTAAACCATGATAGTTAAAAGCTTCACCACTGAGTTACATATATTTCCATACCGCTTGATGCACAAAAATTATTATATATTATAAAGAAAACAATCCATTAGATACTGACAGCATCATATCCACTATTAATTGTTTTTAACTGTTTGTTTGGGGTGTGTGTACTTGTGTGGGTCCTTATGTGCCAAGGCAAGCATGTAGTGACCAGGTAACTTGCTCAAGTTGGTTCTCTTCATTCACTATGTGGATTCCAAACATCAAACTCAGACTGTCCAGCTGGGGGATTAATAAGTACCATTACCTGCCAAGCCATCTTGATGGTCCCAACCCACGAATAATTTCTTAGAACAGAATCCAAGTCTTTTATTTCTTCAAACATCTATATTTTATTTTCAATATTAATACATAATTAAACAGACACATTCCCAACAGACACACTTAGCTGTTGCGTTTTCTGGCAAATGCAACTTCATTTTCTATGCAGCTGCCCTTATCTGTCATCCATTATACAACCTATCATGAATTAGTATTATGGATTCCTTTAACATTAGCATTATATAAAAATGAATTACAACTACCATTCAGGTAAACGTGTAGCTATGAAAGGGACCCGCAGCTCCTGAGCGCTTTTTTTTTTTAACCTTTGAACTGAACTATGAAGACGTTGGTCTAATGTAAGCCATGGACAAACAGCTATAATGACCCGGATCAGATACATACCCTGTTCCGATGAGCATTGATGGATGCATAGCGAACTGTCCCTCGGAAGCCTGCCACAGCACGAGGCTACAATAAACCACACAGTAGTAAGAACTTAAGCAGCAACACAGTTTTAACACAGATCAACACCTAAAGCAATGGTAGAACATTGCTGTCATAATGAAATGTTATTTATAGTAATTTTGTAGTGAACTTTTAGAACACTAGAGAACAAATATCTCTAAATCACATCTTAAAACACTGATGTTTTAGTTATTGGCCCTCTTCTATCTGTGTTTTTAATTTCTATTTATTTGTTAATTAATTAACTTATTTATTTATTGAAAGAGTGAGTTTAGGAGTGAGTGAGTGAGTGTGTGTGTATATGTGTGTGATGCCAGAGTGGGGTATGATGAATACTACAGTGTGAATGTGGATGTCAGAGGACAAACTTCAGGAACTGGTTCTTTCCTTCCACCATATGGGTCCTGAGGATTGAACTCATCAGGCATGATGACAAGTGCCTTTATCTGCTGAACCATCTCACAGGCTCATTTATCTACATTTTACAGTACGATGACATCATGATGGGCATTGAACTTAGGAGATGTAGCTCAGTGACATTACACACACACACACACACACACACACACACACACACACACACACCATCAGATAGTTGTGTTTATGAAATATACACAGCTCTGTACATTTAAAAAAGCCAAATGTTTCCACTGACCCAGAATCATGTCAAGTACCAAAGCATCATAGCGTACACACTAATGCTTGGGTACAAATACATATAAGAATATGATAAATCACTATATAACCTGAGATGCCAACCTCGCTATATCTTGAGTATTTTATTCAAACTTAATTTGAAAGAGGTTACAACTATACTTTGCCTGTATAAGCAGTTTATGTTGGATACTTACACTAGATAATACAAATGAAGCTAATCATGGTCATAGCCTTGGACACTATAACACCAAATAGTCCAAATACTTTTGGCTTACATGACTTTCTATATCTTGCCTTCTTAAACGTACTATAGTTCCTTCTATTACCGATTTTTTTCTGGCTCAAAATTTTATGCTTGGTATTCTTCAGACTGTCACCTCAATTCATGCTTCCTGGGGCTAGTTCTTGGAACTAAAATCTCTGCTTAGAGCAGGTACCTACTCAGAAGGATTAATTGTCCTATTGTAGATCATCACTCCTTGCCTGCATTCTGTCATCTAAAGAAAAGGATACTTATACATAAGAAGTATTATGAACTTCATATAGACATGACCAGGAAGAGCCTCTTCTGGCATATCATAGTCAAGATGTCATGGTTGTCTGTGATGGTCTCCATTTGCTATAAAGAGAAGCTTCTTTGATGAGGGGTGGTAGCTACACTTATCTGTGGGTCTAAGGAGAAGATTTAGAATGCAATAAAAAGTGATGCCAGTCTAGCAAAGTGGCAGTAATCCATTCTTTTTTTAAGGTCCATAACCTCACTAGCCCAGGAAACTGACTAGGAATGATTTCCTTCCTGTTGAGTGGGCCTTAAGACCCATTAGGCAGTTGTTAGTTGCCACTGACATGTGTCAGTTCTCACACCTTTATTCATATCTTATCATGATGGTAACTGTCACGGTTCACGGTGCTGCAGCTGGGTAGGACTGTTTAACTGTTTCCCTCCCTTGGCAGCCTGCACTGTAATTTCTGGAGCCATGGTAGTTAGACCAGGGATTAATAGATCGTGGGGATCCCAGCTTCTGCAACTCTGGCTCATGAGACATCACGGAAGAGTCGGAGTACCAGTAAGCAGGCTGTGAAGCCGTCCTTTATAAAGATGGCCACATAAAGAAGACTGGAGCAACAGTAACATCAATGGATATATTAGAGTGGATGGGGATATTTTTCGGGGTTCCCACCCTAGACAAAGAATTAAGGGAACTAACTACTGACTGCTGAGAGGAGAATTAGCCTCTCCCAGGGATGAGCTTCCTTATTGGTTGTCCAATGCAGAATGGTCAGACTTGAAGCCATATTCACACAAGCAACAAAAACAGATTCAACAGATTGTGCACACATATACATACATATATGCATATGTATGTGACAAATATAATCAAAGAAAAGGAGGCTATCCCAAGGGTATCTTTGAGTTGGGTGCATGGCAAGGTTTTAAGGGAGAGTAGCTGGCAGGGGTTGAGGGAGGAAAGAAAGGGGAGAAGTGAAATAACCCTCTTGCAATTAAAACCATTTTTTTAAAAAATTATAAAAAAAAAAACACAAAGAAAAACTTCTAAAAGCTGTAATGAAAAATGCCAACTGACATACAGAGGCAGAAACAACATAACATCCAAAACACAGAAAGTGCTAAAAGCAAACACAGGAGAAACACTTAGGATATAGATATAAGCATAGGAAACAGCCCCAAGAATTGGCACATGGGTAACATGAAACCAAAAGGATTCTGATCAGCAAAAAAATGATCAACACAAAGAACAGACACCTAGAGAGTGAGAAGACAATCTCTGTAGCCATACCTCAAACAAAGGGCTACATGAAGTCTAATAAATATCTAGACTACATGAAGAATTACAAAAAAATTAAATGTGAAAAATCCCTACTTGCCAATCAATAAATGGGGCAATACTCTGTACAGATGGCTTTCAAAAGAACTAAAAATGACAATAGGTATTTTAAAGAGTGTTTAACATGGGGCTGAGAGATTGCTCAGCACTTAAGAATAGTAGCTTTTCAGAACCCATGTCTGTTCAAAACTGTTAACTCCAGTTCTAGAGAACCTAATGCTATTTTTCTGGCCTCTGTGGTCCCAAGGCAGGTATATAGTACACATACATGAGGCAAACATCTACACAAATACAATGGAAATAAAAGTTTTTAAAGTGTATCTGTTGCCATCAAAGAAATGCAAATTAAAAGGACTGCGATTCTATCTTACCTCAGTAAGAATGACACCATCAAGAAAGCAAAGACAATATAGGCTGGCAAGTGTGTGGGGAGAAAGGAGCCTTTAATCTATTGTTGGTGGGAATGTAACCTATTACAGCCACTATAGAAATCAGAAACAGGCTTCCCCCAAAACTAAAATTAGAACTACCAGATGCCCCAGCTAATTCATTCTAGCCATACATCCAAAGGACTCGACATGCTCCTCATAGACCTCAGACTGGCCTTGAATTCACCCTGTATCTGAGAGTATCCTTGAGCGTCTGGTCCTCCTCCTAAGTGCTGGGTCACTGCCATGCCTGGTCTACATACTGCTTGGAATCACACCAGGTTCTCACTGATCTACGAAAACGTTCTTACAGGAGTCGACTGTAACTTCTCAGTGCCCAGTTACTTCTCTGTAACACCTACAGGAACGACAGACAACCTTACCATCGTTCATGAAGAACTTTCTCCATCTGGTTTCCAAGATTCTACCGCGGCGCTCTTGATTTTCCTCTTACCTGACTGACATTACTTCTCATAGGTCATGGTTCTTCCCTATCTACCAACATTGCTCAAAGTGTCCCAATGGCTCAGACCCAAGACCTCGTTCCTAGTCTAGCTACACCTTCTTCCTAGGTAATCTTAACTATTTTTTTTTTTTTTTTTTGCCCTCACTTCTGGATACCGAAGATTGAACCAAGGTCTAAGTTCACCACACTGGCCCTGAGTTTACTCTGTAGTCCAGGCAGGTTTTAAGTTTTTAAATCCTTCTGCCTCAGCCTCCCATGGAATTACCGGCTACTGCTACTAGGTTCAACTAAAGAAGTTTAATCTTCTTTTTACTTGTTTCTAGATAGCCTCATAGCTTTGTTCTCACATTTTATTTAATTGCTGATATATTATCTCCTTAGAGGTCTTTCTAATATAAACCTCCAAAAATTGTTCCTGGCCTCTGCCCAGTTCTATGTCAACACACAGAATTTTCTGTGTTATCACTGCACAAAATTATATATTTAGGTCAGGTATGATCATAAATGTATTCCATTTTAGCACTTTTGAGACCTCAAAGATAGAAGAAAAAAATTAAGTTTAAAATTAGCCAAGGCTACATACTGAAAACCAGCCTCAACAATAAATAAGTAAAATTCATCTTTCTTTTTTACTAAAATAAACTTAGCAAGGTTCTTGAAATTGTCTACCTATTTATTACTGCTGCCCCAATACGTGGATTTATGATTCATATATGTGCTCATTAAATATGTTTTCTAAGTAAATCAACAATACCTTGATAATGTTCTAGAAACCAAACACCTAATATCTAGAATAGAATTCGATGTATATCCAAGTCTAATAGACTCTAAATTGATCACCTGTTTTACTAATACTAATACAAGCCTCACTATGGCTTAAATTACCAAGCACATAAGATTCTCACATTCAATGCACACCTTTGATCCCAGCACTTGTGAGGCAGAGGCAGGCCTCTGTGAGTTCAAGGCCAGTATGATCTATAAATTGAGTTCCAGAAAAGTCAGAGCTATATAATGAGACACTATCTCAAAAATATTCTAAAAGAAAAAAAGATTCTCATATGTCTAGATCTTAATTATTATGTTTAATATGTATGTATAACTAGTGTGCAGTTGGCTCAATCAAAATCAAAATGTTTTATCTTTTATACAACTAGTTAACCTGATAGAAATGAAAATCACAATGAAAAACCAAGGTTAAACAAACTCAAAGTTTAAAGTAAACAACAGAAAAGTCACAAAGTGAGATGAAGTGCCAGCAAAACAGTATGGAGAGTTGCCTGGCCCACTTCCCAGTAAAGTTGGTAAGCATTAGTTAAAAACAAACCACATAAGCCCTAGACATAGCTTTAAAGGCAAACAAATGAAATACTTTCAAGAAATTCTGTGAACATTCCATAAGAAAGGTAAGGGTCTGTGTATTCAAACCAAGACTGCTCTCTCCCACTGCCTAGCTTGACAAGACTGACTCCATTCCAAATTGCTGCAATCAGGAACACATGGCTAAATTCCCCATCAGGGCCCCACCAAGGAGTTCCCTTTTGAGAAGGTGCAGGGCTGGAGTGTGTTCCAGCTTGCTTTAGCAGCCTGGCTGGTGAAGAGACGAACAGGTGTGCTTGGTGCACTACATCTGGTAGACTCTACTGACAAGATTCTAGCTAAACCCCCTCTTAAGTCTCTTCTCAAGTTGGCCTTGACTAAGGGGCATGGTCTAGTTTGTCTTTGCTGGTCTAGTTTTGGCAAAACTCTTAAGAGGCAAGTTTAGTAAAAACCCTCTACTTGGACTTTTGACCAAATTTCTTATCCCCATCTCCCTATCTCACCACTGTGATATGTGCCTTGAGCATAATTGCCGCCATACATAAGTTCACCAGAGAAGAACTTCTTCCTGTGTATCACAAAACATCTTGCTAATACATCACAAAGTTAAAACTCAAGCCCCCTACTGATTATATGCAGTTAACTCTAGGTACTAGTTTCTTAATCTTATAATTTACTAATCTGGCTTCAACATAAACATTCACTGTTTTTTAAATTCACTGAGCTCCATCCCCTCCTCCTATCATTCAGTCTGATACATAATTAGCATTTCTTTAAAGTGATACTAGAAATAATAGTTTAATTATCAAATATTAGATAGTAATGAAAAAGCTTACTGGTCTGACGTCACCACAGGAATTGGTAAATTGTCGGGCCAAGCCAAAATCAAGCATAAAACATTTTCTACATGTACTGGGAAAGCGTCCCATGGCGAAATTTGACTAGAAAAAGATAAAGATGGAAATACATATTACGATAAGTCAGTCTGCCTACATTTTACCCTGCATGAATTCTACTTATAGCATGTTTCAGATACATTATTGTAAGTCTATAATTTTTAACTAGGCATTAATATATAGTATAATTTGGTTGCTGGTTCTACCTCTCACAGAAAAATTAAAGCTTTTTATAGTTGAGTGTTCTTATAAATACAACCAGTGATTGAGAAAGAGTTGTTAATGTCTACCATCAGGGAAACTGAGCAAAAATAAATTTAAAGTTTCTATAGTTACATATAATGATCCAATTAAAACCAGAACTAGAATCTCTTAAAATTCTGTCTAAGTTACTGCTTAAATGATGACCCAACCTCCTAAACAAGGGGAGCTTCGAAGAGGGGAAAATACACATAAACCTCAAAGAATTTTTTTTTTTTGGTTCTTTTTTTTCGGAGCTGGGGACCGAACCCACCTCAAAGAATTTTTATTACTTTTCTATCTTTAGTTAAGTATGAGTGCTGGTCGTGATGGTACACACTTTTAATTCCAGTACTAAAGTCAGAGTCTGGGCTGATCTCTGTGAGTTCAAGGTCAGAATGGTCTATATAGCAAGTTACAGTCTAACCCTATCTTAATAAATAAGCAAATAAATTAAAAAATGTCCTATATGAGTCATAAAGCTGAATCATACTAAAATTAAAAATATAATTCAGAAAACATTCCAAAATAGACCACAGGAAAAATTTTTTTTTTCTAAAAAAAAAAAATTCAGGGTAGCCATGTGTGATGGCAGACCTTTAACTCCAGCGTTCAGGAAGCAGAAACAAGTCTTAGTTATATTACTCCTTGTCTCAAAACAAAACGAAACGAAACAGCTCCCAAATCTAAAGCCTATGTAATGTGTCAAATGACTGCAAGTTTGATAAGATAAATATGCAAATAAGGGAATTTGTAATGGTAAAATGAAAGCTGTTACATCATTGCTTGCTTTTGTTAAAAAGTATAATTTTACTTTGGAGCTTTCTGATGAAATGGAAAGTTGTTTCTCAAATAATGACAGAGAAAGGCACTGAACAACAGTAAAATACTCTATAATTGTAAAAAGGGCTCTACATTGCCAAACTGTGAATCTTTTCTACTTCAATCTCCCCATACAATAACTGACTTAAAATAAATTACTTATTCATGCTGTTTTATTTAAATGTCATATTAAATATAACCCGTTCCTAGTTTCAGAGTGGTTCTAATTCTAGAAGAACACACTTTGAAGAAATTTAGTTTCCATTTTCATGTAAACTAATTTTAGAAATGATATAATCACAGGTGGTTTTATTTTTCAAATGTACTAACATCAATTAAATTTATAAATATGGGATATCAGAAATGGGTCATCTGTCATTATGAAGAATAAAATACCAAATAAGAAGGAAGAAAAGCACATTTCAGTAATAAAGACAATGATTTCTTTTTTTTTATTGGTCATTTTATTTATTTCCATTTCAAATGTTATCCCCTTTCCTGGTTTCCCTTCCCCCTGCTTCCATGAGGGTGCTCCATCACCCCACCCACTCCCTCCCACCTCACCTCCTGGCATTCCCCTACACTGGGGCAGTGAGCCTTCACAGGACCAAGGGCCTCCAGTCCCGTTGATGCCAGGTAATGATTTCTAAGAAAATCAAAACAGAACAAAAAGGGGGAAAGCAAATCCTAGTTCCACAAGCCCTTAGGAGAAGATTAAGGCCATTCACTACTTGATTATTTCCAGTGAATACAATTGGTAACTTGACAAAATAACAACTAGTATCAGGAACCACAACTCAGACTTATCACTTACAAGTAAGGCTGAATAATTAGCAATGCTAACACACCTAATAATAACTGAATAATTAGCAATGCTAACACACCTAATAATAACTGAATAATTAGCAATGCTAACACACCTAATAATAACTGGCAAGCACACAATTTGTGTGTGAATGTGTGTGGGGGGACCAGAGGACAACCTCAGGTACAGTTCCTCAAGCAGGCTACAGCTGATAGGCCAAGCAAGCCCCAAAGAACCAGCTCACCACTTTGATCACTAGGGTACACCACTGTAAAAAAACAAAAAAACAAAACCAAACATGGGTTCCAGGGATTGAATTCAAGACTCAAGTCCTCAGTACTTTAACAACTGAGCCATCTCCTAGCCCCCAAGCATAAAATATTTTTAATTTAGCAAGCAAGCAACATCTTATGATATGAGAAAAGCTACTGAAAATAAGCTATAGTTTCCCATTACCAATTTTAATAAAAAAAAAACCCTAAGAGATAAATTATTTTTACTTTTAGGGCATTAGAGAAATAAAAACATTATTTGTATTTAACCACAACATATACAGAAAACTACATTTACGCACTCTGTCTTCTACTAGCATTAGAAGTATTAAACAATAGCTTCTGTGCTTAGAACAGAAAAGGCCCCTACCGGTTTGATGTCTCTGTGAAGGAATCCCACAGAATGTATGCTTTCAATAGACTCCAGAATCTGTTTCCCGAGACGAAGAGTAGTGCTAATAGTGAATGTGCCCCGAGATTGGCTACGTCGAAGATCTGCCAGATTCCGACCCTGTGGGATCAGATAATCACTTTAAAATACAGTCCTGGTCTATGGTAAGACTGAAAACTATCTGTTTACTTATTACCACATTATAGAATGCTCTGACCGAAACAGTGAAGCTCTTGTCTAAGTAGTGATCTTCTACTTCAAAGAATATGGTCTAATAACCAAAAACGAGAATAAGCATTTTCTCAGAAGAGCCCAAGTGAGGATGCTTTAATCCCACTTAGGAGGGAGAAGAAAACAATCACGGGAGGCAGAGGGAGGGAGGGACCTGGAAGAGAGAGGGAGGGAGGAGGGAAAAGGGGAACATGATCAGGTATGGTGGAGGGGAGACAGGAGAGACTCCCTGAGGGCAAGCATTCAGAATGAATATGCAACCTCAGGGGCAGGTGGGGGGGGGTGTTGGAGGACCCTCTAGAAAGTACCAGAGACCTGGGAGATAAAGGAGGGACCTCAGATGAAATGCCCAACAGTGGGGAGAGGGAACTCCACCTCCAGCAGAAAGACAGGGCATCAAGTGGAGGGATAGGGTTGCTATCCTACAGTCAAAATTTCTGACCCAGAATTATTTCTGTCTAATAGAACTGCAGGAACAAAACTGGAGAAGAGACTGAGGGAAAGGAGGTCCAGTGACCGGCCGAAACTGGAATCCAACTCAAGGCAAGGCTCCCAGGCCTGACACTATTACTGATGCTATGGTGTGCTTACAGACAGGAGGTTAGCATGGCTGTCCTCCCAGAGGTCCAACAAACAGCTGACTAAGACAGATGAAGATACTTACACCCAACCATTGGACTGAGGTTGGGGACCCCTATGGTGGAATTAGGGAAAGGCTGAGGAGGAGGAGGGCAACCCCATAGGAAGACCACCAGTCTCAACTAACCTGAACCCTTAAAATCCCAGACATAGAGCCACCTGCCAGGCAGCATACAAGAGTTGGTCCAAGGTCCCCAACACATATACAGTAGAGTATTGCCTGGTCTGACATCAGTGAGAGAAAATGTGCCTAACCCTCAAGAGACTTGAGCCCCCAGGGGATGGCAGAGTGGGAGGGAAGGAGGAATGGGATGAGGAACTGTGGAAGGTCGGACCAGGAGAGGGGTCAATGACTGGACTATAAAACAGTAAAAGTAATAACAAAAAAATTTAAAAATTTAGTCAAGTGTGATGTGATCAAAGTAATCCAGGGGCAAAAATATTTCAACTATTTTTTGTTTGTAATTGGCATCCGCATTTGCTGATCACTGCAATGGATGTCAAATAGATAAATATGAGGAAAAAAAAGAATCAGCATTTTCTAAAAAATTGTGTGTGTGTTTGTGTGTGTGTGTGTGTGTGTGTGTGTGTGTGTGTGTGTGTGTCTGTCTGTCTGTCTTTATGTACATGACAGGGAGTGCCCTGGGAAACCAGAAGATGACATTTGGTCCCCTGGAGCTGGAGTTAAAGATGGTTGGGGTTCTGGAAACTGAACTCTAGGCCTCTGGAAGAGTAGCAAAAGCTCTAAACTACAAAGCCACCTCTCACCAGCCCTATGGATAACCATGCTGTGAGGAACCATGTTCCTAAGTCATCATGTCTTGCTTTATCCTTGCTACTAACAAAACAGACTTGACTCTTCTTCCTCTTTTCTCCTTCTTTCCTTCCCTCCTTCCTTCCTTCCTTTTTCCTTCCTTCCTTTTTCCTTCCTTCCTTTCCTTCCTTCCTTTCTCCTTCCTCCTCTTTCTTTTCCTCCCCTGCCCCTTTCTTTTTTCTGATATGCTTTTGTGTAACCCAGGCTAACCTTGAACTTCTTGTGTAATCAAGGATGACATTGAACTGATCTTGCCTCTATATTCCGACTCTGGGAATGCCAGTGTGCACCACCATGCCAAGTTTATGCATATGCTGGGGATTAAACCCAAAAGCCAGAGATTCATGCGTGCTAGTCGAATGCTCTACCAATTAAGCTACATCATCAGCCCCTTAGACTTGACTATTTTTAAAAATATAAAACATAGATATGTTTGTATTTCATTTGTATTGGCAATGATAAACAAAAAGCAACCTAAGGGAGGAAAGGGGGTCATAGGGCTTACAAGCTTCAGGCGATTTTTTTTTTTTTTTTGAGAAGTCAAAATAGCAACTCAGTCACATCACATTCACAGTCAAGAAAAAGTAAACAAACACATCTTTGCTTGGGTCCTTAGCTAGCTTTCTTTTCTTTTTCAATGTTCAGGAAATCCTGCCTAGGAAACAGTGCTGCCCACCAAGGGCTAGGTCTCCCTATATCAAAGAAAAATCAAGACATCCCCCACAGGAATGCTTACAGGCTAACCAAATCTAGATAATTCCTCATTAAGACTCTTCCCAGGTGAGGCCAGGTTGCATCAAGTTAAAACTAACCAGCACCAATATACAAAGCAGTATTCCTCCTCACTACCCAACACATATTCCCTACAAGTTACTTACATTTCCTACATCAACTTTTTTTTTAAATAAAAAAGAGTAATTATACCCGCTTCATATAATTTTATGAGGACTAAATAAAATCCATATGAAGTTTCTGGAATACTGCCTGGTATTCCACAAATGCTAAATACTGCCATTATTGGCAAATATTATAGGAAATGAAAGGCTATGAAGGCCAAAATAAAAAGTTAAAAGAAAAAGCAGGTGATGATATGAACATTCAGTTGAAACATGAGCTAGACATCGGGGAGGGAGTTGGTACAGGACGTCTGAGGAACTCAGAGTAAGCAATGATGGAGGTCATCTCTTACATAACTATTTCTGGCAGAATTCCATTTCTGTGTGGTTGTTTTCTATCAATACAGCCTTGAGACTGGAGGCAAGTGTCCCTGACTTAACCTTTGCCTGTGCAGCCTGTGTACTATGTCCACCAGTATCTGGGCAGGCATGCTATCATGAACCTGGATGTCTGTAACATCTGCCTGCCTGTTAGTCTGTATGTTGGTGAATAAAGTATATTATATATGCTTAAAACTTCTCATATTCTCTTTAACCTCCTATTGTTCTATGACTCTCCCTTGTCCTTGTTATCACATATAGCTCATATTAGCAGCCAATTTTAGAGAAAACAGGGAACATATTAATGAACTAAAAAATGTCAAATGGCAACCACTTCAACACATCAAAGTACGCTAAACTGAGATGGAGAATCATGTAAGAAAAGCTTCAAGGGCCAGTGAGATGGCTCTGTAGGCAGAAGCACTTGCTGCCTGACACCCTAGGATCTACATGGTAGAAAGATATAGTTTAAAGAAAGGGTAACATATCTTTAGGTCTAAGTCAAATACTGAAGAGCACTGGAGAAACAGGAAAAGCCTTTTGAAGAGAAGAGGAGACATTTAGGCCTGGGTGTATGAATTTAACTCACTGGCATGTAAGTACTGTGAAGGAAAATAAAGAATCCAAATATCTAAAGAATATGAAAGTCTGAAGAATATGAAAGGAAACTGAGAGCTGGCCACATTTGATACTTGGAGGTGACCACGCTGTGTGTGTCCAGAAGACAGGCAGTGTCAAGGACAACAGACCAGCTTTCTCATTCTCCCTACTGGAGCTCAGACTCCCATCTTCTCTTTCTGAGCTCCTACTCCTCAGCCCATCTCTGATCCTGTCTCAAGAGGAAGGAGCAACGCTTGCTGACAGAAAGAGAAAGCACTCATCCTCTCCTTCAACTATGCTTACAATCTTAACACCATGGCTGGGACTTGAAAGCGTGAGTGGAGATCTAAAATGCCCGAGGGAGAAAAGATAAAAAGGGAATGAACACAGAAGAGTAAGGCTTATACTGTAACCCACAATATATTTGAGATTAAACATATGCAAATGATACATATGACAACTAATAAAGTTGCATTTTAAAAAACAAATTTCATTTGTTCAGTATACATAAGAATTCTGTCACTTCTTTCTTCATTATTTACTGTAACTAGGTATTTTGATCAAAACTAAAAGATTTTAAGACATATTTTCAGGGTAACATACCTGCAATTGCATGACCACGTAGTTGAAACGGTCATTTCTCCCACAACCAATAAATCTACAAACATGGTCTTTCCCTGGATGAAAAGAGAAAGAAAAGAGTGGGAAAAGATGTACTATGATTTCTCTTTTTAAAGGTTAATAAATTGGATTTCTGTGTTGTATTTTATGACTTAATATAAACTATATAAAATGTTTCGAGAATATAAAAAACAAGAAATTTACATTATTTATTTTAATCCACCCATTGCCAGGTTCTCCTCTGTTCCTTGCATACTCAAATAAATGGTTAATGAGTAAGTAAAGAAATAAACTAATAAGGGAATAAAAAAAGGTGCATTATCCAGAAAGGAAAATATTTAGAAAGTCACTAAAAATTACTCTGAGCAGATGCAGTGAGGGCTATGTTTAATTTACTTATTTTACACACATTCTGACACACACTTTTTACATTACTGCAGCAATTACATGACCTTTCTTTTCTCACTGAATTGGATGAGCCTAGTGCTTTTCAACCCAAGTTTAACATGTGAAATCCAAGGAGATACTGGCTGGGATATATAGAGGGACTGAGAAATGCAGGAAAAAAAACCTGAGCCAGTCTCTTGATTTTTAAAAAAGTATACTTCCATCCCAAAAGGCAACCAAGTCCAGGAAGTTACCAGGCAGAGAGCTGGGGGCAGATGCAGACTGAGATGTAGAGCTGAGGCACTGCATGGAGTCTTGTGCTCCATGGAGAAGGAGCTCAACTGTATGTGTAGGTCAAGGTTTCCCACTATGGCTACTCATCAAAACCACCCAGGAAACAAAGATTCCCAAAGGCCACACTGGCTTACAATCTATATGAGAAAGATACAACTTTTCAAAATTCTATAAAATAGCTGAGGACAGGGCAGAGGCAGAAAAGTTTAAGGCTGGGCTCCACTACATGAGTTCAAGGCCAACCCGGGCTAAATGATGAAACTATCTTAGAAGATGAAAATAAAAACTGTGTAAAAATAAAGAATTTTTAAAATATAAATCTGCAACTTAGAATATAAATCAGCATGAACAAAAATCAAGGAAAAACCTTCAAGAATACCCTGACAGGAAGAAAAATTCTGAGACCAAGTGATAACAGAAATGATAAGTTCCACAGAAAGCTCAGGAGATGAATCAGGGGCTGTGTGACTGCTGTGCAGTCATGAGGACCTGAATCCAGATCCTAAGCACCCACATAAAAATCCGGATGTGGCTGTGCACATCTGCATGTGACTCCAGTGCTGGAGAGGTGGAGACAGGATTGTCAGGGCTTGCTGGGCAGAACTCTGACTTTCACCGTTTTGTAAAAGGAGTGAGGCAAAGAGCAATAAGGGGGCTGCCTAGTATCTTCTGATGATCTATTTACTCACAGCGTGCATGGTGGGCACACTCGCGTGTGCACGCGCGCACGCGCACACACACACACACACACACACACACACAAAGCATTGGTTACTCATATAAATAATTAGGCAGTTATGAGAGATGAAGAGGTAGAGAAGCCATTTATAAAGGGTAAATACAATGAAACACTGAGGGTGGACAACCTTTGAAGCTAGCTTATAAAAATAACGCAGAGCAAACACTAAAGGCTAAAAAATAAAAAAGATTAAAATAAGTTTCAAAAGTAATCTGTCCACTTAAAATAAAATACACCTAAGACTTGCTTTGGCCAATAGACACAGATTCCTGAATGCTGGAATTTCAAGTCTATTAATTTGTTTGTTTTGTTATTCTGTTTTCAATCTGTTACTACACTGATGATAAATTAGCAACCTTTTCCTCAGCTTCAGTTACAAAAAAAAAGTTTTAATTAGTCAATTTGTTGTCAATACTTTGAGAATCCATGCCCAAAGCTGGAAATATACTGATGTGAATACAGCATTTGCAAGCATTCATCAAACCTTAACACTGTAAAAGAACAAAATGAAACAAGAAAGATTCATCTCCCACCACATCTCCCCTCTCCCCCTTTTTCCTTTTTCTTTCATATAAAGGCAGGGGTCAATCATGCCTCAGTCTTCAAACTGTGGGATTTCAGGTGGACTACTGTGCCCGGCTTTTTGCAACATGCACTTCATATCAAAGACATTCCAATCATATAAAAACAAAAGACAGTACTAGATTTAATAAACTAGATTAAGTACTAGATTTTTGTTGTTGTTGTAGCTCTTGTTTTTTGAGACAAGATTTCTCTGTGTAACCCAGGCTGGCCTCGAACTCCAGTTGCATTTGCCTCTGCCTCACTAGCGCTGGGATTAAAGGCTACCACTTCCTGCTTCCCACCCCATGCTTGTCTGTATGCTCTTTAGCAGTACTGGGGACTGAACCAACTACCCTATACATTCTAGGCAAGAACTCTGTGCCCAACCTTTTACTTCACTTCTCAAGTTGAGGCCGGGGTCTCACTGAGCTGCACAAGAGCTCACTGAGCTTCTGACCCTCCTGTCTAACTTCAGAGTGACAGGATTATAGGCCGGCGTTATACACTTAGCCTGAATTGCCCTGCTTTAAAAATGAAAAACAAATATAGATTTAAATAAACTATTGATTCTTTGTTGAATAATTAAAACATGGCTAGTGGCAAATTTTTTAGTACTTGTTAATACATTTCTATCATTTAGGTAATAATTTTATTTCTCAAACTTTATAGTATAATTACTATTTCTCTTCTATATTTACTTATGCAATTAATGAAACTACTTAATAAAGTTGGCTCAAAAAATGTATGTGTTTAGAACAGCTACGATTTAATGACAACAGTAACTCTTCAGATGACTTCTGTGGTACCCAGTGAAAGCTGAGGCCAGCGAGGAGTGCAGGGAGCACTTACTGTCCTAGTACCTAATGCACAATCTAAGGACTAGTGAGACAGTATTTACAAGTGAACAGACTAAGAGAAACAGTAGCTAATATGTATGATATGTAATCATTTATCCTGTTTTATACATTTTTACACATTCGAATCACATGATAAGCATTAGCATTTTCTTTGTTTCTCAGATACAGAAGTAGAGGACTGGTGAGGTTAATCACTTAGTCCAAAACAATACAGCTAGAAAATGATGGTGCAATTTGATTCCAAAGCTTTTATTCTTTAAAAAAAAGTTATATTTATCCATTTACTTATTTATTGGATATGTGTGTCTGGCACTCATGCGGAGGTCAGAAAACAACTTGTGACAATCAGTTCTCTCTCAAGTGTCTAGGTCCCAGAGATGACACGCAGGCAGTAAGAGTTGGTGGCAAGTACCTTTACAAGCTGAGCCACCTTGCTGGCCTTAGAAAAACCTTTATTCTTAACCATTATGTAAGAAATTACTGAAACAGATCTTAAACTAGGTAATATCTGGTTAATAATATGAAGACTAACCTGAGTCTGGTGGCACAGCTATCTGAAAGCCTAAGAGTAATGACAAACTCAAGACCTGCCTGGGTTTCAGACTGAGCGAGAAAGGCCCTGCCTCAAAACACAGAGTACAGACAGGATGGTGTGGACACAGCTCAGTGACAAAGCTTTTGCCTAGCATGCATACGGCTGAGGTTGAACCCTTACACCTCCCGCATGCAAAGTAATATTGAAACTAAAAGGGAACACAAAGGTTGCATACATATGTATGTATATAAGCACATATGTATATACTGTATACATATATACACATGTATACATACGTATACTATGCATATACTATATACAATCTACTATGTCTACTAAACTTATTATATACACACCCAACACTAAAATTAAGTATTAAGAATACAAGGTAAATTAAGTTCTCCACTCAAATTCACAGGTTACATATGAGCATAAAGAATTAACAGAGTATGAGGCTATTACATTATAAGGTACAGTGAATGCACAGAAAGTCAAAAAGTTTTACTCTAGAAGACAAGTAAGTCAATTACTACATTTTAAGTTTATAAGAACATTTTAAGATAATAGTATTAAGATTTTACACGTAAATAGTTTCAATCATCCATAAAGAACAAAACAATTTATGTCAGTTGCCAGAAAATGAAGCTAGAGATTGTCTTATTAAGTGAAGTAAACAAGACTCTGAAAGACAGCGTGCTCTTCCTAATATGGCACCCACATGTGCGCCTGTGCATGTCACTTTTTCATGCTGTGACACAACACTGGATACAAGCAGCTTAAGGAGGAACAGGTCTGCTTTGGCTCACAGTTGGAGGAGACAAAACATTATGTGAAGAAGCCATAACAGCAGGCGCAATGGACAACGGATCACACTGCGTCCTTTGTCAAGTAGCAGAAAGAAGTGCATGCCCAGAGATGTGTTCCTTAACAGTTCTAGACCCTGACAAGCTGACAGTACTAACTACACACACATCTAGCCATGCTTCTGAATGCATCCCCCCCTCAACACCAAAACAGATACATAGTTTATAGATTACAGTAGAAGGGTGACTATTTCAGGAGATGAAGACTAACTAGAGGAGAGAAGGGAGAGTGGCAGTTGGTAACAGAGGTGATGAGGCCAAAGCACCATTTATAGTAGAGTGAAAATGTCATTATTCAATAACAATGTTTTAAAAGAATACATTTACGATGATCAGAGCTGACAGGGTAGAGACTTAGGGGTTAAGGTAAACTAAGGCAGAAGGCATGAAAAGTGGCCTGAAACCTTGGACACTGAGTTTTTCTTCATTGTTAATCAATCATACTAGACTTACAGTCACCTTCTGTGAGGGCATTTGCACAAGAGTAACCAATGCGGAAGAACTTAGCATTTTATGTGAGTGGCACTATCCCGTATTGTGATGGGGAAAAGGCAGGTAAAATAGGAAAGCAACAGCATTCCTCCTCTCTCTCTGCTTTGTGGACTGAAGTGAACTGCTCTGCTCCACTACACCCTACATGACCACAACAGACACCCCCAAGACCACGAGCTCAAGTAAATTCTTCCCCCCTTACATTGTTTGTTATGTATAAGGTCACACACAGCTAAAGAAAAAGCACATGCCAAGGTGCTGCAATATAAACTAGGGCAGATCCTCTGCTTCCATGGTCAGCAGCTCCAGAATCGCCCAGACACCAAATTTAAGGGTGTGCAAATTTCATATAAAATTGAACTGTACTGCATATAACTACTATGTTTATCCTCCTTGATTCTTAGGTTAACTAATCCAATGTAAAGCTTAGATGTACGGATGGGATATTGTTTGGGGAAGATAACCAAGAAAAAATGCTTGGTTCTGATGTAACTTCTTTCTTTTTAAATGCAAGGTTACACCACATAATTCCAAAAAAGGGCCACCTGTCTCTGCCCTAGCATGGGATTAAAGATGTGCCTGCCACCACATCTGGTTCTCTTTTTCCTAAGAAAAGGTAGCCCAGGCTAGCCCTGAGCTAAAATGCTGAAGATGTGCTGGTTTAAGTGGTACTGGGAATCAAACCCAACTCTGACCCATGGTAAGGTAAGCATTCTACCAACTAACTCAGTTACACCTACAATGACCAAGAATCCTTTTTTTGTTCATTTGTTTTTCAGATATTGTCTCTCTTTGTAATCTTGGCTGTTCTGGAATTCATAACACAGAACAGGCAGACCTCAAAGTCACAGAGATCTGCCTGCCTCTACCTTCTGAGTGCTGGGATTAAAGGTGTGTGCAACCATGCCATGCAGCTTCCAAGAATATTTAATCTCAAACTGGTTAAATCCATACATGTGGAACTAATGGATATAAAGGACTGAAGAGAAAAGGGATTTTAGAAGTAGACCCATATAGGAGCTGTGGTGGACTGGGAATTGAACTCAGGACCTCTGGAAGAGCAGTCAGTGCTCTTAACTGCTGAAAACATCTCTCCAGCCCTACAATGTCCTTATAATAAACCAGGAAACACTGCTTCTCCCAGATCTATAAGCTATCCTAGCAAATTAGTTGAACCTAAAGAAGGAGCCACAAGAGCCTTGGTTGGTAGCCAGCCCATTAAAAAATATGACAACCTATTGCTTGCAATATGGTGTGTGAAGCTGAGTCCTCAGTTATGAGAACTGATGTTACCTTATAAAACAAAACACGGTATACACAGTCAGGGACAGTGTCTCAAGCTGAAGATAAGAGCAAAGTGCACTGCATTCCTCCGCTCACAGCCTCATCGTGCAATTCACATTTGACTCATTATTAGATAATGGACAAGGTAAAGAGTTATCCAGTATTTTTGAGCATAAAGCTACATGATCCAGACTGTGTTTTAGAGAAGCCATAGATGCTATGATAGCAGCCACAGGAGTCACTTAACCAATGACCTAAGGATAAAGAAGGTTGAAGTGACTCACCGGAGGTAAGAGTTTCCTTTCAAAGTTTTCAACTTAAGAGTTGAGGAACGGACTGTAGTTACAGCTCAGAGCTAGATCCTAGGCTAGATTCACAAACAAGTAGATTAGACAGGGAGGGGCTCAGGTAGAAAGTGAACTGAGACATTTAGCTGTCCAAGGAAGGTTTAGTTTAAAAGAACTAGGCCAGCTGCTCATGATGGTGCATGCCTTTAGTCCCAAGCACTCCAAAGCAGAGGCAGGCAGAGAGGTCTATCTACAAAGCAAGTTCCAGCACAGCCAGTGCTGTTGCACAGAAAATGTATGCTGATGTTGTTATGCAGGTGAAGGCAGACACAAGATAAAATGAGGCCTGTCACTGGACGAGAAGGAAGGGAGGAGGAAACAGGTTTAGGAGAGGGAGAGGCAGAAAGGAAGGAGAAGCTACATTGAGGCAGAATAAATGACCCTCACCATGCATCTCTACATAGATACAGGTTGTTATGAATATTTCTTAAGGGATGGATTTCTATAGGCAAGTTTATCTTATCTAGGTAGGCGGTTTATATCTTTATGAATTGGTTGTGAGTTTATTGTGTGGATCTATTGTGGATTGAAAATTTAACATATAAATCTGATTGTTGGGTTGCAGTTTGTTGAGTCTTGATTTTACTGGGTAGCTGGAATCAGAGAGTTTGCGGCTAGTAGATCCCTGTCTGTAGCCTGCCTTTTCTTTCCCTTTTTGTTTGAGACAAACATGGCCTCATTGTGCAGCCCAGGCAGGCCTCCTCAAACTTAATACATAGCCTAAGCCTGGCATCAAGTTTTGTTCCTCTTGCCTCAGTCTCAAAGTGTAGCGATTACAAGTATGAGCCCACACGCGGCACCCTGGCTTCATCCTAATGGTATCCTGCAAACAGACCTTTTAATTTAACACAGTATAATTCATTGTTTTTTCTCCTTTCATGAGTCATGATTTTAGTGTCATCCTGGAAACTTCATTGCAAAATCAGATCATAAAGAGTTTATTCTGTTTTCTACAAAATATATCGCTTCTTTAAAAAATCCTATTTAGAGGATTCACCTTATCTTTTATAATGTGTGGTTAGGTTGAAGTTTATTACTTTGCATTTGAGTGGTTATAGTGCTGGATTGATCTCGAGGCTTTGCAAATCCTGGACAAAGACTCTAGCCCTGAATTCCACCACAGCTCCTATATGGGTCTACTTCTAAAATCCCTTTTCTCTTCCACTATCTGTATGTCTATCCATTTGCCAGTGCGATCTTGATTATGCTTTGCATTGGTTTAAAACATTTCCTTCCTTTTTTACACTTATATATCTTAATTGACAAACATCTTACGTAAATATAATGCTTCCAAATACAAACACATTGTGAGCCTATGTCAACAAGCTGACATGCTGTGTAGCATCACACATGCTCAGTTTTGTTGTTAACATAGGACTTAAACTTTTATCTGTAGAGCAGAGCAGTAGTGGCTCACACCTTTAATCCCAACACTTAGGAGGCAGAGGCAGGAGGATCTCTGAGTTCAAATCTACCTGGTCTACAGACCGAATTTTAAGAGAGTCAGGGCTATACAGAAAAACCCGGCCTCAAACAAACAAACAAACAAAGACTTATCTATATAAGGTTTTTTTTTTATTAAATTGTTTTAGCAATTCTAGGTCTTTGTCTTTCTTTCTACAGAAAATGTTTCTGGGAAGTCCAGTGCAATGGCTGTACAGCTATAATTACAGCACTTAGGAAACAGAGATAGATGGATCAAAAATTTGAGGCCAGCATGAGCTAACGAAGTGAGTTCAAGGGCCTTCTGAGCTCCAAATCAAGACCTGGAAAGAGAAAAAAGAGGAAACAAGGTAATCTAATCTGATTCTTTGTTTCTGCTTCAGTTTGCTTTGAGGCAGATCTTAATAGCCCAGGCTGGCTGTAGACCTCACATAAACATGACTTTGAATTCCTGACCCTCCTGCTGTGCCTACACTACCATTCCCAGCCTCCTTTGGTTCTTTCAATAGTACTCTATATTCTATACCGCAGATCAGAAATTTTATATTTTTTTTTACTTTTTGAAATTATGTTTTAATTCAGTCTTCGATTGTTCATTACTAAAAAACAAAACCCAATAAAACAACCTCCCCCCACACACACACAATCTGATTACTCTCTGAGATCTGACCCCAGGCATTATGCTAAACTGTATATTTTAAGCCAGTCTCTCTTGTCTGTCTGCCTGTCTGTCTGTCTGTCTCTCTCTCTCTCTCTGTATTCTTTCAGATTTATATACAATCAGAAATAAATTTATTTCTTCTCTTTGTTTGTGGGTTGCTTTCTTCTTGAAACAGAGTCTCATTGGCTTCAAATTCATGATCTCCTCCCTCTATCCCTGAAAAGCTGGAAATTGCAGGCATACACCATTCTGCCCAGCTTCTTTTTCAATGCCATTATTTCTTCAAAAACATTTTTTTGAGACAGGTCTCATCTGTAACTTTGAGTGGCCTGGAATTCGGTATGTAGATCAGGATGGTTTTTGAATCCCCAGAGATGAGTCTGCCTCTGTTCCCTGAATGCTGGGTTAAATGTATACACTATCACGTCCTGTTACTTTCCATGTTTTTGTTACTCCAAACTCATTTTCTTCTTGTCCTGAGTCTCTGGTGACACAAATGCTAGACCCTCTGGTACTGTTATATAGGTCAAAGAGGATGTTCAGTTTTTAAACCTCTTTTTCCTCTATTAATGTCTACTGATATATTTTCAAATTTCCTGACTCATTTGTCATGTCCAACCTATTACTGATCCCATCCACCGAGAGATTCTCATATCCACAAAGTATTTCTCAATGTTGCATATCTTACTTTGTTCTTCTATGGGTCATTTGTTTTTTTTTGTTAAGACATTCTACCATGGGCTTTGAGCATCAAGGCAAGAACTTGAACAAGATACACCCTAGTCCTATCTATAAATGGTGAATATGATTTGGTCCAACTTGTTGATTTTATAAGACTGACCAATTTTGAATCTGATTCATAGTGAAAAAAATCAAACGGTAATATAAAAAAACATAGCAAAGGCTAGCACAATCCACTTGTCGGACAACATGCTTCCAAAGTTCTCACCATCCCAGATCCCCTTCTTTTTCACTTTCAGTTACTCAGTCCTTCTTTAAAACAAACAAACAAACAAACAAACAAAAACAAAAACTAAGTTCTCTGAAATTCTGAAAGTCAGAGTTTGTCTAGAGCTGAGTGAGAGCTTTGGCATTTGATATTAAAAGGCCTTTCCAGTACAGATGCTGTCTTCATCCTGGTCATTTTAGTGAGGTGCAATGAAAGAATGACTCCCAAATCACTCCTGAGTTACAAAATATTCATATGCAGATGTATGATGTTGCACATCTGCCTTCTGCTGGACTGCTGCAAGTGCTCATTAAGAGAGAGTCTGAGAGAGGGCAGTGTTAGCCCCAGAATGACTTGTTCAAGATTGCTCCTGCATAAGTAATTTTCTCTTCAACTAATCTGGCCAGGATTGCAACTATTTTTATTTTAAAATTCCAGATGCCAGGGGTCCTGGCCACAAGAAGCAATCATTGCCTCTGTGTGCTAACCTAGCCCTCATCCTGGAAGCTTCTAGCCTCTGTACAGTCTTACCTATGCCCACAATGTTTTTATCCTCTTGAGACTTGCTGCTGAATAAGCTCACCCTCTCCAGCTCTTTCTGAACTCTGGCTGGCTGGTTCAACTCAGCCGTTCTGCCTCACACTCCTCTCCAGGCTGACTGAGTCAATCTGGCTTCTCTCAGTTTCTGACTGAATGGCTCTGCTTGGCCTCATTCTAACTTTGGCAGTATGTTCTAATTTTCTGGCTCCTCTTATTCTCTGATTTGTACTGTCTTCACTTGTGTCTAGCTTGTTCTCTATCTGCAACTGTCTCTGTACAACTGTCCTGGGAAAACTGCCTCCTTTCCTTTCCTAGTGAAAGAGCCAGAGTTGGGACCAATCTGGCACCAGTGGGAAGATTCCCACCACAAACCTCCGAGTACAAGGACCCCTCCCTTCCAGGAAAAAAAAGAGCTAGTTTAGTTCCTGGAACAGTTGCAAGTCAGTCACACAAAGCTACCTGACTCCCAACTGAAATTCCTGAACAGTATACTGAGTCAATCTGAAAGTTATTTAAAAATACACATAGTACTTTGCCTAGTTCAAATTCTGCCCCAACTGAAAGGTATATAACTCCCTGTTAGAGTCTGCTTAGAGTCAGCTCCTAAGTGGGACTGCCCTAACATGTTGGAATGCTTAAACTCCTCTTGCTTTTCTATTGATCACTACCTCCATGAGTCTCATTCAAGAGGTCCCAGAAGAGGTTGAACCTCACACTTACTCTTCTCTTGAGAGTTGGGCATACCTTACTCTGCCAAATCTTTGCAGATTCGTCACTGTGTTTGCTACTCAATTAGACATCCACTAAGGTTTGGTCTCCTGGTATATATTGTAATGCTAAATACAGACCAAAAAGGCCTTGTAGCCCCTATGGACAAGAGAATCTGCAGGTACATAAGTGATGCTATGTAACCCTACCCCTCCAATTATCCCTGATTGGTGAATATAGATGCTTACAGCTGGGCAGAAGAGAGCTGGGAAGGGTTTGGGTTCACAGGATTGGGGTAAGGAGAGGAAGAGAGAAAGGTCACTATGGGATAAGGGATCATAAGAACTGGCCTTTTGGGCTGGACAGTTGGAGTTAGAGTAGCCCACTCAGAAAATGGCAAGTCATAACTTGGGGTTATTGATAGAGAAGTAAAACTAATAGTTTAGATTGTAGATGTCTGCCCAGTTCTAGTGTTGATTAAGGCTTATTATAAATATAAAAGTTGTATGCCTTTTATCTGGCAACTGAATTATCAAAGGCCAGGTAGTAACCCCGATTGACATTAAACATTATATTCAACAAGTACCACTTTCAAACATGGATGCTTCCTTCTACAAACTAACTTTACATTCCTTGTTTGGGATTAAAGGTGTGCACTAAGGGCATGTCTGTATTTCAGCCAGAGGGACTAAAGGTGTGTGCTGAGCCACACCACTAGAAACAGGCTTTCCTAGTAAATAACAAAATCTCAGGCTCACAGTGTGATCATCGTCCTGCAACGGTGACAGGCAAAGGCTGGGCAAGGTACAGCCCTACAGTGGACTGAAGTGTTAGTTAATGCTAACACACTGCGATGTGACGCATTAACTGTGTGTGTGAGTGTGTGTGTGTGTGTGTGAGTGTGTGAGTGAGTGTGTGTGTGAGTGTGTGAGTGTGTGTGAGTGTGTGTGTGAGTGTGAGTGTGTGTGTGAGTGTGAGTGTGTGTGTGTGTGTGTGTGTGAGTGTGTATTCCTGGGAATTAATCTCAGGACATCAGATATGGTAGGCAAGGACTTCTACACTGAGCTATATTTACAACTTCTTATAAAAGAAATGTTTGCATGATTTTTAAAAAATTCTTAAGTATCAAAAGGTATAAAGGAAAAAAGTAAACGATATTCTATTTCCCTGAACCACCTATCTATTTCAAATGCCTGGAGGCTGAAAGTATACTTTCTTTATGCACAGAGCATGTGTAAACAAACATATACATATTATTAAGAAAACAGATCTATTTTTTTAATATTCTGGATTTTTAAGATATCCTAAAAAAAAAAAGATATCCTATATGTCATTTTTCTAAATTCAGACACAAGAAAAAAAAAAAAGAAAAAAAGGGAGAGGACAAGACAAGGAGGCAGGGCACAAACCCACAATTCCAGCTACTTGAAAGGCTGATACGGGCGAATCACAATTTCAAAGCCAGTTCAGCCAACTCAGTGAGTCTCTGTTTCAAAGTAAAAATTACAAGAAAGACTTGGAACAAGGTATAAAATTCAATTACCATTGCTTACTTAGCATTTAGGAGGCTAAGGGTTCAGTCCCTATTTATCACAAAAAGAAATACACTAAAACAAGAGTGGTGGCACATGGTCAATTCAGCATTAGGTATGTGCAAACAACAGGATCATCAGTTTGAAGTCAACTTCAGCTCCACAGTGAGCTGGAACCACCTTGGGCATTAGAAGACCCTATTACCAAGAACAAAAGAAAAAAATGAAAGAATGGAAATGTGGTGATTTTAATATGCTTGGCCCAAGGAGTAGCACGATTAGATGGTGTGGCCCTGTTGAAGTAGGTGTGGCCTCGTTGGAGGAAGTGTGTCACTTTGGGTGTGGGCTATAAGACCTTCATCCTAGCTGCCTGGAAGCCAGTATTCTGCTAGCAGCCTTCAGATGAAGATGTAGAACTCTCAGCTCTGCCTGCACCATGCCTGCCTGGATGCTGCCATGTTCCTGCATTGAAAATAATGGACTGAACCTCTGAACCTATAAGCCAGCTCCAATTAAATGTTGTCCTTATAAGAGATGCCTTGGCAATGGTATATGTTCACAGCAGTAAAACCTGAAGGGAAGGAAAGGGAAGGGAAGGGAAGGGAAGGGAAGGGAAGGGGAGGGGAGGGGAGGGGAGGGGAGGGGAGGGGAGGGGAGGGGAGGGGAGGGGAGGGGAGGGGAGGGGAGGGGAGGGGAGGGGAGGGGTGGGCAGGAGCCTATGAAATGGCTCAGTGTGGAAGCACTTGCTGCTCAAGCCAATTAATCATTGAAACACAGTTTAAGAGCAGAAGGTAGAAGGGGAGAACTGACTCCACAAAAGTTGTCCTCTAGACATCACATGCTATCCTTATGAGTGTGCAGGTACACATAATTATGATACAATGTTTACAAGACTAGACTGAACAAATAAAGATCTCAGAGATCTGCTTACATCCTTTGACAGAATGACAGACATCAACATGTAAAAATATATAAAAATAACTTTAAGAGGCAAACAATGTACAGCTTGAAACATAAAAGAACATAAAGAATACAAAGGCTACAGTGAGGTATGAGGGCCCTTTGAAATTTTCCTTGACAGTCTTCTATACTTATTAGACCAATGGCTTAATCCAGCTATTACATATTTTATATTATTTTTAAATTTTTATTTTATGGTATGGGTGTGTATCACATGCAAGCAGTGCCCACAGAAATCAGATAAGGGTCTTGGATTTCCTGGAACTGAGTTACAGATGAGTGTAGATCCTGGATCTTCCAGAAGAGAGCAGCCAGTGCTCCTAACCCTCTGAGCCATCTCTGCAGCTCATTTTGTCTATTCTTAAGAGTGGGGAAGGGAGTAGGCACACTTGGCAGGAGTAGTTGGAGCAAGGACCCAGCAGTCATTCCCTGTAACAGTAGTGTTTCTTCAGTTTATACTATGTAGCATACAAGACAAATAACAGTTAAGACTGCCATATTTACAATATCAAAGTTAAGGGGAAAAAAATCCCCCAAATAAAAACAATCATCATCTTCTTTATGGGCTAAGAAAAAAAATGCAGTTTTTTTTCCCCCTGTACTTACATGGGCAAGATAATTTCCAGTTGTTACACTAAAGAATAAAATCAGTTATCAAACAACTGTATTTACTCTTATTTCTTGACAGTAATAGGATGTTTGACAGGTGCAGTGGTACACACTTATAGTCCCAGCACTCAGAATACAGAGGCAGGAGAATCACTACAGGTCCAAAGACAGCTTGGTTTACATAGCAAGTTGCAGTCCTGCCAGGGCAGCAGCAAGGCCTAGCAATGGAAAGAAAGAGCACAGGGAGAGGAAAGAGGGGAGAGAAACAGAGGCCCTGACATAAAGTGACAAAGGTTTTTACCTGTTCCTAGTCAAACTTTTCAGTCATTAATCGCCAAAGGGACTACACACACAGGACAGCTTCATTTGTACTAAGGTCACACCGATCACTGACAACACCAAGAAAAGGTTACTACAGGACAGAAAACCAGATAACACCCAAGTCATTCACGGAGTGAAGCCAGTGGTTTTTTTAAAATGATTTATTTTTATTTTAAATGCATTTCCTACGACTATGTCTATTTGAGAATGTTGGAGCCCCTGCAATTGAGAGTTACATACAGTTGTGAACTGCCACACAGTTGCTGGGAATTGAACCTGGGTCTTCAAGAAGAGCCAGTGTGTTTAACTGCTAAGCCATTTTTCTAGCCCCTAAGGAAGTGTTTTTAAATGAACAAAATTTGTTACTTTGAGATTTTTATGAAAACACACATATGCATGGAAAAATATCTATAGAGCATGGAAAAATATCTATAGAACACATGTTCTTTTACATTTTATGAGTATGTGGTGTACATGTGTATACAGACATTTTCACATGTATGCTTACATGTGTTATACTCAATGAGACAAGACTTCTCAATCAAACCCAACCTACTTTGGGGACCTCTCAATAAGCAGACAGCACACCCACCCAGATTTACGTGAGTTTTGATCACTCAAATGCCTATCCTCATGCTTGTCCAGCAGGCACTCCAATCACTCAATCATCTCCCCAGAACATTTCTAAAGAAGTACTGTTTCATTTATATATACAATTTCATAACAAACAGAAGTAAATGAGCAATATGTAAGCTTTTAGTGATCCTAAGATAAATCTCTTTGACAAAAAGATACATTAATTTTGCAACACTCTAAATACCCCAAATATTGAATCAAGTCATCAAAGCATAAGAAACATGCTTTCAGATTTATTTGTATGAGTGTTTTACCTGCCTGTATGTATATGCACCATACATGTGCCAGGTGCCTATGGAACTGGAATTATGGGACAGTTAGGAACTGCCGTGGAGTATGGTGTAGGAACCAAACCAAGGGCCTCCACAAAAGCAACAAATGTTTTAAAAGCTGAGCCACTTCAGAAAACAGTTTTAAGATAATTCACTCTATCTATCTATCTATCTATCTATCTATCTATCTATCTATCTATCTATCTATCCATCCATCCATCCATCCATCCATCCATCCATCCATCCATCCATCCATCTATCTATCTATCTATCTATCTATCTATCTATCTATCTATCTATCTTTTTTGAGATAGGGCTTCTCTGTACATCACTGGCCGTCCTGGAACTTACTCTGTAAACCAAGCTGGCCTGGACCTTATATAGAATCACCTGCCTCTGCTTCCTGAGTGCTGGGATTAAAGGCACAGGCCACCACTTCCTAGCTTAAAATAATAATTTTTTAAAAATGCAAACAGGCTGAGAGACGGTTCAGCAGCTGAGAGTACTTGGTAGTCTTGCAGCAGAACAACACTGGTTCCCTGCACCCACGTTGGGATAGTTCACAACCACCTGAAATTCCAGCTCTAATACCCACCTGGCCTTTGATGGCACCTCACCCCTACTCATGATACAAACACAAACGACATGTATTTTTTAAAACAAACAAACAAAATGAAGAAACAGAAACATTTCCAGAGTTAGGAAAGGATATGTCAATCCATATCTAGATATGGGAGGCATTTAGGACACCAGACAAAACCAGAACCTTGCCCCCACCCCCATCATATTAAATTATAACAAAATAGACTGAATACAGCAAGAGAGGAACATAAGCCACATATAAAGGCAGGCACCTACAAATAATAGATTGTTTAATTGCAACTTTTTAAAAGCCAGGAGAACTACCTGGACAGACATATTTCTAATTTTTTTCACCCTTTAAAAATGTACATTATTTATTTAATGTGTGTAGTGAAGGCGTGAAGGTGAGGGCGTCAGAGGACAACTTGAGGAGTCAGTTCCCTCCTTTCACTGCACGGGACTCTAGTACTGAGCTCAGGTTATGGAGCTTGGTAGCATGCCTTTACCCGTCTCCTTGTCCTATTTTCCAGTTCTGAAAGACAACTACTGCCAACCCAGATTACTACATGTAATAAAGATATTTGTTATAATTGAAGGAGAGGGCTGGAGAGATGGCTCAGTGGTTAAGAGCACTGACTGCTCTTCCAGAGGTCCTGAGTTCAAATCCCAGCAACCACATGGTGGCTCACAACCATCTGTAATGAGACCTGATGCCCTCTTCTGGTGTGTCTGAAGACAGCTACAGTGTACTTATATATAATAAATAAATAAATCTTTTTTTAAAAACTGCTTTAAAAAATAATTGAAGGAGAAATAAAGATTCCATGATAAAACCAGACTAAAGGAATTTATGACCCTAAGCCAGAAAATACTTGAAGAATTCTTCAAACTAAAAAAATAAAATAAAAAAAACAAAAAAATCCATCTATGAAATGATACTAGAATAGCAGCTATACAAGAAAAGACCACTGCAAAAATCAGCCAATGACAGGAATCAACACACTCCTTTCAACTATAACTCTGAATATCAGTGGCCTCCATTCTCCAATCAAGACACAGACTAGATCAAATGTAGGAACCATGTATTTGCTGCCCCCAAGAAACACACAGAAGACAGGTACTACCTTAAGGTAAAGAGTATCCCAAGCAGGGGTTGGGGATTTAGCTCAGTGGTAGAGCGATTGCTTAGGAAGCGCAAGGCCCTGGGTTCGGTCCCCAGCTCCGAAAAAAAGAACCAAAAAAAAAAAAGAGTATCCCAAGCAAGTGGACTGGGAAACAACCTAACAGCAAGGAAAGATAAGGATGGTAATTCGGGAACAACCCATGAAGAAGACATTACATTCCTGGAACTGTATGCCATGAACACAGGTGTATCCAATTTCATGAAACAAAATAACCAGGTGCAGAAGCACAGAGGAAACCTTAGCAATAGCAGAGGGTGACCTGAATACCCCACTCTAACCAACTGACGTGTCTTCCCAACATAGACTAACAGAGAAATACATAAATTAAATGACATTACAAATCAAGTAAACTTAACAGACCTCTACAGAACACTTTATCCACATGCTACAAAATACATGTTTTTCTCAGCAGCCCATGGAACATTCTCAAAAAACAGATTACATATTAGGACAAAAAGCAAGTTTTAACAAATACAGGAAGACTGAAATAATTCCTTGTGTTGTACACAGTAGAGTAAGATTACATGTCAACAACAGGAAAGCCACTAAGACATAACCTCATGGAGACTAAACAACACACTACTGAATGATGAATGGGTCATTAGAGAAATAAAAAAGAAATTAAAAATTCCTAAACTCAAAGAAAAACAGAAACACAACAAACAAAACTCTAGGATACAATGAAAACAATTCTAAAAAGGGAATTTAAAGCTCTAATTACCTACATTGTGATATCAGAGAATTCTCAAATAAACAATGATACACCCAAGAGACCTGGAAATCAAAACAAGTCAAATCTCAAATAAGTAGACAGAAAGACATCAATATAACCAGGGAAGAAATTGATGAAAATGAAACAAACAAACAAGATACAAAGACTCAATGAAACAAAGAATTGGTCATTGAAAAAAAAAAAAAAGATTGTCAAACTCTTAGCCACGCCAACCAAATAAAGGTGTAAGCTAACAAAATTAAGAGATGAAAAGGGAGCCATTGTGAAAGACAACAATGAAATTCTGCAAATCATTAGGTCTCCCCTGGATTGCATATACAATAAACTGGCAAATCTTAAAGGAAAACATTTCTAGATGCATATGATATGTCAGGTTAAATCTCAATGAGATAATTTAAGCAGATCTATAACAGTGAGATTGAAATGATAATTTTAAATCTCCCAACTAAAAAATGACAAGGCCCCAGATGATTGTACTGGTAAATTTTATCAGAACTTCGAAGAACACTAATGTTTGTCAAACCATTCCATAAACAGGAAAGGAAATGACATTGATCCCAGAACAGGTAAAACAAAAAGAAAATCATAGGCCAATCTTCCCAATGCACTTAGATGTAAAAATTCTTATCAAAATGCTTATAAACTAGCACAAGGCCCTGGGTTCGGTCCCCAGCTCTGAAAAAAAAATTTTTTTAAAAAATGCTTATAAACTGATCCAAGAACACATCAAAAGATTACTCACTATAATCAAGTTGGGTCTCTTCCAGAGATGCAAGGATGATTCAATATTCATCAACTTATGAATTACATAAAGAATAGAAATCACATAATCATCTTGGTAGATGCTAAAAAGGCTTTTGCTAAAATACAATACCCTTCATATTAAAAGTCCCAAAGAAATGTGGAATAGAAGGAACATATCTCAACATAATACACACTATATATGTCAAGCCTACAGCCATTACATATGAGAGAAAAGGTATTTCCATTAAAATAAGGAAAAAGATAAGAGTGTTCCACATTTTCTACTTTTTCAATGCAGTACTACAAGTCTTGAAGCAAAGAGACAAGGAAAGCAAATGATAGGAATACGTACAGGAAAGGAAAATGTTAGTGTCCTTATTTGCAGGTGACATGAGCACCTAAAGACCCACTCACTAGAAAACACACTGAGAGCTAATAAACCTTTCCAGCAAAGCAGCAGGATATAAAATTAACACATGATGCTATTAGCTTTCCTACATAATAATAACAAACTGAAAAACAAATCAGAGAAGCCATCAAATTCACAACAGCCTGCACTGGTTAGAGTTTCTGTTGTTTTTTTTTTTTTGGTGGGGGGTGATTTGTTCTGTTGTTTGTTTGTCAAAATAACACAAGCTAGGGTTACCTGAAAGAAAGGACCTTAACTGAGAAAATGCCTCCAGTGGACTGGCTGTGAGGCATTTTCTGGGTTAATAACTAATGTGGGAAGGTCCAACCCATTGGGCTGCGCCATCCCTCTGCAAGTGGTCCTAGATGGTATAAGAAACCAGGCTGTGCAAGCACGTAAGCAGCATTCCTCCATGGTCTGAGTTCCTGAGCTGACTTCCCTTCATGATGGATTGTAAGAGCTGTAAGTGAAATAAACCCTTTCTTCCATAAGTTTTTTTTTTTGGTAGTGTCACAATAATAGTATAAAAACAAGCAAACAAAGCAAACAAAAATAATTTCAGAATAAACCTAAGCAAGGATATAGAAGGCCTCTACAATGAAAATATTGTAAAACACCGAAGAAAGAAATGGAGGAAAACAGAAGATAGAAGGACCTACCATCATACTCATAGATTTGAGGACTCATCACTGTGAAAATTACTGTCTTACCAAAAGGAATCTACAGATTAAAGAATCCCCATCAAAATTCCAGTGATTTTTTTTCACAAAACAGAAAAAAAAATTCTTAAAATTTATTGTCAACCCTTTATTAAGGAAACTTGTCTTTGTCACATATAGAGACCCTGACATAAAACTACAACCAATCAAATTCAGAGTTGTAAGGCCCATACCCAATGACCATATCTACAAATCACTCCTGTATCTAAAGCCTGGGGAACATAGTGGAAGAAGAGGAGAAGGATTTTAAGAGCCATAGGATCTTGCTGAGGTATTGTGTCCTCCAGTAATGCCAGAAGCTGCAACCATAAAGCCTAACTAATGTGACTGCGAGAGCATGAGCTGCACAAGGAAAACCGAGGCGTATTGAAGATGTTGAGGGGGGGCAAAAGCGAAGGACACAGGCCTCAGTCCTACACAAAGAACTACAGGCGACTAAGAAATGCTGAGAGTTTGAGAAATAACTCTTCCCAGGGAAGAGCACACCAATTGGTTTTTCAATATCAAATGGAGGGAAGAAAGAGAGGGAAGAAATATAACTCAAAAATAAAAGGAAAAGTAGTTATTTTCAGGCATATGGAAGGCAGAGAGTCATATCTCTGTGTTCAAGGACACATGTGTAACAAGGGTTACACAGACTTTGTCTTTAAAATACATAATATACAAAAAAATAATTTTTTTAAAACAAATCTATATGGACACACATGTGAACCCAGATACGCAAAGCAATTCTTCTAAATATAAAGAGTTAATAAAGTATCACTATACTTGATTTCAAATTATACTACAAAGAGTAATAACAGCATATCAGCCCAAACACCACACACACACACACACACACACACACACACACACACACACACACACACACACACACACAACAAGAGAATAATAGAGAACTTGGATATAAACCCACACAGCTAGGACCAACTGGTGTTTGACAGAAATTTTCTTCATGAAAACAAGTGGTAAAAATGCTGATGAGGTTGTGAGGAGAGGGAGGGGGGCAAACTCTTACTCACTGTAGGTCACAACACAAACTTTCTCAAGTTTCTCAACATAGTAAAATAAGCATACTTTTTCTGACCGAGTTACACTGTTCCTGGCTACCCAGAAGATGCTCTACCCCACCGCAGGGACACTTGCACAGCCTTGCTTCCCACTGCTCCACTCACAGCACCAAGGACAGGGAAGCAGCCTGCATGTTCACCAAGTGAGGAATGGATAAAGAAAACGGAGCATGTGTACACAATGGAATATCATATATTCAGCTGTAAATACGCAATTATGAGATCTGGAAGCAAGTGAATGGAACTAGGAAATAATATATTGAGTGGAGTATCTGAGGTTCAGAAAGAACAACACCGTGTGTTTCTCTCATATACAGATCCTAGCTTCCCTAACATATGCACACTTATGTGGGAGCAAGTACTTATAGAACCTGAGAAAATTAGAAAGGAGTCCCTCAGAGGATTCCAGAGATTCCCTCTGCAGGGGAATAAGTAAAGTGTATTTAATACAAGTAAAAACAGAAGAGGAGAGGGGATGATGGGAGATGAGGAAGAAGAGAGAGCAGGGCATGATAATCAACTGAAATACAGGAAAAAACCTCAAGAAAATCTGATCCTTAATGATCTAATAACACACACACACACACACACACACACACACACACACACAAATAAAATAAATCTTTTTAAAATTTTTTAAGGAATTTGAATGGAGGTGCCTCTCCTGTGTTGTGGGGATAAAGACATTCCCAGAAACCATGGATCATTAAATAAAAGTCCCAGTGCCAGAGATAGGCTACCTCTTGGCAAGTTACTGTGAAAGAGACTCCTGAAACCCCCCAAATAGTACAAGCTATTGCCACTTATTGCCACTATTGGTAACTGCCCATTAAAACCAGATGGCAAGTCCCTATAGCTGAAGATGTCTTTAGCTTTAGATACAAGACATAAAGAAATCAAGCTGGAACTGGGCTGCAAAGCTTCCTCCCTGCTGGCTGGCCTCCATGGTGCCAGAAGCAGCTAGGCAGGCTGCTAGGAAAGAACTGTCATCAGCAGTCTTACTGAGGGAGCTGTGGCCCCTATGTGCAGTAGTACCGACTGGCCAGGCAAGCAAGTTTGTTATGAGGGTTCCTTTTTATAATCATTTTATTAAGAATTGTGGGGCTAGAGATATGGCTCAGTGGTTAAGAGCACTGGCTATTTTTTCTTGAGGACCTGGGTTCAATTCCTTGTGCCTACAGGGCAGCAAACAACTGTCTGTAATTCCTGTTCCAAGGAATTCAACACCAAAAAACAAAACGAAACAATACAAACTATGTTATGCTGACCATGTGTGATGGTGATGCCTTTAATCCCAGCACTAGGGAGAGAGAGGCAAGCTGGACTCCTCGAATTCGAGGCCTGCCTGGTCTATAAAGCAAGTCCAGGAAAGCCATGACTGTTACACACAGAAACCTTGTCTCAAAAACCTAAACTGAACTAATAATAATATAGAATAGCATTATATGAATAACAAGCCACTTTAGATTGGACTTAATCCCATTCCATAGGAAGGGATTCACATCTGGTACTGTGAGCTAGGTCAAAGCCTGTGGCATGGAGGTCCTAAGCCTTAGCAGGGAAGCTATTTTTGTTGTTTTGCTAAAAGGACATCATGTGCCAGTCAGTGTTAACCTCTAAACAACTGTTGTGTCTATAAATTAGTGCTGCTGTCGGCACTACCTAGAGAAGCTGCCTTTTTGCCATGATCAGCCAGGTACAGTACTCATCCCTAATCTCATCACTTAGGAAGCAGGAAACAAAAGGATCAGAGGTTCAAAATCATCCTTGGCTACATAGATCAAGGCCATTTTAATCTCATAAGAGGCTAACCTCTAGTCTTACACACTGGAGCCATTCCATGACACATCAAACCACCAGCAAAGCAAATATCTACAAAACGTCCTCAAAAAGAAGTTTGTGAAGCATAAGCACTGCAGAAGGCTTGCATTAGGTAGTCCTTGACTCCTGTCACTGAAATATAGACCAGAAGATTAAAAACCTATTCACTGGTGGGAAGTAGGGGTTCTGAGGAATAGGCTTCATATAGGTATAAGCTCACAAAAGTACATTTTAGACGGTAACTTTAAATGATAAATGAAGAACACAAATGCCCAACAGTTTCTCTTAAAACAAACTCCAGTGACAGTTTTACCCATAAAACATATCAAACTAATCTTTAAGCTTTATCACAATGGAATATTATCAAATCAAGGCCAAAGTAGCCAGAAGTCCTGAAGGAGCTGCAGCAGTGTCTCCTGTCTCACAGGACCATGACAGGCCAAGGGGAGAGACTGGTGAGGTCGCATTGACTTGGCCAAGCAACTGCTGATATCTATGCCCCTATGGGCTCAGCCAGACGATCACTTAGGCTCTGTGCAGCTCTGGAAGAGGCAATCCAGGAGCACTTATCTGTGGCTTCTATACTGTGATGAGAACAACTGGGAAGGAAGGGTGGGGGCTGAGCACATGAAAGAGCCATCTTCTCTGTTTTCCTTCTGAGTCTTTGGTTTTTAGTAGTGACAACAGAGGCTGAGTGATCTGTGATTTTCCTGATGCCTTGGGAAAGTCAAATCTGAGCTAAAAACGAGTTTCAAAGATTTATAATTAAACAACTGACAGAGAAACTCTGACAACTGAAAATCTTAGGACAAAGAGGAATGGTCATCAGCGTAAGTGACTTTGCTATTAGTAATACAACAGTGTACCACTAAACACAGAGATGACAGGGTGCTGTCAACAAATTCAGGGTTTTGCATGACTATCAGATTAACATCAGAAAAAAACTGATTTGCCCTTAATAGTACAAATATAGGTACCTGAGTATTAAGATGAACTTCAAAAATGATGAGCTAGGCTCTGAAACTAAAGTTAGTGAGACAAAAGCAGTCTTACGGGGTTGGGGATTTAGCTCAGTGGTAGAGCGCTTGTCTAGCAAGCGCAAGGCCCTGGGTTCGGTCCCCAGCTCCGAAAAAAAAAAAAAAAAGGCAGTCTTACTTATCATTTCTAATCTACTCTGCAATATGGTTTGAAGACAGTGTTCATAATATGATTCGAGATTGCATAACACACAAAGGCAAGTGCAGAAATGTCTCAGAGGTATTTTATGATTGGCTCAAAGGAAGACGAAATGTTACCACAGCAGATATACAACAACACTTTCTAGAGTAGCAGGGTGATCCTAAGTGTCTCTTATCCTTATTGTGAAAAGGAATTTCCAAAGCCCAATTACACTAGCAATTACACATTTCTGTCATATAATGAACTCTTCAATACTCAGTGTGTTTATAACTAGCTAACACCAGAGTAGTCCACTAGTATAGAGAATTTAACCAGGGAAGATTAAAACACTTATAAACTATCACCCACAGCTTCACTGCTCATCATTCAAAGCCAACTTACCTTGCAGTTTCTTCAACACAGCAACCTCCATCTTCAGAACCTGCTTTGGCTGCTGAGCTGACTCCACCTTCAGTGCCACATTCTCCCTGGTGAGCATGTCCAAGGCATCGTAAATTTCTCCAAAGCCCCCACCCCCAATCTTTCTTAACTGCACAGAAAACAAAATAAAAACACACTCAAAATTATGCAAAGATTCTAACTGGAAGCCAATTCATCTTCTACACATAGAAAACATGCAATTTTACCACTCTTACTTTATGATAAATGATTTCAATATTGTTAAATCATTAATACAGCAAGGAGAACACAACTGGCAGGAGATAATATTCGCACATGCCTACACGTGTAATATTTTGTCTACAGAAAGCAATGAAATTATTCCAGTTAATTATTAAAGGTCTACAGCTAGCATTAAAACTGCCACAAAAACATAATATCTGAAAGAATTAATTCCTACAAATACCATTCAATAGACAGATTGGTTTTATCTAAAGTAGTCATTTGCAGCCTTTTTAAACAATGAAATCTTTTTGCCATTTAAAATCTTACATAGAATCATAGTCTAAGGGTAGAGAGGGAGACTGAAGAATGGGATGAGCAGCCAGCACTCAGTAATCTTTCACTCGAGTCTCTGTAGCAGGACTAACTAACAGGGTCCACACAAGCAGAGAGGAGTTCTACAACCTCTCAGAGAACACTGCTTTACATCACACTTCAAAATAACACAATACAACACCTTAAATGTTAACTTAATTGGAGAACATCAGAATACTGGAGTTAGGTTCTGAAATCTAATCACAATTAGACCTGTAAAGGGCTCTGAAATTCTGAGGTGAGTGATATGCTTTGAGCAAGGTGTGCCAAGAAGCCAGTCTTCCACTTCCTACAGCCATGTCTTCTTATAATATAGGCAAACCTTAAGAATATGAGGTAATTGTGGTCCATACATATACAGTCACCAAACTAGATAAAATGGATGAAGCAAAGAAGTGCAGGCTGACAGGAACCGGATGTAGATCTCTCCTGAGAGACACAGCCATAATATGGCAAATACATAGGCGAATGCCATCAGCAAACCACTGAACTGAGAACGGGACCCCCGTTGAAGGAATCAGAGAAAAGACTGAAAGAGCTTGAAGGGGCTCGAGACCTCATATGTACAACAATGCCAACCAACCAGAGCTTCCAGGGACTAAGCCACTACCTAAAGACTATACATGGACTGACCCTGGACTCTGACCTCATAGGTAGCAATGAATAGCCTAGTAAGAGCACCAGTGGAAGGGGAAGCCCTTGGTCCTGCCAAGACTGAACCCCCAGTGAATGTGATTGTTGGGGGGAGGGTGGTAATGGGGGGAGGATGGGGAGGGAACACCCACATAGAAGGGGGGGAGGGGTTAGGGGGATGTTGACCTAGAAACCGGGAAGGGGAATAACATTCGAAATGTAAATAAGAAATACTCAAGTTAATAAAGATGGAGAAAAAAAAGAATTATGATGTAATGTATGAAATTATTACCAAAGGCAAGCCGCCCAAGATTCTAAACCTTCCAAGAGGCCTATGCTCCTGTCGTGCCCTACTTCATTCTCGACTAGCATTTTCACTGAGTACTGTTCCCATGCTCTATTCCCACTTCCCTTCCTTCCTGTGGCGCAGGATCACACCCATAGCCCTCAGCACTACACAACTCAAGTACATACCCAACAGACCAATTTATTATCTGAACTTCTATGAAAGTTATTTACCTTTTCAATTAGCAAACTTATCAAGTCATACCTTGGATTCTCACTGTCTCCTAAATCATGTTGAGTAACTTTTCGATTTTGTTTTGGAGGCAAGATCTCTATTATGTAGGCTGTCTTGGAACTAGTAGACCAGGCTGGCTAAAAAGGCATCCAGCATCATGAGGGTAGGTTTTGGTTTCTTAAACTGGGGTTAAGAATGGGTTGGCTAGCCTCAGTGACCTTGCACTCCTGATCCTCCTGCCTGCATCTCCTAAGTGGGAGGGTCACAGGAATGTGCAGCACATACAGCTTCATGTTTGCTTAACTCTCCATTGCCAATGTCTTGCCTCACTATACAGAAGGCGTCTTCAGAGAGGCCACTTAACTTATTTCTTTACATAGTGCTTGGCAAAGTCCTAACTATATAATTAGAGCTTAATTACAGTGTTTGCTTTGCATGCTCAAGCCACAGTTAGTTTAAATTGTTTGGTGATGAGAGGGTAGTAAGATAAGGAACTACAGTGTGAGAGCAGAATGGAACCAGGTTCCAGAACTATATAGTCAAATGTGCTATTCTTTGTGGGGCTCTAGCTGCTACTTGCGATTCTCTGTATGCTGTCCATGAAATAAAACCTAATGTAAACTTAAAAACTAGACTGTGCTGAGAGATGAGGCTGGGAGGATCACCTAAGCCCAGCATTGAGAAACAAACAAGACAAAGTAAGACTGCTTCAAAGCAAACAAACAAAACATCTAATAAGCACTAAGGGTATGTTTTTATAACTTTGATTGACAGTTTATTATTTGATGACACAAAAGAACTTTAATGACAGAATTTCTTTAAAAAATCTGTTGGATCTATATTATATTCTTATTAATGTCATTTGAACAATAGTAGAATAATAATTTGTTTAACCTTGACAAAGCTCTCAGATATCTTCATTTGTTCTGAGCTGTAAACAAACTAACTCACAGGTAATAGAGTCTGCTGAGGGTACATACATTAACAATATCTACACTATCTCTCATCCCTCTCCTCTTTAATAAGACTTTTCTTATTAAATGTGACCTTGACACTCCCTTGTCAAGAAGTAGAGTCTGCGGATATAAGTCAATGGTAGAGGACTTGTCTAGGACATACACAAAGCACTGGGTTCAATCTTCAGCCCTGGCAAAAATTAAAAATAAAACTGAAGGCATAGAATCTGTTTTCCCACTTCCTTAAATGTGAATTAAAAACAGACTCTATGCCTGTTCTCAAGAGAGTCCTAAACCAGCTTGTTAACTTCTATTTCCCATCTCTAAAACAGCAAATCAAACATAGAACATGTGGTTATATCTTTGGAAGTGATACACACAGACGATTCTCTACAAAATGAACTATCAGATTGGAAAAACGAGAGCACTAGCAAATCCAAGGCATCTTGTTTGTTCTGAGAAAGGGCTCACTATGTAACTCAGGCAGTCTTTTTGATTGTTTGCTGTTTGTTGTTTGAGACAGGATCTCTCTATACAGCCCTGTCTGTCCTGGAGCTCCCAATGTAGACCAATGTGGCCTCTAACTCACTGAGATCAGTCTGCTGTGTCCCCAGTGCTGGGATTAAAAGCATGTACCACTGCACATGGCTCAGGCTGGACGTGAACTCCAATGCTTCTTCCCCAGGTTCCTGAGTGCTGATACTACTAGCCAGTGTCACCTCATCAAGCTGTCACTTTACTGAAGTATAATCAGTTTTTATCACAGTACTTAATATACTGCTCTCATCAAAATGATACACCTGACTTTTACAAACAATCACCAACTGTTAGACTCTTCCTGTATGATAATGAAATAAATGATTCTTTTTTTATATTGGGTAAAAATATTTTTTCAAAATTTATTGATCTAGCTAATCAGTAACATTTTTTATTTAAAAAAAAGGTGACAATGAATATAACTCAGTGTTAGAATATGTACTTTCCAATACTTTTTGAGGCCCTGGACTACAAAAAAAAAGTCGCTATGGGGCCAGCAGGGTTACTGGGTAAAGGCATCCCACAAGATATCCTCCACAGGTGTACTGCACGCACACACACACACACACACACACACACACACACACACACACACACACACACACAAAGTATAATGTAATAAAAATATTTTAAAGCCACTAACAGATTTTCTTTTCCTTAAAGAGTCTCTATTCTATTAATAGATTTAAGGAAACACTAAAACAGACTTAAAACATACAACAAAACTTTAGTCGACAAAAGACTAAATAAAAATAAGTATTCAAAACAAAAATTAGGTCCTTTAAATAAGTAGTCAGTGAGAGGACATATCTAGACATAGATTATGTTCCAGGTCTAGAACAAGAAAGCCATTAAAAGGCTGTTAGGGAGCGAGAGGCAGGAGTGGCTATGTCTCACACCTGTAACTCCAGAATTTGGAAGGCTGAAGCTGGGACAGCAGGACTGAGCTGAAAGCCAGCTGTGCTACACAGTGAGATCTTATTTCAAAAAAGCAAACATTGACATAAAACAAAATAAAATTAAAGGCCCATTAGAATCTGTGGTGGTTTTAATGAGAAGGCCTCCATGGGCTCATATATTTGAATACTTGATCTCCAGTTGGTGGAAATGTTTGGGAAGGATTAGGAAGTATGGTCTTGCTGAAGGTGTACCACAGGGGCAGGCTTTGAGGCTTCAAAAGTATGCCATCATTCCCAATTTTAAGATATGAGCCCTTGGGGCTGGGGATTTAGCTCAGTGGTAGAGCGCTTACCTAGGAAGCGCAAGGCCCTGGGTTCAGTCCCCAGCTCCGAAAAAAAGAACCAAAAAAAAAAAAAAAAGATATGAGCCCTTAGCTCTTGGAATGGTAATATATATTCTGTGCTATAATTTTACTGTATACTCTAAATATATAATTTGCTTTTTGAATTTACAGAATGCTATAGTTAAGAGAGTATCTTGAGTCTCAGAAGAGACTTAACACTTCAAACAAAAATGGTGTGGAGACTATGAGACACTATGGGGACTTTTGAAGTTGGACTAAATATATTTTTGCATAATGATATGGCCACAAGTTTATGGGGACCAAGAGTGGAATGTGATGGTCTGAATGAGAATGTCCCCCACAGGCTCACAGACTTGAATATCTGGTACCTAGTTAGTAGAAGAATTTGAGAAGAATTAGGAGGTGCAGCCTTATTGAAGGAGATACATCATTGGGAGTGGGCTTTGAGGTTTCAAAAGACTCATTCCATTCCCAGTGTGCTTCTATCTGCCTCCTGCTTGCAGATCACATCAAGATGTGTGCTCTCAGTTGTTCCAACCACCATGCCTTTGTTTTTACCATCATGGTCTCTAATCCTCTGGAACTGTAAGTCTAGTTAAATGCATTATTTTCTAAGCTGCTGTAGTCATAGTGTTTTATTATCATAGGAAGAGAAAAGTAACTAAGACAGAGGCTTCTTAATGGATGTCCCCTTAATCAGATGAAAATAATCTCAACAACTAAAAGAACAAAACACATCCAATGGTGTGTCTGTGCATGTACAAACATGCATGCACATGGGTAAATGCATACCAAGGTGCACAAGTGGTAGTCAAAAGACAACTTATGGGAGTCAGTTCTCTCCTTCCACCATGTGGGATCCTGAAATGAAACTCAGGTACTCAGGCTTGGAGTACAGTGCCTTTATTAGCTGACTCATTTCATTCTATTTACTTTTATATTTTATGTGTGTGAGTGTTTTGTCTGCATGAGTGTATGTGTACCATGTAAGCTTCTGATACCCTCAAAGGTCAAAAGACAGCACAGTTTCAGATTCTCTGCAACTGGAGTTGTGATGGTTATAAGTCAGCACTATGTCGGTGCTGGGAACTGAACCTGGGTCCTCTGCGAGAGCAACCAGTGCTGTTATCCATTGAGCCAGCTCTCCGCCCCCACTCCCCACCCCCCATAAGCTAGTATCGCTCTATAGCCCAGGCTGACCTAGGACATACCAATAGTCCAGGCTAGCCTCAAACTCATGAATGAAATGAAACTCTTGGTTCAGCCTCTTCAGTACTGGAACTATAAGCATAAGATAATAGGCCAACTCTGGGATAAATTCACAATTTTTTTTCTTCTTTTTCTACTCTGTGTCTTGTCTCTTCTCTCTTCCCTTCCCTCCCTCTACCCTTTCTCCACTTCAACGGTGCCTAACCCAGGCTGGCCTAATGCCCTATATAGCAAAATTGATCACCTTGAATTTGATCCTGCCATGACATCCAACTATACCGCACAATTATGTGGTGCTTGGGTCTAATCCAGAGCCTCATTGCTAGGTAAGCATTCTATCAACCACAATGCGTTCCCACCCTCACAATTCAATGAACATTCTAAACAGAAAAATCTTAGTGGTCATTTGGATATTAGAAAACTAAGGAAAAAATAATCATTTATTTTGCTTTCTTAAATAAACTGTATCTCCAAGTAATCAAATAGTAAATGACAATAAGTCATTATAGATATACTTGTTAATAAACTAAAGAATTATAGAATACTAATGATTTGCTATCTTTTTTATTGGATATTTTATTTATTTACATTTTAAATGTTATCCCCTTTCTCGATTTCTTGTCCATAAACCCTCATCCCATAATTCCTCCCCTTTTTTCTATGATGGTGTTCCCCCACCCATCCACCCACCCCTTCCCACCTCCCCACCCTAACAGTACCCTACACTGGGGGGTCCAGCCTTGGCAGGACCAAGGGCTTCTCCTCCCATTGATGCCCAACAAGGCCATCCTCTGCTACATATGCAGCTAGAGTCATGGGTCTGTCCATGTGTAGTCTGATTTCCTATCTTTAGTGAAGTAATACACCTAGGTAATGATCATCAACAGATATATCACAAAAAGATACATAATAACACATTATAGGCCTACTAGTGAAAGTTCACAAAACACTCGTCAAAAAACATTTCTAGGGTATGTCTCACTGATAGAATTGTCTAGATTATTCAAAGCCTTGGTTCTAATGGCCTATATCATAAAACAAAAGCAAAAACTCTGTAGATGGTTACATTAAAAAAAAAAAGTCCTTTTCTTTTAAAGATACATATTGATTGAAGAACAATTCAAAGTATTCTAGGAAGAGGAACAAGATTAAACATCCTAACCAGAAACTGTGTTGCCTAAGTCTAACAATATACATGTTGAGGAAGAAAAAAAGAAAAGGGGGCTTGAGAAATGGTGCAGTGGTTCTTCCAGAGGTCCTGAGTTCAATTCCCAGCAACCACATGGTGGCTCACACCATCTGTAATGGGATCCGATGCCCTCTTCTGATGTGTCTGAAGACACCTACAGTGTACTTACATATGAAATAAATAAAGCTTTAAAAATAAAAAACAAAGAAAAGGCAGTTCACTGTACTTTTAAACTCTTTAATTCATTTTTTCCTCAAATATACTTCTATTTATAATAGCTATAGTAAGTCAGGAAAATTTGGAACTTATGAAACAAGTCTAAGAATTAGAGCATGAACACAACAATCATAGGAATAAAAGCTAAAATTCCTGCTTTAGGCATATAAGCAACATAAGTATTACTCCTTTAAAATGTTACTTTTTACTATACTACCAAAACTTATTACCCCACATGCTTGTTAATCTTCCACCCTTCCCCCACCTCTCTTTTTCCTTTCTTCAGTCTACACTTACCACTTTCCATCTTTCTTTGACCAGGATTCCAACACTGAGGATATCTGGCTGCTCTCCTCCTCCACTCATTGCAAAACACTGATGAGGTAAAACAGCTACACAAGCATCTAGCTCCCAAGGGTGGTTTCCATTTAACCTAAAACAAAAGAAACAGAAGCAACAGAGCTAATTAACTCAGATAATATTCTAGCCTCAAGAAGCCTATTGATTCTATATATTATTATGTTGCTTCCTTAGAAGGATAGGGGACTCTCTACAACTACATTACAAAAACTGTGTAATTCACATGGTCTTTCCAGTACAGATGATCAGCCAACACAAAGGCATAGTGCATACATTTACAATAACTGAAATAGCAGAGAAAGCATGAGGGTCAAACAGCAGTTGACCCAGAAAGACCATTATCCCGAGTACACATATTACCAGAGAAAAAGGCATGGTAGCCAGTTTACAACACTTTACAGTTCTAAACCTAGGGCCCTGAGTATGTTAAGCAAGGGCTTACCATTAAATCCTTAGCCTTTTTATATTTTAGGACAAGTTCAAATTGTTCAGGCTCCTACTGAACTCACTCTGTAACCTAAGATGGCTTTGAATTTGTGGTTCAGAAGCTCAGCCTCCCAATTAACTATATGTATCACAGCATCTGCTACCAGAACCAGCAACAACTTAGTCTAATAGGCTTAGCATACAAGTTAATATCATTAGAGCTAACAACACTTAGTGTTCATTTAATGAATGAAATACATTCATTCATTTTTCATGTGTGCATGCACATATGTGTGTACTGGTACATTTCTGGTACATGCAAATGTAGAAGTCAGAGGACAACTTACAAGTGTCAGTTCTGTTCTTTTATCACATAGGTTCTAGTGACTAAACAAGTTGTCAGGAAAATCTCACATATATCTTACAAAATGCACTTCAAATGCATAGGAATTAATTATGTAGGCAGAAAAAGGCTGTGACAAACCACTAAAACAATCATTTAAAAAAAACAAAACAGCAAAAGAACAGTATATCTATAGAAAACAAAGAGCAAAAACTACAGCCTAATAGACTTGGAAACTCTGATGTATCCCACAAATAGAAGAGAAAAACATCAAAGTGATTTTTTTAACATGTTATGGGGACCAGAAAAACACCCTGGATGTCATCCTTCTGTCAGCCTGACGCAAAAGAGGAGAAAACCTCAACTGAGAGAATGCTTCCATAAGATTGTGCTGGAGGCAAGCCTGTAGGGCATTTCCTTAGTGATTGATGAGAGAGGGTGGGGCCACCCCTGGGCTCTGTAAGAGGGCAGGCTGAGCAGGCCATGAGGAGCAAGCAAGTAAGCAGTACCCCTCTGTGCCCTCTGCATCAGCTCCTGCTTCCAGGTCCCTGTCTTGCTTGAGTTCCTGTCCTGGCTTCCTTTGATGATGAACAGTGATGAGGAAACAGTAAGCTGAGTAAACCCTTCCCTCCCCATATTGCTTTCGTCATGGTGTTTCCTCACAGCAATGGCCACCCTAAGACACTCAGGAACATCACCTTTGAGACAGAGTCTCAGTGGCCTAGAGCTCATTGATTAGGCTAGACTGGTTGGCCAGTGAGCCTGACATCCTTGACTCTACTTCCCCAGCAGTGGGGTTAAAAGAAAGAATCACCATGTCTAGCATTTTTATTTGGATTCTGGGTATTAAACAAAGACCCTGTGCTTGAGACGTGAGCACTTTACCAATTGAGTTGTCTTAATCCAAATATTGTGAAGAGAAAAAAAGCAAGATAAAAAAGGAATTAAGGTATGCTGCTTTTGTGTCAAATTACACTAATTACTTTTATTTAAAAGAGTTAGTGAGGAAAAAAAGGAAGTTAAGCCAAAAAGCAATGAAATGATTCTTCATAACACTAAGGAAAATTTTCAGTAAAGGGCCAGAAAGCAGATATTTTAGCCTTCACTGCCCATATGGTCTGCTACTCAAATCTACTAAGCCAAAGGGCACCTCAGTTACATATCAAGTTCAAGACTAGCCTAGGCTACATGAGTATGTGTGTGTTTCATTTTCTAGTATGTAAATGGCAGCTAACAATTATCGTAATTCCAGCTCCAGGGGATCTGATGCCCTCTTTTGGCCTCAAATAAAGGAAAGTAAAAAGAACTTAGGGTAATGAAGACCATATAGATTTTCCAAAATACATCAGGTCTAGGACAATAAACCGACTTGACCTTTGAGCCAACAAGGCAGTTCTGCAGCGACAGCCAAGCCTGATGACTTGAGTTTGATTCCTGGGACCTACGTGATAGAAAGACATCCTGCAACTTGTCCTCTGACCTCCACCAAGGGCAGTGGCATGTGCATAACACACATGCATGCAGGAATGCACATTTTCCACCCCCCTATTGATGTAACTTTTAAAAATTTAACATCAGTTTCTAGCAATCCCTCTCATTCCTAAGAGTAAACAATACCAACCTATTTCCTACTTCTCTTCTTAGCCAAGAGTGAGTCTCTTTCAACAGGCACTTGATCTTACCAGTTTTACAATTCTGAGAGAGAAAAAAATCCAGTTTGAGGTAAAAAGATAATTAACAAACACATTTAACATTTAACAGTTTTCTTCAAAATGCTTAAGAAGGCAAATATTATTTAAATATAAATAATTTTCTGTTACAACAGAAAATCAAGTTTAAGTAGGAAATGGTAGCCTACACCCTTAATCCCTGAATTTGGAAGGCAGGGACAAAGATGAATCAGGTCAAGGTCATCCACACCTACAAAGAGAGTTTACGGTCAACACATGAGCACTCAAAAGCGCGCGCACGTGTGTGCGCGCGCGCGCGCGCGCGCACACACACACACACACACACACACCTACTGTACTCCTTAGGCACTGCATAAACACACACACACACACACACACACACACACACACACACACACACACACACACACACACACACAATTACCTCTTTTTTTCTTTTGTCAAAACAGGGATTTTCTTTGTATAGCCTTGGCTGTCCTGGAACTCACTCTGTATACCAGACTGCAGACTAGCCTTGAACTTTGAGATCTGCCAGCCTCTGCCTCCTGAGAACTGGGATCAAAGGTTTCCTCCTCGTCCTCCTCCCCCTCTCCTTCCCACTTCTTCACCATGATCACCAAAACCACCACCACCACCACCCAACAATAAAGATACTTTAAACTATCTCCCAATTATCTCAATCTCCTGCTACTGACCATTTCCTTCCCTTAATTTTGAGCTGGATCTAGTTTCTTGCCTCTAATTAAAAGAACACAGCAAAAGATATTTCTTCTTTGTCTCTCCCTGTTTACTTGCTACCATGAAGCATCCATCCTATTACCCCATGAACAGGACCACCTGGCAGAAAACAAAAGCAGCTTCTAGAATATTACATAATTCCAAGTATAACAGGCATCAATATCTAGCAAGGAGCTGTCCTATGAATCGAGCAACTAGCAAGACAAAGAACCTTCCCTCACCATCAGAGCAAACTTAAATCCTTACTCTGCTTTACCCTGTCATGGCTGTAGCTTATCCAGGCTACCGCCTATAACCTACCCTGATGAAGTCCCCACTGCTTGAGTTATACCCAAAATGCTGTCGGACAGACACTGTGAGATAAATGTTTTAAAATCCCAAGTCCTGAATGGACACAGTAACACACACTAAAGCCGAGACAGGAGGATCTTGAACACAGCCTGGAGTACAAAGTCAGACTCATCTCCAGCAGTAGGTAACAATTTGTCAGTCTTCAAGTGTATGAGGCAATAGCTTCCCAAAGTGCTCCATTACAGGTTCCTTTTCAATTCTACATCACAGAGAAGTGAAAAACTATGTAACATTCTATTAAAAACAATTAAATTGGGGGCTGGAGAGATGGCTCAGTGGTTAAGAGCACTGACTGCTCTTCCAGAGGTCCTGAGTTCAAATCCCAGCAACCACATGGTGGCTCACAACCATCTGTAATGAGATCTGATGCCCTCTTCTGGTGTGTCTGAAGACAGCTACAGTGTACTTATTATATATAATAAATAAATCTTTAAAAAAAAACAATTAAATTAACTATGCTGTACTCATTTTTTAATTAAGACTAATACCATAAAATAAGTCAGAGCAATAATACTGTTTTCTTCAAGAGAATTATTCAATAATTTCCTTCCTGGCAATATCCTTTTGTTTTGTTTTATTTTTTGAGACAGTCTCTCTTTACACAGCCCTGGCTGTCCTGGAACTCACAGAGACCCATTTGCTTCCTGAGTGCTGGGATTACAAGTGTGTGCTACCACCTCCAGCTCTGGCAATGGTCTTAACAACCTGAAACAAGGAGTAAACCTCATGGTAATAAACTCTGACAGTGATACTAAATCTGGCTGTGTGAACAAAATAGACCCAAAGAGAATCAAATATGGACAGAACATGCTAAATGAAGATCAACTTGTAAATGTGAATGAACATTAAAAATCATTTGAAAAAAATCATTTGAAACATTTGCTAAATAGCAAATGACTGAGAGGAAAAATAGCAAGTAAGTGTCTTAGTTAGGGTTTCCAGGCATCCAGGAGTGGTAGTGGAGTATGTGAGAGTTCTACATCTTGATCCACAGGGAATAGAAGGAGACAGTGACATTCTTGCCAGACTTGGGATTATAGGACCTCAAAGCCTTCTTCAACAGTGACACACTTCCTTCAACAAGGCCATACCGGCTAGTGGTGTCATTCCCTATGTGCCAAGGACTCAAACATAGGAATCTCTTGGAGCCAAACCTATTTAGTCAACCACAGTAAGGAAACCCTGACAGCATCAGTCACAGAGCAAGAAAATGAACGAATATAAAAAGTTTTATTTGACAAACTAGCCTAACACTGCAGTGAATCTACTGTCCTCTCACTCTAGAGTGCTCCAGGACACAGAGGTTAAGGTTAGACTACTTAGACGGTTGGTATTACTTCTCTGTGACTCATTTCTTATCTTTAAAAACAGGAATACATTGTTTTTCCATTACTGCTGAGATCATTGTACACTCACAGTATACTCTACAAATTTGCCTTTAAAAAGGCTAACAATGGTATCTAAGGATTTAAAATGCTAACAAATGATGTATGTAGTGTTTACTTCTAACAAAACCTGGCACGCTGTGCTCAATAAATAGTAGTCCCATGTAATATGTAATTTTGTAAATTTCTTAGTTTACAGGAACAGTCACAGTCCCACTCACAAATACAATTATCTACAAAACAGTTTCTGTATTGACAGACTAGTTATAAAAAGAACCAATATTATTTGCAAGAGAACTAGCATACCAGAGGCAGAGGCAAGTGGATCTCTGTAAGTTCCAGGCCAGCCAGTGATACACATTGAGACCCTATCTGAAAGAAACAAACAAGAATAGAAAAGGGGGGAGGGGCTTAGAAACAAACCAATGCCATCTACTATTAAAAAGTATAAATTACTTTCCAAGTATGTTATCACCTGAAGGACATTTTGAGTATTCCTTCATAAAATAAAAATAAAATAAAATAGGATGGAGGCATTATTTCAGCTAGAATTAAAGGTTTTCTTAATGTTTCCTTTTATTAGCATGAACAAAATGATGAGTTTCATTGTTATTTTCATACAAATTTATTTTTCTCCTAGTCACCTCCCTCCAAAGTCTCCCCTCAGTGAAGTACCTTATTATAGTTCAAGCTTCCCTTGATCTCACAGTGATCCTTCCTCCTGAGCCTCCTAAGTGTTAGGATTATAGGTGTGCACCACCATGTCCAACTTCAAAGAGACAACAGGAAAGCATGTAGGGTCTTGTGCACTGTTGTGGGCACACCTGAGACAGCTTTGTTGTAGATGACTGAAGATATGCTTCTCTGGGACATCCTAACTCCTTTCTTAGGTATGTACCCCAGAAAAACTCTTGGTCACTAAGATGGATATGGAGCAATTCATAATCATGCTATCTGCAACAATCTAAATGGCCAGCACAGGGAGAACATATAACTTCTAGCATATTCATATGGTAAACAGTCTTGTTAGTTTCCTACTGGTGCCCCAGTGAAGCTGGAAAAATGATCCAAGTCATCTTACAGTGCTGGATGTCACAAATCTAGATGTCCACTGTGGAAGCAAGGCTATGTTCCCTCTAGAGGCTCTATGGGAAAATTCTCCTTTCCAGCTTCTAAAAGGTTCCTGAACTCCTTGGCTCATAATTTCATTCCATTTTCAAAGTGGGTGTTGGAGCACCTTGATAATTCAACCTCTTATATTCTCATCCTCTGTTTATCTTCCTCTCCCCCATCTCTTCTCTTTCTCTTAATCTCTTAAAAAAATAATGTGTATGAGGACCCTGTAATTATATTGAACTCACCTTGACAGTCAAACCAATCCTCCCTTGTCAAAGGCTTCAAAGGTTTAAATTTAATCACACCTGCAAAATCCCTTCTGTCACCTAAGGTATCTTATTTATAGGATTCCTGGATTAGAATGTGAATATCTTGGGTGAATTATTTTATTTGTCACAAAGACTAAGCTAAAATATAAATTAAAAAACCTCCACTAGTATACAGAACATTTTGAGTAAGTCTCTAATGCCTCAAAACAAGGCAAGAGAATTCACATGAGTCTTTCAATATAAAGTTCAAGAAGAAACAATCCTAACCTATGTTAAAGAAGATGCAAATATATAAGGAAAAGCAAAGACATAATAATTATCACAAAAACCAGACACCTTTGGAGTAAAGATGATATATGAGATCAGGAACAGGCTTCTGAGATGCTGACGTGTTTTTAAACACTTAGGTTTGCAACTATCTTAAAACTACATATGTTTATATATGCACTTTTTATGTTCTGTAATTAATGTATCATTAAAATAACATTAATAAATAATAGTTATATAAATCAGAGGCAAGAAAAGACAGATATAGAATGATAGGTCAGGGCATCCATCTATGCAACAGAAAAAGAGAACATGAGAGTTGAATATGAACAGAAATCTAGGTTTAAAATAGACAGTCTTGGGGGTTGGGGATTTAGCTCAGTGGTAGAGCGCTTGCCTAGGAAGCGCAAGGCCCTGGGTTCGGTCCCCAGCTCTGAAAAAAAGAACCAAAAAAAAAAAAAAATAGACAGTCTTAGAATCTCAGACACAATTTACAAGGTCATTTATATATTTTAAAAATTATTTCATTGTTTTATGTATACGTATTTAGCATGCATTTATTATGTAAGCATACCATATTGTGCAGGGCCCTTGGAGGCCAGAGATGACATCAGATCCCCTGGAACTAGATTTACAAATGATTGTGAGCTATCATGTGGGTACTGGGAATTGAACACAGGTCCTCTAGAGACCAACCAGTGTTCTTAACTACTGAGCCACTGCTGTAGCCCCCAAATAGAATAAATTTTTAATACATTAAATTTCTTAAGGGCAAAACTGTTTTTTAATTTTATTTTTCTTGGATATTTTATGTATTTACACTTCAAATGTTATCCCCTTTCCCCTCCCTTCTAAGTCAATGCTCCCATTCCCACCCACTCGCTCCAACCTCAATGCCCTGGCATTACCCTCCCTACATTGGGGAAATGAGCCTTCACAGGACCAAGGGCTTTTCCTCCTACAATGTCATTCTCTTCTACATATGTGGCTGGAGTCATGAGTTCCTCCATGTGTACTCATTGGTGGTGGTTTAGTTCCTGGAAGCTCTGGTGGGGTCTGGTTGGTTGATATTGTTGTTCTTCCTAGGGGGCAAAAGTTTTTAATTCATTCAGTTCTATTCATGTTTGAATAATTTTTTTAAGTCAAGGTATTTTTATTCACAGATGATATGGTAATATGTGTATGATATGATAGTATGTAGTGGAAGTTTTAGTTTCTTTAAAAACTCAGTTATATTATGTGAATACGTTTTTGTTTTGCTTTTATTATTAATTATTATTTATTTATAATCCAGCCGTTCCCCCTACCAGTTCCCCCTCCCACAGATCGTCATCCCATTCCTCCTCCACCCGGTCTCTCAGGTGATGCTCCCCTCACCACCAGGCCTCCCCCATCCCTGGGGCCTAAGTCTCTCAAGGATTGGTCACATCTTCTCCCACTGAGGCCAACCCAGGCAGTCCTCTGCTATATCTATTGGGACCTTGGACCAGCTCACTTATGCTGCCTGGTTGGTGGCTCAGTATCTGGGAGCTCCTGGGGTTCTGGGTTAGTTGAGATTGCTGGTCTTCCTATGGAGTCACCCTTCACCTTCTTCCACCCTTCCCCATTCAACCACTGGGATCCCTGACTACAGACCAATGGTTGTGTGTAAGTATGTGTGTTTGTCCCAGTCAGCTGCTGGTTGGATCTCTCGCTCCTGTGTGTAAGCACACCATAGCACCAGTCAGGCCTGGGAGCCTCCCCAGGAGATGAACTCCAAGTTGGGCCTGTCACTGGACTTGCTTTCCCTCAGTCTCTTCCCCATTTTTGTCCCTGCAGTTCTTTTAGACAAGAGCAATTCTGGGTCAGAAATAATAACCCTGTCCATCCATTTGAGAGCCTATCTATGGAAGATGAAGTTAAAATCACTCCCATTGAGTCCTGTGAGTCTCTCACCTCCAAGGTCTCTGGTACTTTCTAGAGGATCCCCCACCTCCCACCATTCCATTCATTCTGGGCTTCCCTGCTGTTGCTCCCCTCCCCCAATACCTGATCATGTTCCCCCTTTCCCCTTCCTCTCCCTTCTCCTGCCTAGGTTCCTCCCTCTCTCTGCCTCCCATGATTATTTTCTTCCTCTTT